>NC_054398.1:10400767-11000767 GCF_017976425.1 Toxotes jaculatrix
TTACATTTTGTTGACATCTTATTTGTGTGAAAATTCACAGTAGCAGTTGATTGACTACTTGCAATTCTAAATTTCAGATGAAGATTGAAATGCAGCTTGTGCTAATGCTCATACTAAGATAGAAATACAAGCATTAAACTGTATGCAGTATAATCCAGTGACTCCAGAATTAAATTGATATAACAAAAACATACCAGACACAAGCACAAAATTTATGGAAACTTGAGGAACATTGTTTCATAGCATTTGGCAATGCAGACAGATTAAAAAGTTCTGGGAAGTGGTAAGAGTTATAGTCAAGAAGATTATTTCAAAACAAATCCGACTGGACCCTGAGCTTTTTCTGTTGGGCTTATATCCAGAGAAACATCATTATAGTAAAAACAAATTTATTGACCTCAGCTTGCTTCATGCCAAAAAATGTATTGCACGGCTATGGAAAAACACTCACAGGCCAAGCACTGCTCAATGGATATGACGAATGTTATCAAGCTTTCCATTAGAAAGGATGACCATTATATTAAAGGCTAAACAGCTTATATTTAAGAATATATCGAGGCCCCTCATTAATTATGTCAAGGGTTTAGATTTAACAAATGATCAAGTGAATAACTGACATCTGTTGACAACTGGGCTTCCAAGCTTGCAGAATTATTAATGTAGGCCACATGTGTGTGCATGTTTGAGCAAAACTGTATGGAGTGAAAAGAACAGGGAAGAACATAAAGCTCTGTGTGTGTTCTGGGCCATGCATGCATGATAAAGTAATGGAGCAGGGGACAGGAGCTCCTGAGATACAGCGGAGATGTGAGTGATAGGAGCAATGAATGGGGGGGACCTCGTATTAGTAATTAGAAGTGCTAGGCTCCCCAGCGAGCTCTGCCATTTTAGAGTGATTACAGTTTGATTTATATACTCAGAATTACTCTTGCTAAGCAAACTTTGCCACATGTTGCAAAGCTTTAACTTTTCTTGATTCAGATTTTCTTGTAATAGATTTACTGATCACAAAGTGGCTTTGACTGAAGCTGAGCTGAGAAGCAAACTATGTTATCAGCTGAGTTTTATGGTTTTATGGTGTTTTTGTTTAGTTATTGTCTTAACTAAAGTTACTGTTATTGCCAACTAAAGCTTCTACTTTCCTTGCATCACAGTTATTTTCGCCCACATTATTTCCATCATTTGTTATGTATGCATTTTGCTGTTTTTCAACCCCTATACCCTTGTATAATTTTCCCTTTCTTCCTTCGAGTTGGCCCTAGGGTTTCACAGACTCGTAGTTCTTATTTCTTCCCTCTTGTTTTAATCATTTCTATCTGCAAATAAAACCTCATACAGATAAACAGGCAGATTTTCAAAAGAATATCAAGCAGGAACTAGGTTAGAGTAATACCTTCGCACCGTCATGCCCTTTAAAAGCCACATAAATAAATCAACACTTAATTCATTATTTTATTCCTCTGTGTCATGCATTTACCCAGCACTATATTTTAATCCTTTTTAAAAACAAAATGTCTCTCTTCGGAAGGTATTTTAAAAAAAACATGATGACGATTTACCTGTTAAAGGTTAAACTATTTGTTATTCTTAGTTCTTACACCATTTTCAAAGGATGATGCACTGATTGCCTGGTATAAAAACCACTACACAAATTAATAAACTTCACTTTGAATATAACTGCCCAAAAGGTAAAGACAACAAGGAAACAAAGTGTGTATTAATGGGTACAAAGCATTTAATTGAAAATCTGTCTGAATAGAAAAAGTAATTCAGTGACTTGAACTGCTAAGAGAAACTGGCCAATCAGTGACAGCAAACAACTGCTGAGCAGTTTTTGTTTTCCTGGATATGTCTCCTCTTTAAGGTCTCACATCTTCATCGCTATACTTTATATGCTCAGAATGACAAGATACGTTAAACACGAGAGAAGGCTCACTGTGGGGGGCAAAGAAAACAGCAAGCTGCATCTCTGACAAGACCTAACTTAAAGTTGACATTCTTTCCAGAAATACTTAGAATCGTTGCTTTTGGATGTTAGGCGATACCAAAGCTGGCTTTCACCTGCATTTATATAAATAATTCAAATTCCTCCAGTAGCAGCAGAGAGAAAAAGTCAAAATATCAGGGGCAGTCAGGGTTTATGTTATTGCTGTTCCTATTATGAGCTACTGAACACTGGCAATCAGAGCTAGGATTCAGAAAGGGAGCTCCCAGTACAGATATGCCCCTAATTTAGCTATGTCCAAAATACTAATGCTAACATTTGTGTTAGAGCAAGCATTAAAACTTATGTCTTACAATTGTGTAACATTAAGATGCAGAACAACCAATGACATGTTTCATCAGCTATTAGGAAGGGTCAGCCTAATGAGCAACTTATTTTTTTAATTTTTATTTTATTAACTCTGATAATTAGCTTCCTTAGCTGCAGTGTTAGCCACAGTTGGAACAACAATTGTGGCTAACACTGCACTGACTCCCTCTTGGTGACAAAAAGTCCAAAAATCCTAGGTAGTTGAAGCATTGTGACGAGAGAAATACTTCTACATGCCTAATAAAAACAAATCTTCCAAACTCCCAACAGAAGAGCAAATTTAAATCTAGCGAGTGGAATTCCTTAGTGAGCAACTCTTTTTCTCTCATTGAATGTCTTACTGACTTTGCATCTATTTCTCTCTTATGCACCATATCTCAGGAGAAAACATAAAAGTGGCTTTCTGGAATTAAAACATTACTGCAGCAAAAAGCCCTTCCTCCCCATCCTTCTTTTGCGTGTGTGTTTATGTGTGTGCAGACAGTCGGCAAAGCTCTCTTTTCCTATAATGATCTGGCTATGGCGACTATTGATGTACCGTGGGCCTATGAGATCAGCGAGGCCTCAGACTGCAAAATGTGAAAGCGAATGAATGGTGCGTCAGGGCTTCCAGGAAGAAATGTTATTAATTTAATGGTTGCCTTTAATTATTTATCTTCTAATTAAATTTACATAACAGAAACGCAAAATATCATAATACACCATAAGATGTTAGCATGGCTTATATGACACCATTAGGGACATTATTTTATGTATGTATGGTTCATACATACACTTTAACATGCAAATAAAGAGACAAATACATAGATATACTGTGCATAAGACAATAGGTGCAAGTCAGGGACAGGGGTTGCAGAGGAATGAAAGTGAAATTTGCAAAGCATCACATTAGAGGTGTGATGGTTGGGCTGAGGTGAGTAAAGAAAGATTTATATTCAGTGGGGGACAAATCTTGGCAGGCATGGAGCACCTATGTTAAGAGGCTTGAGGAGAGGCGGGGGATTGTATTGATGAGGAAGTCCACGAAAGATGCGTGTGGGTGCAGGATTGTGGTCCTGTGGGGATGCTCTGTCTATGGCAGCGATATGGGGCTCAGACAGCGGATTAGTGTTTCTGCTCCATAATCAATTTGCTGTCTGGATCCCATTGCACATAACCCTAAACATCCACTCCTCGCTTGATCCTGCAAAATCTCTCTCCATCTGCTTTCTTTCTTTTCTTTCTTTCCACCATTTTCACTTCATTTCTCTTTTTTCCTGTTCAGCCCTTTGTTTGCTTCACCTTCAAACGCTTAGACATCCAGCCTCTATTGCTCAACCAATACAATAAACTCAGCATGAAGCCGTCCAGAACATACCTTACTCGTTTCTTCTTTTGTACCAACCTCTCCAAACCTCCCTGTCTCCTAGTATTTCTCTCCAAAATGTGTGTCATTTTCCAGTAACCCCAGCGGATTCTGCACCCACTGCCTTTTAGAGCAATATGAGGGACTTTGAGAGTAATTATATCAGGAAGTGTGTGTGTGTCTGTGTGTGAGAGAGATTGTTCAGAGATGTAGAGGTTAACCTTGGACAAGGACAAACTATTAGCTCCATCTCACCCTTGGGTCCAAGCTTGCTGCCATCTACTCCAGAGCTTGGGGGTCATAATGCTGGTTGACCAGTCAATAATATATTACATGCTGAGTGCCAGCCCTTTGTGTCATGACTTTCTTTGCTTATTAAAAGTAAGGTACTCTAGAGAGGAAATACAGTACACTTCCCATAAGCAAGCAATCATGTGAAAAAAAAATAGAACAAAGTGAAATCAAAAATTCAATTTCTGTTTGCAGAAAACGAGCATATTGTCGATCAAAAGTGTATTTTGTGGAACACTGGACTATTTTTGTATTCAGCCTTCATTTTAAATGAAGTCTCAGAAAATAAGGTACTTTTCTCTGAGGACAGATGTGCTGGCATTTGCTGAAGGTGTCTGAATCTGTGTGTGTGTGTGTGTGTGTCTGTGTCTGGGGATGGGAGGAGTATTTTGAGATGAAAGCCCTGAGAGACAGCAAAGGGGAGAGGCAGAGACAGCAGGTGGTGCTAGGCACGCTCCTGCTGCGGGTGAAGGAAGCAAGAGGGTTTTTTGTGTCAACAGATCAATAAGTGTGAGACTGGGAGAGGACTATCCATTTCAGATTGTCTGACACAGACAGAGATAAAGGTGAAAGATGTAGTCTAGGCAAAAAAAAAAAGACACAAACAAACTGTAATAGCAGCTGAAAAATAACATGGCTGCATCTGTCCAGTCTGGTTTCTCACTCTATGGACGTTTTTATAGGCCTTCATAATATGTAACCCACAGAAGACAATCCACAGATGTGTATCATTGTCAACAAATATTTCACATGTATTCTTTTATTTGTGTTGTTTAAAATCTTATCCATGCAAAACTTACTCTGGAAACATTTAAGCATTCGTGGATCCATTTGTACTCATGAAACAGGTTTTGAACATTTGTGGCTCCATTGTGGATTGTCTTCTATGGGTTACAAATAATAAAGTCTAATAAAATCTTCCATTTCACTCTCACTTACAAGCCTGTGGGCTTTGGGACAGCAGAAATGTGAATACTATGCTGGATCAGAGGGCGAGACTTGACCCCACTAATGACAGAACAGCTTGTCTTAACACGTGTCCATGCACATATAGTAACCACGCATATAAACACACACACGTACACACAGCTCTAACCCGTCAGCCACTGTCCACATCCTTCTTATTGGAGCAGGCAGATTGTCACCTCTCCTGATTCCAGCGGGCAAACACAGATGAGAGCTACTAATTGCCTAGCTGGGGCACCGACGTGACCTGCATGTGACCAGATTGGTTTGGAGGCATGGGAGGGTTGATGTGCACAGGTGACTGTGTCTGTAGTGAGTTTGTAAGTTGTTTGAGGGTAAAAGGTGGTATACGTGTAAGAGGGACAAAGACTTGGAGAGTGTGCGTATGTGTGTGTGTGAGTGTTATTATGCGAGATGAATACTTGTCAGTCTCATCATGGTTGATGGCACAAGGACCTGAGTGAGTAGGCTTTGAAGGGTCTTTAGTCGGTGCTAAACTATCCTGCTATAAAAAGGTGAGCATGAATCACACTGGCAGTCTTACCTTGGCCTGGCCTCAATGTCGTGCTGAAAAAAATAAGAAAGAGAGAAAGAGAGAGGGAGAGAGAGAAAGGAAAAAAAACATATTCAAAAACGTTGCACAGGCATTGTGGATAACAAATAAAAGGTACACAACATCATTTACATCAACTTGGTCCACAGCTGGTGTGGCTCTAAATCTGACCAATTAATTTTCACTTTCATTCACCAGTTGTGCTCATGTATATTCATGAGCTTTTAAAGGAGCCGTTTGGAACAAAGCGGCAAATGAGCTGCGAACATTATTCACATGCTGGCTTTTCCGTTTAATTTTGACTGGGAAGTAGAAGAATTTTCAGCGTTAAAATGATGGACGGGATTGGTTGACTGCCAGCGTGCGACACTTTAGCAAACACTGAAAGCTATACGTTTATTCATGTGCCAAATGTAAAATATTATGATCTTTCAAATTCTGTCAAATCCTGGACGATGTAATTACATCCTTTCACAAGGGATACCCATAAATTTTAAATTACAGGTATGAAATTACTCACAGACCTGTATACTCAGTAGTTCACATGCCACACACACAGCTCTGGTATGCATGCATCACACTTGAAACTGCTGTTATATACTACAGAATAACTACCTTATACCATTCCTGATCTCTGTTGGTCTATTTTCAGTCAAGAGGACCCTGAGCACAAAATAGCCTCTTTTGTTATGTTTAATATTCTGCCTAGAACTGACTGTACTGTCACACTGGACCTTAACTACCAGTGCTAAGATGGCTGAGTCGGAAAAGAATTTTGATGCTGTGTAACTAACATCGTCTTGGAGGCAGTGGCTCCTAGGCAGCACAGCAGATGAGAGGAGAGCTGATGAGTGTGAGAGTGGTGGAGCACTAACTGGTTGTCTGCCTCACTGACTAAGATATGGTTCTAAATTTAATTAGCTTCAGATCTGGACAAATACGTAGTTTCAAATATTGAAACTCAGTCAGATTTCTTCTTGGTTTACCTTGTCGAACAATTCAACAGACTCAAAAGTCAATGTGTGAAATCAGGGTAACAAAACTGACATTCACCAAAGAGCTCGAGTGGTAGCTATACGGCTGCCTCTACACAGAGCACACGTTTGCAAACTTCCTTCTCTTTCTCAGTTGCTTGGTTTGTTAACTGATATATCATTAGTTGAACAGTGGTAGATTTTACAAAACTGCAAAAACAAAAGGATGTTATTTCTCATTTCTATGAAAAAAACAATTATGTTGTTGGGTAAAAATATTGTTAGCAGGTGAGCCAATAAGTGGACTGTATACAGAATATCATTAATCAAGTGTGTCAAAATATTCTGAAATGAGTAAATGCTACTTTACGGAAACATTTGGAATCATAATATCTTTTTTTTTTCAATATCAGTGATTCCCCCAAAGAGACTAACATCAACAATGAACCTGTCCTATCATTAATAATATTAGGGCAGTCATTCCTGATGTAATCATGTTTGTATTTGTCCAATTTCAACTTAGGCACACCCCATCATTCAAATTTCATTAAGTGTTAAATTAGTTATGCACTCTGGATTTCTTTGATATTTGTTTTGATTGCATTATATTGCAACAATGCAAATGTTATACTGTTATAGTCCCAGTTGTGTACTTTGTTTTCATTTGGTCCAAGTGAAAAGTTTTTGGGTTTTTTTTTTTAGAAGCTACTGCCCACATAACTGAAAGGAATATTCTGTTAAAAGAAGCTGATGGCTATAGGGGTTTGTTATGATTGTAATTACCAGTTTGCAACAGCGTAGAGAAAAATCTTACCTTGAAGGGCGAATACAGCCAAATTCAATACTTGCTATGTTATTCACAAGGCTTCGGGTGCAACCTGATGCTGCTCCATTCATGAATTAAAAACAGTATCAACTTCACAGAGCGACATGTAGTATTTACACAAGGGTTCGCAATCAGATCATATGAGTAAATATTGATAAATGATCACTTTCGATTATGAAACTCCCCAACATGCATTTATATTAAAAACTAACAAAACTGAAACAAACTGCATGGAAAAAAAAGGCTGCATTTTTTCAAATCAGCCTTGGAGCAGTTCACTGTGACCTGGGTCACAAGTCAGGGTACGGTCACTGGTGCAGACTCCCAGTGCCTACCTAGTAAGGCATCTTGGCCTTGTTTTCATGCCAGGAGGCCTTTAAAGCTTAAACAGTGTTGAGCCTCCATCTCCATTTTTCAAAACATAATCACAGACTGAAGGAAACTTCGGCCATGTATGAAAATGTGGTTCAACACAATTGCACAGTAAAGTAGGTGATGCAGACAGGAGCAGGCTGTCACATACACAGGCAAAAGTGCATCAGTAGTAGCACTAGCATGCAGGAATATATAAGTGGATTTAATATACGTCAGGGAAGCAAATTACAAATTCTACCTACAGTATTTATCTATACCTTTTTATTTTGTACATAACTGAGCACTGAGTATCTATTCTCTCTCTAAATCTGTATAAACGTCCTGAATGGCACAAATCTTTCTCTGCTTGTATCAGTCGGGCTCTATGCCCTGCCAAGTGACATATCAGTGTTTTTAATTAATTGTATAGTCATCAGTGACTGTTCAAGTAAACACACTGAGTGGTGGTTCAAATGAGCACCTACTGGCACTATTTCTAATGAAAAGGCAAAGACTGAGAGGTTTGATAATAAATGGACTGAGACAAAGTCTGTTAATATATTCTCCCTCTGGCTCCTGCTGATTGGTTGATTTTCAGAACCCTCTTTATTGTGTGTGTGTGTGTGTGTGCGTGCGTGTGTGTGTGTGTGTGTGCGTGTGCGTCTGTCTACACCTGTGCCTGCATTAAAAGAAAGTCGGGAGATTATTAACAGAACCAGTGGTATTTTGTTTGTTTGACCTTAATCAGGAGGACTCACCTCAATTATGTGGTTTATTCTTTGAGGAGGAGTTTAAAAAGGATGGATTTTATGCAGGTGAGAGACTTCGTATTTTCTCCATTCCACAGGCTTGCTGTTACATGGTTACAGTGCACTAGCATGATGTGCTTACAAAGCAGCAATGGCTTTTCTGACTTGGCTTTGAAGCTGCTAGCCTTTCTTTTCTTGTAAAAAGTTGGAATCAATGCACCACTTCCAAAAAGTGCTGGAGGCTAAAACTGTAGCTCTGTAGCAAACAGGATTAGATTGTGTTTCACAGGAGAAGTAAACAAAAACCTAAACAGCAAACAGGACCAACATATTTAAATATGTATTTTCAGTTGAACAAAGCTGAAGGTAATGGCTTTATTTCTAGTATCAAATTAGCTTCTATCATGGTTTCGTTAATGGATTTTAAATCCCTCACACTACTTCTCAACAGTACAGCCAGATTGACTACAGGCTTTCCACTACTGCTGCTTTTGCTATTAGTGGGCTGTACTGTTGAAACAACAGATTAACTGATCAGTAGATCAACACAAAATGAATCTTTTCAAATATGAGTGGAGCTTTACTTCTTTTCATTCAGTGTATTTAAGCAGTTTTTTTTTTTTTTTCACTGTTGGCAAGACAAAACATCACCTCAAACTCTGGCAATCTGAGATATGTCATTGTGTGTTAAACAATTACTGTGACTAATTAGTCACAACCTTTATTGGCAGATTAATAAAAATATATATATGTATATTTTCAGACCTAGTATCAAAGACATGGAGTGCGCTACACAGTTCAGCAAAACGGCAGTAAAGAAGCAAGTGAAGGATTGTAGTTCAATGTGCCATTTGTAGGCACTGCCACTATGAGGCAGACAGTGACAGAGTGAATGAACAAGCAGGAGATGAAATTTGTCTGAGTCAGTTATTCTCCGGATCCGTGAGGCTCCACACATCTAAAATGCAGTACGACAAAAATTGCTGCAGGTGTTTTTGAGTTAAGGTGGACTTGATGCAGCTCCTCCTCTCAACAACTGCTTCTGTAACCCTGTATTTATTCACTTCAGATCTCATTGTTTCACAAATTCTCACACTACACCTATCCCTCCACCCAACTCAGTTTGAATTGCGACATAAACACAGTAAGATTCACAGTTGCTGGATAAGAGAATTGCTGCATAAGCCCCCCTCTCTACACCTACACACACTTCTCCTTTGACCATAAGTCTCCATATAACACCGCCCATTACTATATTACTTAATATAGTAATAACTAACGCAGGAGAACAAACGGCATTCAATTAAACCTTAATGAACCTGGCACGCCATGGATTCATTTCTCAGCTAAAAAAGCAATCTGCACATCAGCTCCCACCATTACTGCAGCCTCCCTTGCACTGCATAGCATCACCAGGGAACACTCAAACCTCCTGTCTTGACTGTGGTGACTAAAGTACAGCAAGTGACAAACAGACCAGTGGGATATTTTAATTTGGGGGCTATGAAAAATAAACGCCTCCTCTTCCGTGTTCAAATGAGAAAAGAGGGAGAGAACTTCTGCAGAATTTGAAGTGATGGAAGTCCACAGAGATGGCTTGCACATCTGGTCGTGTTTGCGTACATGCGAATGTATAAATTTGCTGCTCTGGTGTGAACAGTACTTCGGCATGAGAACACACCTAACAGACTAACAGGCTGGCACATAAAAAGAAAAGGAACAGTGCACCCAGCGGCTGCATTCAGAACTAAAAAATTCTGTGGCCAGAGGACAAACATAGCTACAGTTATACTTCATCAGCTCAACAGCTCAGAATTTATTTGCATCGAACTACCTGTATCATACTGACACAGGTGACTGCATGAGAGAAAAACTGCATTTCTCTACATAAAATAAAGCTTGCCTGGATAAATACAGCCAGTCTCTCCTTTCATCTGGAACAAAGCTGTGTATGGTGGCACCTGTTTACCATATTTATTTTGCTATAATGACTATGCAGCAGGTGCCACGGTCATTAGGAAGGTAATTCTTTTAAGTGGAAGGCCTGGGATCAAGCTTCCATGGCCGCAAGCATCCCTGCTATTAAAGTGTTTTTAAGCAAATACCCAAGCCCTTTCAACTATTTTCAGCATCCAAAGTCAGCTACACACGATCAGTAACAAAACAGCTTTGTGCTGGCTGGACAATTGTTTCTAATTGTTTATTGACAAGAGAAATAGCGCCTGTTTTTAAAAGGCTGCCCGTAGTAAGAACTTTGGCACAGGACTACTGTGTTCAAAGTTTAGATTAATTCATTATTGACTCTGCTTGCTTGTGTTCGCAGCACTCAGCAGCACCTCGAGATGTGACATAATGTTGTCATTTAGGGTGTCAGCTTTGCTCAAAAATGGGCCATTGGATATAATGCATTTGTTTTTCATTCATTTCGGTAAGTGATTTAAAGACTCAGCAAAAAGTTTAAACCAACTACTCTAGTGGATTCAGTACTATTTTGTCAAACAAATTCCCACAGGTAAATCAGGTTTGAAACTTAAAAAAAAAAAAAAACCTTCAACATACATTGTAAACAGGATGAAATTCCCATTATTTTCTTCCACAAAGAAATCACCTTAGATTCAGAGGGCAGATTTGTGAAGTTTACTGAATTATGCTGTTGCTTATGTAAAGCAGACACTATAAGAATATGCAGGAGAAATGGTGTGTTTCTAAGTATCCAAAAGCTCCAAGCCTAAAACATCACACCGAATAAATTATGGCATGCTGGATGTCAGTCACACTGGGCTTCTGTGACATTATCAACTTGTTAACCTTCCTGCCTGTACTTAAATGTACAGTGCGTGAGGCTCAAAGTGCTGATTGCACTCATTGTATATAAGCTAAGAAGCAGAATAAGGAATGAAGGAAGGTTCTTCTCACCAGCACTCTGTGAGCTGGTCCGGGCCCTGCTACAAGGACCTCTGCTACTGCAGCTGGACCTATCGCCTGCGCCTCTGCTTGTTCCAGCAGGCATAGCTGGTGTGTGATGTTAGCCATCTCCTCCTGCAGCCGCTCGGTTTGGACAGTGATCTCCGCGATTTTCTCCGCAGCCGACGCTGTCAGGAACGCCTCTTTGAGGTCTACTAGGTGAAGGGTCCTCTTCTCCTCAAGACGCACCAATTTGCGGAGCTCATCGAACTGGCGGTTCACATAGGCCTCAAGCTCCTCTGTGGACATCTGAGATATGTAGTGGAGACAGAGAGGGTAGAGAAAGGAATGGGACAAATATACATAGAGAAAAGGAAAGAGGTACTGGGCTGCCATTTCAAATGAGCTGGAATGAATTATTTCTGTATAGGTATGAGTCACTGAGATTAACTAATATAACAGAAACAAAGGTAGAAATCAAACTCAAAAACAAGCAGAGTAAAATATAGATGAGATGACAGTAAAATTTTAAGAGTATGAACTGAACATTCAGCAATGAAACAGAGATGCATATACAATGGACACAGCCTAAGGGCCAGACAGAAACTTCTATCTTTTAGCTTGGCATGTGAATATTACTTTAATAAACACATTGGTCTCTGTCATGCAATAGCTAATTGATGGCTTGAAGCAGATCCCCTGAACGTAAACTCCATGCATCCCATCTGTAGATAGAGACCTCAGAGGCTTCTTCTACCACAGCAAGCCATCTGTTAGGCTTTCAAGGCAACTGAACTGCTCGCTGAGATAGCCTTTTAATTCCTTTCCCTGTTCCCCGATGAGGCTCTCTTTAGATATGACTCATTACGTTAAAACACCTCAATAAACAGACGCCTCCCTACATTCCTTCCCACTGAGATGGCTCCACCTCCAATGCAGATGCTGTCATGAGGTAAACCACCCCAAAGTCCCTTGTCACGATCTCTGCTCCTGAATATGTTATAATCACTTCAATCTACGAACATCAGCTGCTCGCTCTCTCCTCTTCCCTTGAGCCAAACTTCACTCTCTTCCATTCCAACTATTTTATCTTGTTTCCCCTCAGCTTCCCTCTCTCTAGTGAAGCAAGGAATCATCAGTCTTTACTGAGGTTGGCAGAGTCAAGGTCCCTAGGGGCGCAAAGTTTTATCGTGTATTTGCCATTTCTGCACAAGCAATCAGATTCTCCAAATTGCCCATTAAACCAAGCGTAAGAAGTAACATTTTTAATTTACTTTCTTTGTATGAGCAGAGAAAAACATGCACATCGTTCATTCTGAATCAAACTGAGTTACTTAGTTAACATCTAATTGGAAAGCAAAGAGTCATTTTCTCTTTTTGCTTCACCAAAATCAATGCCCTGAATACATGACTGATAGATGAGAAACAATAAGCCACAACTGGCTTGAACTAGCAATATGTTCCATTCCTTGTCGAGATACACAAGTGAAATGTATCTGTGAATGGGGATGATTGGAGAGAATGAAGCAGCACTTTCCAAATCTATATTTCTGTGCCTCTGGAATGAAGTTCTTATATTTTAATACACAGCGCAATAGAAGGAAGTGCTCAAATATAATAAATCCATACTAAAGTATGACATAGGCTGATTAAATCTTCTAGTAGACTCATCATTTTAAACGTGAGCAGTGGGCACTTAAAAAACACATTAAGAAATGACAAGGCATTTACTACTTCATTTCGAGCTGGGACTAGAATTTAATGCTTAAGTTGTTTCTCATGTTTTGATGTCTCTCACGTCTTGCTCTAAGCTGACTCTGACTGAGGTGACATAGACGCCATGGAATACCAACAAATTCAATATTCATGTCCAGTTCCCTGGCAATTCTAAATACTCCTTTCAAATATTCATTCCTTAAAAGCTTTGACAACTGCTAGACATTTAAATTTATTTTCAGTTAGCCAAATGGACTAATTTCAATGACATTTTTTTCATGAACTTTTTCAGTGATATCTATTAATTCATTAACAGCTAGCGGCAACAGTAATTACTTCATTAGTTAATTCCATGTCCGGCGTGGCTTTATCCAGCTATCACCATGAATATGAAAAGTTCAATTTTAACCACAGTATTTCTTTTACATGGTTAGTCGATCAGTAACTTAAAATGAGACCATGCAACTTTTGAATAAGAAATTATGCAGTCCGCTTTTTGCTAATAAAAGTTGAATTAATGACTAACTAATAATAGCTAAGGGTAACACAACCAAGTTTGCTAACATTAGCAAAGGTCAGATATATACATGCATATATCGCTGTGTAAAAATCTATATCTGCATATTTTGTTCTTCTGTGCTAACAACAACATTTAGAATAAAGCATAAAGTACAATGTTGCCCAAGAACAAAAGTAAACTGTGAATAGGGTGGACAGAATCGTAACATCAAACTCATTATCTTTAGTATATTATCTGTCATTAATCTGACACATTCCATCACTGCATCTCCCAATCTCCAGGGCCTCTGCAGAGCCCCCTGCCCTCTCAAGTCCCCCATGGCCTCAGTGGCAGATGGGAGCCATGATCCTGGATCAGTGCTCTTTGTGTTTGTTGAGCAGGAGCCCTCTGCCCTTGGACCTTTCACTCAGTGACAGAGTTTCTCTGAGAATTTGTCCTGCTAGCAAGGAAGGAGCATTCATGCGTGCTAATCTTCATTTGCATTGCTGCAAGCTGAGGCCACAAAATGAGGCCTCGGGAGAGGCAGCAGCACACTGCTTACAAGGGCAGAGTTGGAGTAAGGGCGAGGGATGAGAAAGAGAGAGTACAGGCAGAGGTAGGGCATCAGGCCAGCCGATTAAGGAAGCTTACTTCTTTTTCAAGCAAGGGTGGGATGTTAGGAAAGAGAAAGATTACAAAAGCCAAATTATTTTATAGTCATGTTTCTAACATGATTTGTATCATTACTGTAGAACCTTTCTGAACTGAGAAATTCAGGGATATGGTAATGCAAGTAAACAAAAAAACAGATGTGTGCAATGTAATGTAATTTGCAGCCAAGCCAAACTCAAATTGTTATTTTAACAAGAAAATGGAAACTTGAACCTCGACCTTGTGACTTAAATGTACATTATACTGGAGATGTGAAAGGTGGGCTGAAAGCTGAAATTCTGAGGACAAAAACTCTTTGTGAATGAAAATGTTTCTTCAGAAAAGAGGGATGCGTGGCTTACTAAAAATGGAAAACTGCTAATACATTCCACTAACACCTCACGTGCTTACAATACAGCGAGCCATTCAAGTAGAATTACACACACACTTGTGTACTTTGTGACTGGCTACAAAAAAGGTTGTGCTACTCATTAGTGTTGATGAAAAAAGCTGCAGAACATGAACCAAATCCCGTGGGAAAGAAAGAAGAGAAAAGAGCTGACAATAAATATCAAAGTAGCCACAGCTTTTAATCTCAGCTTCTTCAACAACACAGACACTCAGTGGGCTCATCATCATAAATGTTTTTGTGGACAAAAGCATGTAAGTTTCCAGTTAATTCCCAGTTCCAGTCCCAAGTTCCAACAAACACTGTGTTATTTGAAATTACAATAATATAATACTCTGTTGATACTGTGGCCCACTTAACTTGAATTTGACTATTTCCCTCAATTTCAGCATCCTGTAGCTTCAATAAAGCAGTAAAAATGCGTGTATATATATATATATATATATATATATATATATATATATATATATATATTTATATATTTATATATTTATTTATTTATTTATTTATTTATTTATTTATTTATTTATAAACAAGGACAGACAGGAAAAAATGTTTTATCTAATTTAGATGCTTCTGAAGAGGAGAGATCAAATGGTTGACTTTCTTTGAATTTTCTCACTACAAAATCAGAGCCAGTCCTGCTGCTTATTCAGAGGCCTGTTTTGTGTGATGCTTAAAAAAAAAAAAAAAAGAATTAATAGAACATTAGGAGTAAATGGATTTGAACTTGGATTTGTCCTTGCCCTTGGCAATAGTTCACCTGTTCCAAATGAACACTGCTCTCCCTCCCTCCCTCTCTCTCTCACGCTCTCTTTTATCTCCCCCAGAAATTAGATTCTCCAATTTGGCATCTAACACAACACCGTAATATATGGAAAGTTAATTTGAAAAACACCAGCTCTTCAAAAGTCATATAAAGTAATATAAAGAAGGAAGTAAAAGAAGTTAAAATAAAGGAGAAGAAGGAAAATTAGACAGAAGGCCTCTGGTTTTACAAGAGCAGAGTTTCAATATCCAGCACCTTTTTATTGGTTTTGAGTGTAGCAATGTCAGCCAAGCAACTTTCTGGGGAATGATACCGAGTAATTCAATTAAAATGCTGTGAGCAGAGATAGAAAGGGAATGACAGCCTTAAAGAACAGTGGAAGAGGGGATAGAAAGAGGGAGGAGGAGGAGGAGGAAGAAAAGGATGAGGTTGAGGAAGACAAGAAAAAGCAGGATGAATAAACCTAACAGCAGCAGCCAAGTCTTTTCATGCCTCTCCCGTCTGTTCCTCAGCCTCGGCTCCCTAAGACAGCTTTAATGTGTCTGCTGCTCTTGTAGATTTTATGAGGCGGGGAAAATGGATGTAGCTACTGCACACACGTACACAGTTGTGACTGGGCTGATGTTGGCGTGTTGCTCCCAGATATCGGACTCCCCTCTCTCCCTGTAGCTAGGAGAGAGGCACTACACAGAGCAGCTCCACAGGCAGGGTGTGCCCTGGACACACTGCGTGGGACAAAGTGAGTAAATAAAACATGAGAGCGGGGTAAATATGCTGACTACCTGCTGTCCTGCTCTGAAGCCACAACATGCTTCACATACCATTTCCAGCTCTCTGACAGTGAGTAACGCTAGCTGACTGGCTGAGTGACAGACAGCCATCTAGGCCCCTCATGTTACGTTACGCCTCCGGTCCTCCATTAATATGTATGCAGCCTCATCACTGTTTTTTTGCATTATATTCCATTCCCCTGTGGAGAATAGAGATATGAGTTTGGAGAGATTAAAATCCCCGCACCTGCGGCAAAGTACATAATTAAACAGGCTAGATTTAATAAGCAAACAGCAACTAAGGGTTAAATCTTTTCATCCACCCCTCACCTCTTTATAGACAGCAGCTCACACCTCTTCCTCTCTGAAGTCCTTTAGGATGTCAGTACCATGCAATTTAACCTCCTCCAACTTCCAACCCCTATCTCTTTCTCTCTTTGCCTTTGTTTCTCTCTCTCTCTCTCACACACACACATACACGCAAACTTTCCTCACCAGGAGCAGTCACTCTGATGGTTGCCTGTCATGCATAATAAGAAACGCTGACATTTGAGAGTGCAGAGAGGACGTGCCGACAAATCCACATAATGGTCTCTACCACAGTGCCCTATGAGTGAGCAGGTAAATGGCTTTCGCCAAACACACTGCACCACTACAATGGAGCAGCACAAGACTTAATGTCCAGGAAGTCCTTGGGGCAGCTTTGATATTTCATAATAGACATTACAGCCAGCCAAATTTACCTTCTACATTATGCCACTGGGCTTCAGTGACATCTCTGCAGGTCCTGAGCAATGCTGTGGCACTGCTCTCCGATGGGTTCAAACATAGCAATAGAAGCAGAGCATAAGGCAGAACAGGAGCTGCTGGGGTAGTTGAGAGAGCAGGTGCAGCCCCTGTCAACTGTAAATAGCTGAGAACATAGCCAAGACCTTGCTGTGCTTCCCTGATCCTGCCGCTCACTGTTACATCTCTTACTGCACAATACATAACTGTCTGTAGTCAGGTTTTATTTTCAGTGGAAGAACATGTCCCCACTATGGCATCTGTAATGGAAATATAGCCGCTGTTTTCAAGGTTGACTTGTCATGAAAATTCAGTCTGAGTAGCTTTTGTTTTGGTAGATGACTGTGGTGACTGTGTGCGGAACGCAGCCTTCTTTTTCACACTGGTGAAGGTTACACAAAATGGTTGAAATAAGGTCACTTCAACCGTTGCCTCAATAACAACCATCGGATGCTCCCGCACAACTGCCATCAGTATAAAACTGAGGTCAGCCTCGCTGGCGTGAATATAGAGGTGTGGATGTGAGTGGATTTAAGAAGTGAACAGAAAAAGTGAAATATCTGTACACTATAATACACTACAAACATTCCTGTAATAAACACTAACTTTGTGAATGTCAGCACTGATTCATCACTGGCGATTTTTGGATGTATTAAGCGTTGTAAGTAATAAGTGTTGTACTGGGCTACATTAAATTGAAAGGTGTTTTTAATATTCCGTACACCTCATTAATTTATATGGAGGAGTAAAAAATATTACAATCCCTTTGCAATTTAACACAGTGTGTAATACACCATATCCATCTAGACTGAATACAAGGATTTTTGTCAACTTACCAAGTTCAACAAGGGTTTAAAAATAGCTAGAGGCTATTCAGTATTAAACATTCCTCTCTATTTTATACATGACAATGCCTAAGACAGAGTCACATCCAAAAAAAAAACTTCTGACTTAGCACAGAAGTGCTGAGTCAAAAAAAGTGACATCAACTGAAGCCCAAAAATGACATGACTCAGTAATCACACAATGACGCCATCACTCCTACACTTCAAGCAGAGTTATACCCGCTGAAACCCAAGAGGCAAGATCTGTGATCTGTGAATGGGGTGGCGTGATAAATATATGGATTGAAATAATTGGCTCTCATGTTTACTACCCAGCGCCTTTATGACATAATCTCTTTCTAATCCCTCTTTATCTCATTCTAGACTGCTGTGTCTCCACTGCTGCAGTGTCTATACCGCTGCAGTGCTTACTGCGCCCACTGAATTAGAAATGAATAATGGTATTTTTTTTGTTTGTTTTTTTGCTCCGGTATGACTTCCCACGGTTTGAAACCAGGTTCAATCAAGGTTTGTTTTAAAACCTTGCCAGAGACCCACAAAAGCAAATAAGATGAAATAATCCTGTATTTGATAAAAAAATCCTTACGCTAATAAAATATATATATGTATATATTCTCCAAGTCTCTGGAACTCAACTGGAGAGATGAAACATTATTTACCCCGAAGTGTTCAACTGGGTTGAGAGTGAATGACTAGTGACTGCAAAGGCCATAGCATATGATTCACATCATTTTCATCCTCATCAAACTATTCAAGCTCCTGTCATCTGAGCCATCTTGATACAAAATCAGAATGAACTTCTCAACATTTTTATAGATGCCGCAGAGCATGATTGGATGTTAAGTGCTTAATTATACCATGCAGTGCACCTGTGTGGATGCCTCTGCATTCATTATGTTTCTCCATTCAAGTTTTTTCTTTAATTTGTCATCTGTCTGTGTATATATAGTATATAATATAACTATGTATACTACACATATATTTTATAACTATGGGTGATTAATGTAAGATAAAATACAGAAAGTGTATTAAGCTACTGCAGAGTATTTTTATCGTCACTGCCCCTACAACTGTCACCTGTTGAAAAAAATACTGGAAAAAAAAGATTGCAATGGACCAACTTTACAGTGTAAGCAAACATTCTGTTTTTATGTTATGTGCTATTTACAGCTATTACAACTACACCAAATATTTGCTCGTTCAGCTTTCTCTCAAATGCAAAATGTGAATTTAACATGTGGGCACAGCACTGCGAGATATCTTTGAAAGAAAATCGTGAGCAAATTTAGTCAAACCACATGGAACAATCACATAATGAACAGCAATACTGTATGCACACGCTGTCATTCCTTGCAAGGAGGTCACCCCCCTCCCCCCCTTTTTTTTATTACTGCGGACAAATTCTCATTTCATTGATAAGAGTTGGTTGGAGCTCATTACTAAATGAGAACAGCTGAGTGCAAATCATTTGGGAGTCACTATATAACTAATGTTAGAATTCGACTCTCAGTTCTGTATGCAGGAGTTTGCACTCACCTCTGGGTTGGTCCACTTGGTCTTGATCTTCTCAGCCATCTGTTGTGTACAGCCCAGCAGGTCGTAACCCTGCCTGCTCTACAGGTGGAGCAGACAAACAAACAGTGAACACAACAGAGGATTCTACACCAAGAGCACATAAAGCATAGCAGGTAAACAGAGATTCTTTCTGTGTGACTCAAACAAAAGTGGAAACACACAGTTTGTGAGTTATTAGCTGTTAATCATTAGAGGAGCGCCAAATTAACTTATGGTTCGCTTACTAGTTTATAACTCCATACAACTGGCAAAAACAAATAGTCATTTCCTTTAATTACTTTTGATCAAACATCTCAGTTTTGATAATGTGACAATATTTTCAGGATGATACTTTTAGAAGACACAAGGCAAGGTATGTTACATCGCTCACAGGTCACCAGTTAATCACTTTATCTCTGCACATATAAAGTTTGACATGTTACGTGCTCAGTGCAATGTACTGTACTTCAAGGGGAAATTGTATCACTAGTCCCAGAGGATTTGTTTCACATGAATACACTGACACATGAAGCAAGATAAAAGCTAAAGTAGGTTTAGAGTAAATAATGTGGCCTTGGGCTGCATGTGTGTGGGTGTGTGACCCCTTTGGTCTCTCATCAATCCATATGTGGCCGTAATGTAAGAGCAAAGCAGTGAAATGTGCCGCTCTATTTTTTGCGTGCCTGATGTGCAGCCACAAACATGTACAGGCGGAAAATCAGTCGGAAAATCATGAGGGTTATTACTACTGTAGTTAAATGAACAGGCTCTGCCTGATGATTTTCAAAGGAGGCTCTAGTTGAGATTTTCTGATTCAGTTTATTTTAGCGTTTCACAAACAGAACGCTTGACTGTTCAAAATATTAATCCAAAACTAAGTCCTGGTTTCTGATACTATCACAGCCCTGTTAATTGGTCCTCTGTGCAATTACACAGTCCGAATGTGTTCAGTGAGCTGATAACATCTGACTCTAAATGGTAGTATAATCATCACAGACACTATGCTCTGCAGAACTGAGCTCAAAGTGATGATGATGATGATGATGATGATGGAGTTATTCTCAAAAATCCAGCACAACATTAGCCCAGCTTCCTGGACCCACTGCAGTGCTGCATTGAACGACTAGTGACTCACTGGACCTATTACATACGCCTGAAGCAAAAAGCCATCTGGGAAGCAGAGGAAGGGTGAAGCCATAATTGGCGTCAAGCCAAACGGACTTTGGGGTATATTCATAATGTTTCATTTCCATTTCACAGTTTTAATTGAAATTATTTATATGGCTGTATTGTTTAATCAATTAATTAATGGTGCCGTGTGGATGCTCATGAGACACTGTTATGTTTAAAATATTACACAGAGCTCTTACAGAGTTGTGGTGAGTTGACTTTAAGAATACAGGGCCTACAGCTATTGGCATTCGACTTAATACTGAATTAGAAATGCAAACCAGATAGGTGACGCTCTGAATACATTATGTTATACATTACAGAGCTGCAGATGTGGAGCATGCCATCACTCTCAGATTAACTATCAGTAGAGGGCTTACAGTAAATCACAAAGCATCGGCCTACCGTATATAAACCTGTCATGTTCTGAGTGTGCAACTCACCTTCTGCCACACATATGCCTCATGCAGAGTAATGATCTCATGATCCTTGTGCTCACCCTGCACAGCACATACCACACAGATTATCTTCTCATCTGGTTTACAGTATAGGGAGCCTTCCTCCCCATGCTCCCTGCAACGCAGTCTCTCTACTGTCACGGTGTCCCTCTTCCCAGACTCTCCAGCAGCCATGGCCCCCTGCCCTGCTTCTGCACCCTCAGCTCCGTCACCCAGCTCAGCCGCCAGCGGCAAACCATTCTGGGCTCCCTCTCTTTCCTCTGCATCACCGTTCTCATCCCCATTAGCCACTGCCGCTCCAGGTGGTGCCATCTTCGGATTTGCGCCCATTCCAGCTGCCCTCTCCACACCAGCCTCATCGTCAGTTTCACCTCCAACTCTGGAGTCTCTATCGGTGCCAAGTCCGTTAGCTTGTGTCCCCTCATGGTTATAAGGCATTAGCGGATGATGTGTCCTGCTGGAGTGTTCCTCAGCATGGACTGGGCAGAAGGCAAAGCTGCAGACATGGCAAACTTGTGTGGCTAGTTGGGCCTCATCAGGCTCACACGCATCACATGACCCGTCCATCTGTGGCAGATCCTCTTGTTCCACCCCCATGGCTTCGTCCCGGGGTTCCCCTTTGTGGTCCATGGTGGCTGATGATAATTCTGGGGATCAGTGGAGTAAGTCTTACAGGAGACACACAGAGTAGAGGACAGGTTATTAATAGCTGTGACCTTCAGTGAACAACTCTCATATTTACACAGGGGAAGTCCAAGTTCCTCAGGACTAATCCCATCTGATATAATATTCCCACAACAGATGTATGGAGGGAGCCAAAGTCCACAGGAAACGACATCCAGAGGAACATTATCACACAAGTGACACAAAAAAAAAAACCAGCATCATGCTGCAATGGCAATAAACAGGAAGACCCCATCTGCAGTCATTGAACTGTCTTTGTATGCAAACACGCTCATTTTGTTTACTGACTCACAAACAGAAAGCGCTGAGTGTGTAACGCCTGTACCCTCAGCATGACCAAACGCACACACACACACACCCCTCACCTCTCTCTGTATGTCATCAGGCCCTGACCTTTTCATGTTTTGTTCTGGTTTTTTGTCTTTTCCCCTCTCACCCTCCTCCATTCAGTCCACTCTGCAGGAGTGAAGCTGAAAGAGACCGTGGTGCATGCCTTGTACACACACTCACACTTTTTTTTCTCCTCCGCCTCTCTTTCTCTTTCTCCTCGGAGCATTCCTCTCCTGAGCTCTGTTTGTGTACTTTTCCCAATGCTGACACAAACAACCGCTAGAAAAAGTGCTGTGATGCAGAGAAACCTCCCCCTCTTCCCCTCTTTCACCTCCCCTCTCTGCTATTCCTCTGTCTCTGACTCACACCTTCACACAGTGCCTCCTCACACAAACACCCTGGCATTTTCTCCCCATATCCTAACAGTTTGCAGCTCACTGCAGTGTGTACTTACTCGTCTGTGTCTTCCTCTCCCCCTCTGTTTTTCTTGCCTGTCTAGGTCTTGTTTTAAGATTCATGTAGATTCAGAGGATGTATTAGCTTGACGGCCAGCTTCCTTAGCAAAGCCGATGTGCTCTGAATTCGTTTATTGGTCTGTCGATTGTTAAACTTTCACTTAGCCGCAGAAGAGGGGCTCCAGCTCCGATCCGAAAGCATTTACTTCCTTATTTTCATCAGCTGCTGTCTGCTTTTTTTTTCTACTTCCTGCTTGTAGTCTCCCGTGTGTGCAAGATCGGCAGAGACACACAGAGGTTGGAGAGAGAAAACTCGTTTAACAAGCACAACAAAGAGTGAAACTCCGAACAGGAGCAAAGGTAAAGAATAAGCACCCACACAGTTGTAAACTTAACGTGAATAAATATGTCAGGAGCTAGCGTTACGTATTTGTAATTTGAATTTAATTGTAACGCTGTATTTGTTAAACGATCCCCGCCTGTGCAAATTATGTAATAGATTCACTCAGTGTAACGAGAGGTCACGGTTTTTAAGCTAACGTTAGTGAAACGACTTCCTGCAGAGGCTACAAATCAAAGCAAACAGCGCCTAACGAAACCTGTTCAAGAGCATTTCCCCTCCAGTTACAGCTGTTCAATTGCTTTAATTTTATCTGCCATAGAGAGAGAGAGAGAGAGAGAGATACAAAGCCCGCCAAAAACTATATGAGGTTAGATTAAGTCCAAGCCTGACATAATTTTCCAAGCAGTGGAATTGATGATTAACTTCACTGGACCCTTAGCTAATCCACAGCTGAGCCACATCCATCTAAAACACAAGTCATGGTAGTGTGACAACACTGTAGCCTGTACAGTTTCAAAAAACAAAAATCCTTAATAACTATACTTCATTCAGTTTACAATATAAATCGTTCTTTCTTTTTGTTTCTTTTGTTTATTTATTTTTATGTTTATTTTGATCTTCCTTTCCTTGATATAAGCAAAGACGTACCTGGAAACAATAAACATTCCGGTTATGCCCCCCCCCCAAACTTTATTGAATCAATTCAAAATACAGTGATAATAACAGAACATAAAAGTGCACAACAGGAAAATAATATTGCAAATAAACAAAAGTAAACAAAAAATAATTTTAGATAAACAGGCAAAAAAACACAATATGGCTTTATATGAAAGATAATGTATAATAATAATTTTTATTTATAGAACTCTTTTAAGGGTACTGAAAGATACAATACTATAAAACACATGCCATTCATCACGCATTAAAAGCAGCTCTGAAAAGGTGAGTTTTCAGTGGTGATTTGAACATGGACAGATGGGCATGGACAGTGTCGGGCGTGTTTAGGGAGAGAGTTTCAGAGGGAGGGGGCAGCTGTGGGTAATCCTCTGTCGCTCCATGTCTGGTGCTTGGTCCTGAGTAGTGTAGACAGTAGTTAATATCAGAGGGTTGGAGGATGAAGGAAGAACTGTGGTGATAGGACAAGTCAGTGAGGTCGGAGGGGGCCTTGTTACGATGGGCTTTGTGAGTGAAGAGAAGGACTTTGAGATGGATCTGTTGTGGGACAGGAAGCCTGTTAAGCTTCTGGAGGACAGGTGGAGGGGTGATGTGGTCACGGGAGCGAGTGAGCAGGCATGCAGCAGGAGTTTGTTTGTGATGTACCATAAAGACTGCTGTTGCAGTTGTAAATTCTGGCTGCAGAGAAGGAGAGTGATGAATGGAGACGAGCTGAAGGCAGTGGGAAAAGGCAGTTCTGGTGATTTGATTGACGTGGTGTTTGAAGGAGAGGTTGCTGTCAAAGTTGACTCAGAAGTTGCAGATGTGTGTGTGTGTGTGTGGAGGAGAGTAGAGTGAGTTGCCGTGGTGATGGATTTGGTGGAATTAGACGTCGTTGTCTTAGCAGTTGAGGTGGAAAGCATGATGACGTATGATGTTACCAAAGAGGAACATGTAGAGGATGAATAGAAGAGGACCAAGCACTGAATCCTGGGGGACACCTTGGGAAAGAGGAACAATGGAGGAGGTGCAGTTGCTGATGTTAATGAACGGCTGTCCGTTTGTGAGATATGACCTTAACCAGGAGAGGGCAGTACCAATGATGCTGAGGGAGCATTCAAGGTGGGAGAGAAGGATGGTGTGGTTGATGGTGATTTGAAACTTCTCACAAAATGCTGTCCTATTTACCCAGTGAGCATTTAAACGGTGTTAAACAGTGTTATTGATCATACATAAATTTATAAGATATTACTGCAAGACCAAACTAAGATCTATTTAATTTGGTGAATACAGGAAACGGCTCAGCTGGAAGAATAAGCATATTGTGAATTTTAATACTAGTGTTAATGGGGAGTTTCTAATTATAATGTCTACTTTCCCCTTCTGTTCACATCCTTACTCTCCATAAACTAGCACTGAGAGACAATGGAGCAGGATTAGAGGTCTGGAGAGAGAGACAGAGAGATGAGGAAAAACAAGCTGTTCTCTGTAGAGAGATCTAAAGAGGCTATTGAGCTGGGCTTCACACAAGCAGTATTTGGCAAATAATTGTTGACTGTTACTCTGATTTGAATGGCACGCCATAAATAACCATGAACCATGTTCCAAATAAGCCTCCAGCATCCACTTGCTATGGATCACCATGCTGTCTTTGCCAAAGTTTTTGAGCTGTTTTGAAGTGGATTACTCTTATAGAAATATTGCCACCAAACACAATTTATTGCAGAACTATAAACAGAGAACACCACTCAATGAAAATATATTTCACTGGCAAAAGGAAATTTGCCTTGGCTTGAGACTTGCTTATGCCATACTGATGTAACGATTCGAGCCGAAAGTGTGTTTCCAGAGGGCAGTTAATCGTAACAGATGTACGATTCTGATTAGAGTTGTAGTTAGGATTGAGAGCACAAACTGTTTGGCCACACACATCAAAGCAAGATCGAATCCGGCCATATATTATCTTATACTATCGAACCGCATTTCACGGCCGGTGTGAAGTTAAATGGTCACCTGACTTTGTTTTAAAAGCTTTCACTGCATTCAGCTCTGCTGAACAGCAAGAGACAGCATAATCTTGCACTCTGCATAAAACTGAAAACAGTTAAAAGGCTCATTGACTTGCAGTTCATTAGAATAAGCACTCAATATCAATACAATATGTGGCTACTGATAGCAACTTAGATTTATTCTTTCTCTACCCAGGGATTGTAGAGAAACAAAATGTGACAAGCAATAGGAGCTAAATTTGTTTACCCAAATTGTGTTTCTACAGCTCAGAAAAGCCTGTGCATGGAAGCTGGCAACACAAAGAACATCAAGCTCTCAGAAATGCCAGCCAAGAGTGAAGGGGGGGGGGGGGGGGGGCTTTGGCAGATGAGCACAGTAGACAGAAAACACTTACCTAATGCCTTGGTTTTAACATTGTTTTATTGGCATGAGGTCAGTTGTTGGTCTCAAGATGAAATGTCCTTCAGTGCAACAGCACCAGTCTGTCAGAAGATCACTTCTTGGAGTGAGTTAGCATCTCTGCCCCCCCACCCCACCCCCAACTCTCTCCCACTTTATCTGTTGATATTTTATTCTGTCTCCCAGCTCCTTATTTGCCCTCTGGATCATTCTCTGGATGCTTTTGACTTTTCCACCACTCTTTCACTTGTCAACTTATCATGGCTGTGCAACATAAAACAGAATCAATATGCTGTTTTGCGAGGTTGTTTATGGATTTCTGAAGCCCGTCTCATGAAGCAGGATAGCTAAACTTTGCTGAATGAGACCTTAAACCCCTTCAAACCTGATCTGCAACATGGGCTCAAGTAAAAAGTGAGAGAGAGGCGTTGGAGTTTGCAGTTATTCAGCTAAATTAGTAATGCTGGTTTGTGAGATAGGCCCTTGGTGTTGCACATGCTCAGTAATAGTTTCTTCTGTGTGTGTGTGTGTGTGTGTGTGTGTGTGTGTTTTTTTTTTTCAGGGCAAGTTAGTGGAAGGACAGCTGTCATGATTGATCAGAGGCAGTAAAGAGTGAGATGCAGGTGAGGGAAATAGAAAAAAAAATATAGAAGGACATGTGAAGGACATGGATAAAGAGTTGCATTTCAAAACTGTTGTCATCCAAATCATTGTAAAATCGCGATTTTTTATTCTTACTCCAAGAATGCAAATATGTCCTCAATGCACATTCAATACGCAAACGTACTTCAATCTGAAAAAGAAAAAAACATGTTACGTTATTATTATCATTATTATTGTTTTTATTACATGAACTAATTGCAACTTTTTCTAATGCCAGTCAAGATACACCTAGTAACCAGTATGCCAGTTTAAAACTAATTCAATCTACCGCAACAGTCTTGCAAATAATATCCCCTTCAAGAATGTTATAATGTTCTGGTTAAACTGTTTTGAAGAGGTCACAGCTCAGCTATATGATTATTTTAGAGACTTTGGTTTTTGATTCTGTTGTGTTTTGCACAATGCTGAGAGTTGTTGCCACAATATTAATCTACCCTCTGTTATAATGTGATGGACGTTCTGTTGAATTTTCTATAAATGTGTCGTGGTTTAACTTATCTCCTGCCAAATATGGTATGTAGTCAAATTACTTTAGTAAACAGCATAACAGCACTATGTTTTCACATTTTTTCATACATACATCCAGAATGCATTGTCATATGTGTCACGCAAAGCACCAATTCTATACTGACTACTGCTAAAGGCATATGTAGACTAATCTCTCTTTCTCTGTCTCGCTGCCTTCTTCTTCTTCTTCTTCTCTCTCTTCCACCTTCTTGTCTCTCTCTTTCATCGAGTAGGAGAAAAGCATATTCTGAGTGCTCCCTCATGAAAACAGAAATACTCAAGTTAGCGAGAGAAGGTGGTGGCTGAGAAGAATGCCACTTCCCACAGTACTCATGGTGTGAATCTGAGTTTAGGTTTGAAAAATGTAACTGTGTGTGGTTTCACACTCTTGTGTTTCACACAAATTTGTTGAAATGTACACCTTTGGGGTGAAGAACAGTTTTTTTTTCTGATTTAAAGGAATTTTGTAGGTTATTCCCTCTTCAAGCGGCTACAGATGGCATTGTGGGTCTGGGGTTAGCGTGTTAATGTAGTCAGAGTCCCCTCATAAGGCTGAAACTGGGCTAGTATGTGTCTTTGAGCATTCATTACCAAAATTCTGACACAGGGAGAAATATAGCCCTTCACAGATAATGGTTTTACATTAGTCACAATCTTCTCTTAACCTCTCTAAGGCTATTATGAGTTACAAAATCTCTTCATGGCCCCGTCGTCCATTCCCTAGAAACACAGAATCAATATCCAGCTTTGAGGCTGCAGCTTTTCATCAATACGTCATTTAATCAATAATCCCACGAGAGTACTGCCTCACGTCTCTTTTTATAAGCTCAGGTTCTACCTCGGACTGGATTGCTAGAATGACTGTTTAGAGTAAACCTGTGGGTTATCTGAACCAAACTAATGAACTGAACTGAAATACGCTTTGGATTTGTTTGTATTAACAATGAAAATAAGGATTTAAGTAATAGAATTATTTAAGTAATAGAATCTCAGAGAAAAGAGTTTTGCAGACATGTTAGCAGGCTACGTCTCACATTCTTTTTTTCCCATTACCTTTTTGATACAGTATGTCTCTTGAAGAACAATGCACTCAAGTACGTCTCATGTCTCAGTGAAGTGAAACTCCTAGCTATGCAGCTCTTCTTAGACACTGAAGCATCATATCAGATGGACAGACAGACATGAAGTGGGACCAGATGAATCAGTAAAGCACCATCGCTGCCTTGGCACACACACTCCTAGCCCTGTGTGATCCAAACACTGCTCTTATCAGCCTCTTACACACACTATGTGAACACTGTTACTGTCTTACACCACTAGTCGTAGGGCAGCGATGTGCAACCAGCAGTTTCCTGCAGGGCTTGCGGTCCACTTCTGCTCAGAGCTGCAGAAATAGGGCGTCAGGGGATGATGGTAATAACGCACAGAATCAAACATCTCAACAGCTCAGCTAATATGACAACTTTGATTTCTCACTGCACAGTTCAGTGTGTGGAAGCAATTAAGCTTAGGCTTGTATTCCTGCAGCATTTTGAAATGTATCATATATCAGTAGTCCTTTCATTCATTGGTTACACATGGGAGAGAATTTCAGGCAGTATGGATGGATTAGTTGTTTTTTTTTTTTTTTTTAATTTATTTATTTGTTTTGAACATATAGCTTAGCTTGAGCAACAGTTGGGAAGTAAAAAGAGCCCGGGAACAACAAAGCACATCTGCACCTCATTATTCTCTCCTTTTATGAGAGAGGCTGAGTTATTTATTTATGTTTTGTACAATTTAAATGGTATGAATAAATAAATCATTACCACATAACACATGTTTCCAGACAAGAGAAAGTGACATTTCCTGCTTTATACCAAACATCAATAGTATAGTTTTACAATGAGAAACAGAAGCGGCCTTTTCATTATTTCACAATATTCCAAAGACAAATATGGTTTTCTTAAACCTTAACTCATCACTCAGATCATACTATAAAGGACAATATAAGCAAAAAGGCATGCTTATTTCAATTTGTATTAAGCCATGTAAAGTAATAGGCAAAACCGGTTCTAGCCGACAGTACCAACATAATACCGTATGCCTTATAACCTTAGTGATATCATATATTCTAGTTTTTGTATATTCATTTCAAGTTTGACACAGCATATTGTGTCTGCCTTAATCTCAGTGTCCACCCTATCAAAGCACTGAACCTTTAGACCTTAGCTTGTGTCAACTGTGTGTGATAAATACCAAACTGCAACTCTTAGAATAGCTAAACTACAACTACAACTAGGTTTATGTGACATTTTTATGTTTATTTCATGTTACCTGGTTCAGACAGAATGTTTCACGTTTATTTTATTAATTAGACTGTGTGCTCACTTGAAAAGATATTGGATTTATGTTTAATTTAGAAATCATCATGTCATCATAGAACAAACACCTACGGGGCTTGCTGGTTAGATGCTGTATGTAAATTCATATTGTTTCTATTCATTAGTAGTAGTAGTTTGTAGGGATTGTTTATTTATTCTGTCATCGACTCTGCAACACAATGAACTGTGGAAATGTGAGAACAGACATTGGGACTGGACCTCAATGAGAGAGGTCTGTTGGATGACAGTAGGAAATTAAACTCAATCCACAATCTTGGAAAGATGATCTCTGTATAGCTTTTATCTCAGGAAGTGACCATCCTTGAACTTACTGTTGGATTTCTGCCCAAAAGAGAGATTTTGGTAATGGACTGTGAGAATAGAGTCAGGTGATGTCTCTTTTTAAGTCAAATTGACTGTTTCTGGACTGAAACGCAGATAGTTAACATGGTTAGCTGGGTTTTCTGTGCATAATGACGCATGATTCGGCCTCCAACAAAAGTCACAAAAATAGTACAGAGCACAGGTGCTCATAGTGTAAGCAGGCAGACCTTACAAAATGAGTTATGATGTGGTGCACTTCTGGATTGCCTGTGACTCTGCTTTTACTGCATGGATACAAAACCAAATGCCATATCACTGAGGCGAGGAGAAAGAAACACCTCAGGAAATGTTGCTTTATTAGTACAAAGCTGCACACAGTGCAATGCCCCTGCATAAAAATAAAACCCTTTGTGCTGTCATGTTTAATCTTTGTTTAGTTAGTAACTAAATGTTACAACAGAATTAACTCTTGTCACATGGGAATGTTCTTAAATAAGTTATCTAATATGTCTAGACTTTTTTGTCTCAGGTTAACAGAAGATTCTCTGTCTCATAAAATAGGCCTGCCCTAATCTGCTTAAGATCTGTTGGATACACATTGATACTCTCTGTCTTTCTCTCAGACGAAGAAAAAAGTGAGTCATTCACAATGGGAGGTTTGTCTATGGTTGTTGATGTCTTGGCTTTACTCATGACATGGCCCGTTTTTTCTGCTACATCTGTGCTTCATCAATGGCAAACAAGTGTGTACTTGCCACTGAGTCACACTCTGCAGAGTAGAGAACACACTACTTAAATATTTAGATCACTGACATCCAAAACTTTGAAATATATATATATATATATATATATATATATATAAAAAACATGGCTGCAAAGTCAAATAAACATCAAATATAGCTTGCACAACACACAATGCTGAGATTAACAGCCTTTTTCAACAGTCATGCGTGCTTGGCCACAGCTGGACCACTAACTTCCATGACATCATCGCTGAGGAAACAGAGCAGATCATTGGCACTATATAACAATGACATTCAGTGTTTTCCTCTGTCATCCCTCCCAGCAGGCCCCTAAACGTGGGCGCCGGGTCACAATGCTCCTCTGTGCCCCCTGACGTATGGCATCCTGGCACCGACGTGGCCCTGGAAAGTTCTCCGTGCCAAAAGCCTTCCAACCTTTCAAACCCCCGGATGGCGTCCTCTGTGGCTCGTACTTGATTGTCGGGGACTCGGCTTACAAAACGCTGAAAGAGCGACCGCTCCAAGGTGAGTGTGTTCAGTGAGAAAGGCAGAGCATATGTGAAAAAGAAAGAGACACCTTTGAATAGTTACAAGATTGGCTGCCAAGCCAATCACGCTTTCACAGTTTGGAGTGTTCCGATGATGATTTAAGGGTTTCCACACGCTTCCTTTTGGGAAAAGAAATAGGAAAGCACATTCCTCAAAGAAACCTGACAACTGGTCTTTAAAGCAAAGCCTTTCACATCACAAACCTCTTATTATCTTTTCATGTTGATGCTGACCTTCTACGTCGTTTTATTTGTGTCCTCTGATGAGAGTGTAGCATTAATCTTGAGGTAACACCGCAGCTGTCAAAAGGTGGAAACATGAACCTCATTTCTTTCCTTGTCAGAGTAGAAAATTGGGGGAAGGGGCAAGATGAGGGAATGAGACTGCATTTGGCTCAATCGCTGAGGTAATTGCAGATTTAAAGGCAAAAAGGAATCACACAATGTTCACTCAAACAGCAACGCCCGAGGCCTACAAAATGGAGAAGAGTCTTTTGTGTGCCTGCATTGCTGGTGTGACTGACGGAGTGGCGAGAAAGAAGAAGAAAGAGAGACAGGAAAGAAGAGTGAGATAAAGGAAAGAGCAGGTTAGGGGGAGGATAGAGGCAGAGAATATTTTTCTCAAAAGGAGAAGGGGGGGTAATGTGGAGGGGAGAGCAAAACTGAATGAAAGGATGAAGATTGAATTTCGTCTTCACGGGAGAGAACACTGCCTGCGAGCAAACAAAAGGATGAAAAGTTGACCTGCCGCTGTTCTCTGACTGACGGTTGGACAGTCCCCCATCTTCCTGATTGCAGCCCCTCCTTTTTACTCCCTGTATTGCCTCGAGTCTTCCACTGCCAGTGTCCAACATCGACTCCTAAAACAATTATTGGACTGCCAGAGGGTGGGCATAGCGTCGAGTCAGCAAACAAATGTGGAAGACTACCTGTCACAGAGCGTGGAGACAGCTGAGGGGAAGGATATAGGATGAAAATAAAAAGGACGGGAAGCAGAGAGAATGGATGAATCGTTTTAAAAATGGAAATCTAATGACAATTAAGCTCCTTATTAATTTGGCTGACACTGGGACTGTGTGTGTGTGTGTGTGTGTGTGTGTGCGCGCCTGCACACTTGTGCTTGTACATTCTGTTTGTCCCCTGTTTTTGAGCGAGTACAACACTTGTCACAGTAAAAGCAGATTATGAGATTAAGTGGTGTGCTTCTGGGGAAATAAATAAAAAACTGCGAGATGAATGAATACAGTGAGTACAATGAACGCTGGAAGGAACTCATTCTTAATTGAACTTTTGTGTGAAGTGTGTATATGTGGGGGACTGTAGGTACAAATGTATGAATGGGGTGTGTTGTTTGGATATGTATTTCTGCGTAATATGCTGCAGCATGTTGCAACATGTGATACAGAGGGGGCAGAGGGGTTACTGTCACTTTGTAATGGCTTTACTGAGAGTAGGAAAATGAATCGCTAAATCAGTAGGATTGATAATCGGCTCTGGGTGGGAAGTAACCTGCAGAGAATCACAATGACTTTGCTTTTATCTACTGTGCTTACAGAATTGCCTGTCCTGCTCGAGATTGCCTTGCAAGCACACCACGTAATCCCATGGGATTAAATTGTTTTTACGTGGAACATGTGTAGCACTGCAGCCAAAGCATTTGTAAACCATGGTAAATATGAAATCAGGGCTTTGATGTTAACCACTGCAGGGCCAACCATCTGCCTTTTTCCTACTTCCTTCATTTCTATCTCTCTCTTCCCCTCCTCTCCCTGTTCCTCTTGTGTGTTTAGAAATAGGATCTTATAGCCTAAATTGAAAGTGGGACTGCTCCACAACACTCAACACATGGCAGCAGATGTGTGGCAGTATGTGAGAAGGGGGCAGGGCAAAAGGAAAATGAGACAAAGCAAGGGAGAGACTTAAGGAAAGTGACAGAGAAAGAAAAAGGGAATAGTAGGAGGGGGAAAGAGAAAGATGACAAAGGTAAAGGGAGAGAGAGAGAGGGAATAAAAAGACAGGAGTACAGAGGAGGAAGAAAGATGGCAGAGAAGGGTGAGGAAAGAGGAATGGAGAGGAGTTTAGAGGCTCTCAAACACTTTGCACTCCCAGCACAGCAGATGCCACATTCTGTCTGGCACAGTGATCTGTGGGCCTGCTCTATTTATACCCTCAGTGTGTCACTTCAGGGCCAGCACAACACTCACTACGTGCACGCACACACATCTAGCATCAAGCTTTTGCAGAAGCTCTTGTGCAATGACTGAAATGAGGCAGGTTAGAGAGGCTTCCTGCAAGGAGCAACGATGGAAAACAGTGTGAGGGCATATACACAGAGAGAAAATGGGAACAGGATATATACATTCACTGCAGCACTTCATTGTGTTCTAAATTTAATTTTAAATGGATACAATTGTCAGTGATAAACTGCTCAAGGTAGTAATAAAAAAAAAAAAAAAGTTTAGTTACCAAAATCATGTAAATAAAACAGACCTTTTTAAGGGATTAAAACAATGGTTTAACTTACAGCTTTCCTATAGCAATGGAAGTAAATGCAGCCTTGAAAGTTAATGCAAACAGTTCCTACAGGTGCCCCAATCTTTACTGATAACTTACAAACCCTCTGTCTGTACAAAGAGTTGGAACAAACTGTTTCTACACCCTCTGATACATTATTAGGACAATACTGAACTGCAGGAAGTAGTATATTGCTGTATATTGCTGTCAGAATGGTGAGAAAAAAGGCAAGTAACAAAGGAGGACAGGCTGGTTGGTCAGGGGTTCATCCTACAGCAAGATAATGACCCAAAACATTAGAAGAAAAGAACTAGACAGTGGCTTCAAATGATGGAAGACCAGTTCTGTCCAGAAGGACTGGAGAGAAGGAGAAAGCGTATCAAACTACAAGTGCAACACATTCGCAGGAACTTCTGTAACAGTGTTAGAACAAACTTTCTGAACAAATTTTTGATTTCCACTGTAGAAAGAACTGCACAAGTGCGTTCAACTGCTGGATGAGACAAAAATATATGTTAAATTTAGTACAAGAAAAAGATTCCATGATTCCTTGTTTTTGAATTCAATGGTTAAATAAATTCAACAAATTAACTAAATAAATAAACAACAAAAAATAGAAATAAATATATACATAGGTTCTCTGAAACCTGTATGCAAGAGAAGATAAAGATGCAGATTGTGCTTTTCAGTGATGCCTGGCTGGTTTTTAGTTGGCAGGCCAGACCATGAGAAAGGGGAGAGTGAACAAACAGTGGTCTGATTAAGCAGCGGGAGGACCTGAGCCTTTTGGATTGCAATTGCCCTGGTTACTGGGTATAACAGCCACAAGTTACATCAGCTTTCCACCTTCACAATGAGTAGAGTTGGGAAACTAAAAGAGGAAAATCTTAGTCAGTGTTGAAACAGTAAAGGAAGGGCGGAGGGGATGAGAAAAGGAAATAAAAGAGAGGCGGTTTGGACATTTAAAGCTGCAGCAACAATTCTGTATATCCCCTGTTCAATAAAAGTAAGTAGTGAATTTCTGGTACTACAGTGTGAAGATGTGACAGTTGTACACGAATCATCTTGCATCTTTTTTTCTCATCTTGGGTAGTTACTCTCCTATGGGCTTGATAAAGAAAGCTTGAACACAGCTTTTAATAATAATTTTAATAAACAGCCCGCTGTGGACAAAAGCAGGATGTCTTTTCTCATACTTCATGTGTAATCTCATCTGTAAAGCTATGTTGCATTGTTAAGAGGCAGCGCCCCTGCATGTTAGATGCCCTTTGTTTGTAATCAATCAGCCCAAATGTTACAGAAGCAAAGCAGGGTTCATTACACATCCGGCTCAGAGAAACAACACCTCTCCACACATCCATCAGCCTCACACACCGTGGGCCCCTGCAGTGTAACACTAGCTGGTTGGGAATGGAGGGTGCACTCACACACCTAAATGCAAACACTCTCACACATATACAAATATACATAGATGCACATGTCTACACACTCGCGCAATTGTCTGTGACCTATGATGTTATATGCAAAGTCACACAAATAATTCCTACAGCTCAGAAGGAGGTGGCATTTAAGAGCTAGAAGAATATTTTATGCAGGTGCAGTAAAAAAAAGCTTGAAGGCAATCTTTGAAGGGTCACCTTTGAGATTATGAAAAATGAAAGGCTAAATCATGTCTGTAATAGTTCTGTGTGTCTGTCAATGTTGGAGAGTAAGAGGGGCAAACTTTGAAGACACTACCTGTATCTAGTCATGTGGGTTACAAAAAAAGTAAATGAAAACTAAGATAACTGTTTATGTGACTGCGTGTAAACCAGTGACTGAGCACTCCAGCTGTCAGAGGCGCAGAGGGGAAGAGAGAGCTATGCATATGTGTGCGCCATTGAGCGCTGCAGAGAACAACAACAAACGTTTCCTCCACTTTGAAGTGGAACCTATCACCTTCCCACCCTCCGCCCCCCTCTCCACTGTCCATCAGCAAGCCATAAATCCAGGCTCTCATCTGCCGATGTGCCTCTGAAGTTCAGGAATGCCCGCATGGGATTTGAGGCCCGGTGAGTTATGGGAACACCTGGGAGGGGTTGAAAGGGGGATGGGGGGTGGAGGCAGGCATGGAGAGAGAAGGAGGCCATATTCAGGCATCCTTATACCTATGAAGGGCAACATGTTGACAGCCAACAAGGCTGATGGATTAGTTCTGGTGGTCAACTATCTTAGGTGTGAGTAATATGCCTTGGAATCATGAAAGAAGCATGGATTACAAGCCTGTTGACGGCGTTCACGTACCCACACACACACACACACCCCCACACACCTATTGTTTTTACGAGACGGGAACATGAGCGTCTAATACCGGCTTGTGTGCCCAGCGGCAACTTCAGATAGAAAGAAATTGCAGAGAATTCGGGGATGGCAGAGAGAGGGCTGTTTTTGAAAAGGCTGAGGGTTATAAAAACAGAACATGGCTGGGGTCGTGGCCTGGCCTGACTCTGTTGTTCCTGCACAGCAAGCTTGCATTCTTTAAGCCTGCACTCTCAAAGTCACCCATCTGCCTGTCCCTGTCCTAGCATGGCCACTACACTGCCCCCCCATTTGTCTGTCAGTGAGAGCAGAGGTTTGTTTGAATCTGTGTACTGGGTGTGAGTCCTTTCAGTCTCCTGCTACATGTTGTGCGCATACATGTATGAGCGCATTGAAACCATTGTTTTCGTTGTTGAGTAATCTTTCAAGTATATATTTTCTTGAGTTATCATTAATCAGCTACTCATTAGCTTAGTATGTGTGTGCGTGTGTGTTTGTTTTATGAGTCTAGGATGAAACCATGAAGACATAACTGTATTGCTCCCTGTTATTTCTCCCACGACAGGCAAAGTAGGAGGAACATAAAATTCAACACACAAATGAATAAATCACTTTGTTGCACTCTCTTTGCCCTTGCTGGAGATGTGTTTTCTGTCTTAGAGAATCTCACAGCCAATCTCTATGCCTTTCCATTACCTGATGGGAGGCAATAAATTTTCCATTAAAATTGACTCATATACAGTAGCTGATCTCAGTGTTGTATTTCAAATCTCAAGTGTCCAATAAATCCTGTCTTTTCTCTTTTAAAGGATAAATGATATGGAATAAATGAGGTGGTTCAAAAATCGAAGGAGGGGGGGATTAAACGAGACAAAATGAGAGAAAATACTAGAAATCCTCCTTATGGTAGACAGTGCTATATTACGAGGGAGTGTGAAACCCTAAAAAGATTTAGTTTCTCTTTCAGTGGCATTGATTTTGTGGAATGTCTTTGTAACTAGCCCGGATGATTTGCCCCCTCCCGCAATCAATCAATGCTCGCAGGATCTCACAATGGCAATATTTGCACAGGCCAAATAGATGTGAAGAAAGAGTGGATTGGAATTAAGGGAAAAGGGTGAGAGAGAGAAAAAACAGAGGAGAGGAGACCTTATAAAACTCAGGCAAGGACAGGAGCCACATCACTAAATCAAAGCCTTTTTGTTTTGTTGAATTCAACCTTGCTGATTCACAAAACGATATGGCTCTCTGAATTTCCTGTAACCCCGCCTTGTCTGTCAAGTGCTCTTTTTTTTTTTTTTATTGAGAGGATTTTGAAACCTCCCGCATTCAGCATTTCAGTTCTGTTGCCAAAGGATGTGTGTTATACAAAGTATAAGGTTAAAACACAAAGGCTTGCTGCTTGAATAGCCTCTCAACATGGAAGGAAGTGAACCAATACACCCTGTATTTTTCTCTTTGGGTATCATGAAGCGCTAGACACTAAGCCTCACCCTGCAGTCGTGTCAGAGTACAGTATAATTGCTGTGGCTGCTGGCGTGGGAGGCCTGGATGTCTCAGACTTGTTATTTGAGATGAGTCAGGTTACAGGTGTGAAAGGAAAGGAATGTCTTTAAAATGTATATAATAACACATAATTAAGAATCTCCTATAAAAGGCAGCGAAGACACAGCATGTCTGCATTTTTTATTACACTTTTTTATTGTTTTTGTCCACTTTTTCTTCCCAGTTTAGTCATTTCACGATTCCCATGTCCTCTTTCATCTCATCCACACCCTTTTGTTGACCTGTGGTGGATGAAAGATAACAGCCATGATGGCACCTCATTCATTTCTCATGAAAGTTGCTCACTAGGTACATACCGTACACCGTATTGGCATCCATCTTTGCTAACTGGCAGTCTTCTTTGTTACCTTTGTTGTTGTGCATTGCTACACTTTTTTTTTCCCCATTAGGGCGAAGCCTGGCTTGTGCACTGTGTTGCCATTGTGCATGCCATTATCTTGGGTCCATTCATAAAAATATTTCTTCATGGTGCTACTACTGTCTAAAAACTCAATAGGTTAACTAAAGTTTCTTTAGTCACAGACAGTATTTCAACTCTGAGCCTCTGTTTCAAACATTTTAAACTCTAAAATCCTCTCACACAACCTTGAGTGAATTTTCTCACACCTTGGTAACCACGCTCATCGTCTTTGACAGGAAGCTGAGAATAAGTCGTGGCAAAGCCTGGTGAAAATCAAGATAAGACTGCATTTTTTGAGAACATCAACTCCAAACACACAGAAAGGATAATAATGTCTGTGAGAGATGAGATTACCGGCCTTGCATGCTGCCAAGATTTGTACCCAAGTCTACATTTATAAAACCCTGAAGCCGAACAGCCACGAAATCACATAAGCTTCATTAGGTTATATATATATATATAATTGTGTCACAGTTTTTATACATTGCCCCATTTTTCTATATCCTATACTAGGGAGTACCATCTCACCTTCACTAAGGCATGTCCAATCTTGTTCAAATGACAGTGATAATGCAGAGTCAGCCATAAACCCCTCTAATGTTTGTCTCTAGTGAGCTCTTCCCTCTTTTCCCCTCTAAAAAGAGAGGCCAGCGCCTGGACTCAACCCAAAACGACTGCCTACCTCTTATACCTGTCTTCATCGCTGCACGCCTGAGCGCCCTCCTCTTCTATCTCTGCTCCTGTCGACTTATCTTCTTAACTGATTGACTGTCGTGGCATTTTCTCACAGTTAGCTTTAATCATTTCATTGTAACAGTGTGCCATTATGGAACGAGGCAAGCTGGAGCATTTGTGTGGTACAACAGCCTACTATGGTGGCACAAAGCGCAATTTACATAGAAATGACCAAATTACTGAGCACTGCCGCAGCCATTGGGTGCTATAATTCAAAACGACTACTGCGAGTAACCTCGTGCTAGTCTCCGACAGGGGGACAGCCTCCAGCCAACACTAACATTCAGAAAGCAAGTGGTCAGCCAACAGGAAGGAATGTGCTGTTTCAGCAGGTTGTAGGTATTTTGTCATCAAGTATCACACGTCCTCTTGCCCTTCTGTGTATCGATTCTCTCTGCACTTTAGGCATGGCGAGGACAAAGCTCTTATGACACAGTCAGAGCACACTGAGAAAAACAAAAACTCATGAAAATGTTCATGCAGTTGAGTGTGAGTAAGGTTTAATAAATGCTAATTTAGAATCTAAATGATAAAATGTGTCAGGTGTAGAAATTATAGTCTGAAATGTGGTGCAGCATTTGCATGCACCTTTTCAGAAAAAAAAAAAAGTCATCCTCTCATCCTTGTTAGGCAGACATAACCATATGTCCAGCCAGCTAATTTGAACCAATCGACTCTTTGTCTGGCATTAGGGGCTGGTTCGTAATCTCCCCTCACGACATTTGCATAGAAATATCTTGATTACGGCCACAGTCTCAGCAAGGTGCAGGTGGCCATGAGAAAGAACGCATTCAACAGCAAAATGATAGATTATCTCCCCATCACTGCGATCAGTCATTCTTTCCAGCAAAAGACTGAGAAAAAAACCCCCCAGTAATTTACACAAGCATACTAATTCACATTTACATAGAGATGAACCCAAATGCAAATGAGTGAAACGGCATGTACTTGAAACAGGTCCCCTGGCTGTACTGAGGAATCAACAGGCATCACCCAGAGGAAAATCAAAATCCATCAAGCATGTCAATCAAATGCTGTGCAACATATCAGTTAAAGTAAGGAAGGGAAAAGCAAGGCAAAACAGTTGAACACAACAAGGTCCTTACAAGGCACCTAATGTCATGCCTGGGTAATCCTAGATTAAATAAACAAAATAGAATTTCCAGACGTGCTACGATGGCGGAATAAAGCACATGCTGAATTTAGCCCTTTAATAACTTTTCATTTGGCACTTCTGACTCACAGGTAGGGTACGGTTTTCCATCTAAATGTGCTATTGGTGTAGATGGCAATCATTAAACAGGAAATGCAGTCATAGCACCCCAGCATCGACAGTTAAAAAATATATATTTACATTCTAAAATATGTCAGTAGACCTGTTCTCTTAATGCTGCAAAAAGCAAGTGTTTTACATGAAATCAAATGAGGCTTATGACTTTCTGCAGGCTATGGTCTGACATTTTGGAGACAGAGCTTGAGGGACGAAGCATAACAAATAGGATGGAATTAAGTGGTGAAATTAATCAGGATTTATTTTTATGTATGCTCTGACTGGCATGAAGCAAATCGTATTAAGGCAAAATAGAGGGAATCCAAACTGAGGTTAAGCATTTCTTGTTTCAAAAACAGTTTAATGGATTATATGCAGATCTCTATGTTTATTTGTATACATATGTAGGCTATATTATTGCTCCATATCTAATAATATCATGAAATGATATAATGAGGAATATAAAAACACCATATGTCTGTGTTACCCAATATAATGTTGTCAACAGGAACTATTTCAAAGATCTGACTCACTGGCTGTCATGAGAATGTGAAAATAAACTAGGACAATGAGAGTAGTAGACCTTTGTGATGGACAAGGAAAAGGAGGATGTAATCTCGTCTGTAATCTGCAAGCATGGCAGCCCTGAGAGAGTGGACAACAGCTGGACAGATGTATGAATCTGTTCCATTGTGTATGATTTGCTGCAACAGAGACCTGTTAAAAAAAAATACCCACTCAAGGATGCAAGTTTATTGGATGAAGACATTTGGAGACGCTTGTCTCTTGTTGAAGACACATTGCCCCAACACACAACCCATTGCCTCACTTTGTTTTTTTTTTTTTTCATTTTTATTCACTCTCATTTATCAAGAACTTGTGTGCTATCACAGCTGACTTTAAAAGTAAATCCATTTGGCAGAGATTAACGGAGCTGGGAGTCCCTTGTGACGCTTCCAGGTGCATAGACTTGTTAAACTCGCAGCATGTGATGAAAACCACAAATCCAAAACTCACACCTTCGGATACTCTCCAAGTGAAAATCTGGCCGTTTTTAACATCAACTTTATTGGTAAAGAAAGAGAAAAAGACAGGACTTCTTCAGATCGGACTTAGACGAATTTGGACATACACATGCTTAGATGAAAACAAAGGAGGTCACTTCACTTAACACATTTTTTTCCTCTCCTTATTAGTTGAGGTATTTGCAGCCCCATTCTCGCCTGAATCTGTTACTCATTACCTTCTACTTTGTCTAGAGAGAGAATGCCCAGAGGCCCTGACCTTATGCTTACAACCCTAGTTTGGACAAAGCCAGGCTTTCTGCCAGCTCTGCAGGCCCACCACAGCCTGGATGTCCAGCTATTACCCCTGCCAAAGCCCCTCCAGTTGTTGCCCCGGCCCCCCCCGGTTTACCCTTCATGGCCCATATCCACTCAGTTGTGACTAAGTGACTCTCCCCCTAGTATGTGCCATGTTTCATAATGAAATCATTCAGTCATGCGCAGGAAGTTCCCTGCACTGTGTAGCCATGAAAGAATGCCAGCTATGTCCGTCCACTGGCACATGGCAGGCCCGCTGGGAAAGGGACAGTCTAAGTCAGTCAGTCACCTGGTGTCTGGCAAAACACCCAAAACACCAGGTGTAATTAAGCATCTGTTCAGTGTTTTTACAGTGTCTCTAAAATTTTGTAAGCTTTGTAACTTTTAAATGATGATGATATTTTGATATTTTCTTTGAGTTAATTATTTTAGTGTTAGCGATAGTTAAACATTCTGGGGAAAATGCTTATTTGCTTTCTTGATGAGAGTTAGATGAGAAGATTGATACCTCTCTCATGTCTATCTGGTCAATACATGACTGTCGGTAATCTGCTAGCTTAGCTTCGCATTCAAACTGGAAACAGAGGGAAACAACTATACTGGCTCAGTCGGAGCGCAACAAAATCCACCTACAAGCACCTCTAAATCTCAGTAATTAACACGTGATTACTAATTTTTATGTATGAAAATAATGAGTGTAATAACAACAAGTAGCTTTACAGGGTTTTGTGTGCTGAACTATTTCTTGTCTTGTTGTGGCCCGTAAGGTTGCCAGACAACCAGCAGAGACTTTGGGAAGTTACCCTGGCCAAGAAATGGTCTGGCTCATGAACCACAGTGTGCCGTATTTATACTTTTTTGTGCGTATTGAACAAACAAGATAGAATGTGTTAATTATTGAGCTTTAGAGGTGCTGGTGGGCAGATTTAGTTTCCTTTGGACAGGGCCAGCGAGCTGTTTCCAAACTTTGAGCAAAGCTAAGCTAACCGACTCTTGTCTGTAGCCTTGTATCGATCAGACAAACATGAAAGGGACATTGATCTCATCTAACTCTCAGCGAGAAAGATCCAGTAATACGTATTTCCCACAATGTCATACTATTCCTTTAAGGTGTTTTAGCAATATGAACAACTTTCTTTTAATCTCACCTACTGATAATTCTCACTTCACTGTAGTTTTTAAAAGTTGTGAATTAGAAACCCAGCCAACTTTGACAACGGTTTATGTACACAGCTGGGACTCCTTACACTTGCCTGCCTGAGAAGTGTCTGTGTGCATTTGTGTGTCCATGGAGATGATCCTCCCTCAGCTCCTCTGGAATGTTTGCAATGTGCACAAAGAATAAGAAGATCAGCTCGAGTACCTGGGGTCTCTGCTGGGGCCTGCCTTGGGCCCCTGGCTGTATGACTGTCTGAGCCCACTGACACAAGCACATCTGGAAGGAACCATAGAACACTGGGATGTATGAGGGCATGACTAACTGCTATATACTGTGTAATAACCAACTGCACTGGTGCCACAAGCTAGGACAAGTTGCATTCATTAGGACCATATAACAAAGTAATGTGCATGAAAATTTGGTTGCCTCTGGGTGGAAGGAAAAGTGGGGGTGCGGGGGCTTGAAGGAATTTGTATGGTGATCTGAAATAAGCCAGGCCGGAGGAGTGAGGGAGGAACATATGCAAACAGTTGAAAAGGGTGATTCAACAACCTCTTTGATATCCACCATTAGTGTGATTACACCTGGCATGGTACCGGGTTAAAAATGGCTTTCTTGTTCAAAGGAATCCACAAAAAAAAACCTCATTAGGAAAATGAAACTTTCATTTTCCATTTAGCTAACAAATGAAGTTGACAGTGATGTTAACAGTGAAGACAGATGCGCGGCAGGAAGGGCAAGATGTGGGTGAAATACAGAGGGAGGGAGATCGTGCGTGGCAGGAAAGCAGGAAGGGTTGTGAGTCTGGTTTAGACATGCAGACCTCAGTTTAGCATTGTGTTTAATCCCTGGTGTCTGCGGCCTGTCGTAAATCTCTTTGCAGTGTTTGGCATTAACAGACATGCTTAGAGCACCCTGCCCCGCTGCAAGCAGTGCAGTCTTTGCAACCCCTCCAGGAACACATAGGTTCACATACTAACCTTACTCCCAGCAACCAGCACATTAACATGACCCGCTTTTCCCTATACAACAGTCAGTCAGTGCACATATTGATCCCCAAGTCCCCCTATTACAGCTGCAGCAGGCAGTTAGTCTGGAAAAAGCCTCCAGTTACACCTGCTTAAACCTCTGCTGCTCCTCTGCGACTATGGCGACCTAGCAGTGAGAAGCACAAATCACTGACACATGTGCTGCAATCCATTAAAAAAAAAGTGTGAGTACAAATCGAGCCACTATTTGAAGAAGATGAACTCATCCTCTCATCCCACTCCATGGAGCTGGACAAACAGTAGTAGTGTGCCCTGGAGTTGGCCATATATAAAAAAAAAAAAGTTATAAAAGAAACCAGATGAGGTGCAGGAAAGTGAAACGCTGGAAAGAATTAAGCCTCGAAAAGTTTGATCATTGACTTTCTTTCTGATGTGCCCATAAGTCCTATAGTGGAACTAATAAGGAAAGGATGCTTCCAACAAGGTCAAACTAAAGACAGATGTGAAGTGAAACGGTAAAAGGCACAACAGTACCACGAACCATCAGGCAACCTGTACTTTTTCTTTTATACCTTTCACAATTACAAATTCAACTTCCTAAAAAATTGTAAACAGGGCTCTATTCTGAGAGCACAGCTCTCATTAATTGCAGGTTTGGCCTCTCAGCGGAACAGGCACCCACTAAGGGAGTTTTCTTACTTTTCATCTGAACAGATTGAGCCAATAAACCATCCAGCCTTGGCTGTAGATTGACTGTTTATATTACTAGTGTAACAAATATTCTGCAATCTGTCTTTTGAGTCTGAAAAGGAGAGAGTTTTGACATAGTCAGGGAACAGTAAAACCCTTTGAGAGGATGTCAAATGATGTCAGTTGTCTCCTTCAGTTCATCATTCTGGGTGAGATTATAGAGGGGATTAGAGATTCCTGTTGTATCGTGCCTGTGGCTGACAGAATGGCTCCTGGGGAACAGTGTGCCAGAACAAGATATTGCTACAGCACAATGAGAGCACTGTAATGGGCAAGTACAGAGGCTTGAAGAATCCCAGCTTTCCACACAAAGTAGGTAAATATTTGATACGCTCTAATAAGGCAGTTAAGTACAAACGGTATATAACACAGTCTGACAACAGTTAAATTAAATTACAGTGTATTTATCAAAAAAAGGACAAGAGATTTTGGAATGTTACAATGCACATTAAATTAGTTGGAGCATCAAATATCCAAAACAGGATGGAAGACAATATTTACAACGCACTTACGACATATACAACATGACACACCTGTGGCTTTAAGGCTGAATATGCAATCCAAACACAATTACAAGAGTGCAGGTGCTGCTATGACAATGTACTGTGCAAACGATTTTCTATAAAAGCCAGATGAAAACAGAAATACAGTATTCAAGAGTCAACTCATGTTAAGGCTTAGGAGTTTATCATTAGGATTACTGAACACAAGGCAAGAATCCAGACACACACATGAAGGGCTGCATTATGATACCCTAGTCACAAATGTAGCCTACTCTTTACATTGACTCATATTTAGTTGAGCATCAGTGGATTGAAGTAAGACAGGGTAAACTGGTCTTAATCATTCCTCTCTGTGAGGCATACAGTGAAAATCTGTGCAGGGAGCTTATAAACGTGTCAAATTTACTTGTTCATAAAGTAGGCAACACATTCTATCCACAAGAGGTAGTTCAGCTGGATATTCGAGACAGTTTTGTGTTATGCGCTTCAGTTTAGCACAGGTGTGCCAATCGCGTTTGCAGAGCGCATTATACTGTGCAGACAACAAATCCATCATCTGTGAGTTGCTGAATGTTCACAGCTGGCTGTACTTGCCTTTGCAATGCAAAATGTGTTTGTATAATCTGTCTATCCTGTCCTGGAGAACACCAGCGTGCTCGTCTGAGAGAAATCCTAATTCCAGAGACAAAGGCTCGCTGTCTCTGTAGAGCTCCAGCAGCCTTTTCCTGGAGTCTCTGCGCCTGTGCAGCTCAGCCACGCGCTGCGTGGTCCTTTTTCTGAACACACACACGGAGCTTAGCACCGTATTGTGATATTTCTCCCACATGTTTAAGACCCGAAACCCGTGCACGAGTCCGGCCTCGTTGTCAATGAATACAAGGTCACCGCGGGGTGTTTTCAGGAGGTTGTTGGTGTCCCTCTCCATTACGCGCGAGTCCCACTGCAGGCTGAACAGATTGCTGACGAGTCTGTCGAAGTTTGCAGTCAGGTAGTCGAATATTATCAGGTCGGTCCACTGCATCAGCTCCAGCAGCTCCGCCGTCGTAGTGGTCCATAGCTCCTCGAGCACAGGGTGCAGCCCGCTCCTCTCCTGTCTGAGAGGCGCAGGTGTGACCACCCCGGTCAGGTTGGAGACCCATTCAGTGAGAGAAACCACGGCTCGGTCGCTCCACTGTAAATCACCTATCCGCGTCCTCACAGCCTCCCATTGTTCACTGTCGCTATTTAGCTGGGACAGTATTAGAGGAGGCAGGTTTGTGATGCCTAGCAAACTGGCAAGGTAGTATGTCAGAGTTTCTCCTTGCACCTGATCCGCGTTTATCCCGTAACGCACACACGCTTTGGTCCCATCTGCAAAAGTGGCGAGCTGATTGGATATCCTGCCGCATCCAGGCTCCAGCTTCACTATCCGGTATGTCCTGGCTCTCTCTCGCCAACCCCGAGCATATTCCTCCGTGAAGCTCACGGGGAGGAGATCTTCCAGCCATTCACTCCAAAATATCCCATCCTCCACCGGGGAGCCTAACTTGACCGGGCCCTCCCGCCGCGCTGACCTCTTGTTATCCCCATTCAGATGGTAATCTCGACTTCCTGCAGAGCCAGTTTGATCGGTGAGGTTGTGAGCCTCAAGCCTACCCCCCAAGTGCGGTCTTTGTGCCGCTGGGACAGCGAGCAATGCCCGGAAAGTTTTGGCGGAGAGATCCGCGGGGAGACCTTGGTGAAAAGACCCTCCGCCCGGTAATGAGAACCTCCGTTTCTGCCGCTCCAAACGGCTCTCTAGTGCGCTCCACACGTAGAAAACACTTGCAAGGGCGCACAGGAAAAGCAGAGCGAACAAGTTTGCAGTAACAGCCCTCATGGTAAAGACAACCGTTCCCTCTGGAGACCCACAGAGCTCCAGCAGATTTAAAGAAGATACAGAAAGAAAAAAATCTCTTCAATCCACGGTTGAGCTAGAGCGGCTCTGAGCTGTGCGCCCCGTGTCCCGTACACCCCCGAAGCCCCGCGGCTCACAGGCGGACTGTCTGAGATCACAGGATGAGGAGAGTCTCCGAAACAGTGTGAATCTCATCTCCCGTCCCGTTCAGATGTCTTGTCATATCCCTCCTCTGCGGGAAACAGAAAGAGCATTTCGTATCACCCACAGCAGATATCCTCTACTGAGCGTTCTCCATTGCAGCCCACTGGCGTCGTAGGGGCTTTCTGTCCGTGTACACCGCTCCGCTTCTCATCCTCCTGTCTCTCTCCACCGCTCGCTGGGTGAGTTTGATTTGTGGTAGTGTTGGTTCGCAGAGAGACACTAGGCGGTGAGACACGTGACTCCAGTCCCGAGACGGTGGGCGGATCGTGGGAAGGAGGGTTCAGAGAGGAAAGGAACAAGTGCACCGCTCCTTGTTGTATGTGTGAGCCTAATGTGAGAGGATTGTGTGGTATTGGCAAAGACAGCCATTATGATAATTGATACCTTGGGCAGAAATACTTTGGAAATAATGGCACCATTAAAAAAAAAAAACATTAAATTTCGTGCCTGTGTACCAAGCGGAATATCCGTGTCAATAGGACAGACAGCGATGTGAGTGGAGGTTGAGACTGCCTGAACTCAATTTGTCCACATTAGTTGCAATTCTCCCACTCTTTTTTTTTTTTTTTTTTTTTGTGAGCTTGGACTCACTGCCCTTTTTACACTTTTAATTTTAGGACACTATAGCATGACCCAAAGCACATGGACAAGACAACAATTTAGAGGGATGTTCCTGGCTAAGTCAGTCACCTGACAGCTATTCAACTGGTCATGTGTTTCACTGCTTCAGTCTAGTCAGAAGGCCAAAAGCTCCTAAAACAAGCAATAAGCGGAGATAGCTGCATTAAGGCTTGGCATAGGATGTCCGTGAGTTAATGGCTTTAGCCAGTCACTGAATAGAAAGGAATGCAGCTAATTATGAGAGCATGATCACTTTATTTTGGTTTATTTGAATTTATCCAATACACTTTGGTCTTACAGATTTGATATACAACTCTGGTGTGGGTGTAAAGACACTTAAATTAAACACTGCAGTTCTTTTGAGATCTGCTATGGTGGAGTACAGAGCCAAAATTAAAATATATGACTGTCCTAAACACTGCACTGTGACACTTTCAGACTTTGTAATGATCTGGCTGTTCCTTCCATACCAAAAAATAGTTCTTTTTAAGCCCGAAAGAATATTTTGAGGCATTTCAAATAATCTACAATGTAATATCTACAAAGTGCATTTGTATACAGAAATGACAATCATTTGAGTTTATTTTAAAAAGTTGGATGTATTATAATTCATCTTTATGTAATCTACGCCCACAAATACATGTATAAAGCCATTTCCCTCACTTTCTTGTATACATTGTACCTATAATTTATTATAAAGTAGCCTAAACATGAAAAAAAAAAAAAATCTTAACACAAAGTCCTCTTACTCTCTTTTAATGGAGTTTCCAACCATAGTGTTTTCTTGGTCATCAAACACTTGATACAAATGCCTTGTTTCAGTATTTAATAGTCCATGCTCCAGTTTTGTATTCATAAAGAGTTACAACAGTTATTTCAATTTCTGCTGCTAAGTATTTGATCATTTTCCTACCAACACCAGGGGCATAATAAAGTCAACTCCTGCTTGTCTCATCCTCATCTAAGGCTTTTGTTTAACCAAATGTAACATGCATGCACACAAACTCCTTTATAGACATCTCCCTCATTAAATTATTCCTCATTAGCCTCCCCTCACACTCTTTACCATTCGCCTCATGCTTTCACACTCTGTATCTTGAACCCTAGTTTCCTAATCAAATTAACTGGGTCATTTTTATAGCAGCATACTAGCATGCTAAATTGCCTGAGTTGAAAAGACAGCCACAGACAAGAATACTCAATTACACCCAGTAAACTAGAGGTCCACTGACGTATGCTTTAAACGCCTGGCGCTTTGAAACTCTTATCTCCATGCTTGTATCAATGTTATTTTATAGCCTGAAGAGAGAACAACACAAAACCCTTCCACACGCGTTTATCTCATAGCATGCAGAAGTAGACAAGAGATAACTCCTCGTAGGTAAGATGATTCTGATGTGGTCATATTGCTCGTGTAGCCTTCACTCTTGCTTTGCCAAGTTGGATCTTTTATTGTTTTGTTTTTTTTGCCATCAGCAGGATAATTTGTTCAATTCCCAGCTTTTGTTTGATTCTGCAATGCAGATTGACAGCGGTGGCTGTGCAGAGGGAATGAAAAATCCCCGGGTTGTGCGCGAGTAGAGAAACATTTACAAGTCCTCGCAAGAATCTCATGAAATGGTTTGTGTAGTGGTGCATGGTTGAGCATGTTTTTCTAACATGGTAGACAAAAGATTGGGTCCTTGTGGAGGTTGAGTTTTTCCGTCTGCTGTTTAAAACAAATTAGCCTAACTTACGCAGTGTGTCTGTCTCCCAGACATGCATACAGTTAGGCTTCCTAAATACATACAAATACACATGGATATAGAAAAGTTTTTTTGTATTTTTTTCTTTTGAGTATTTTTGAGCATTTTAAATTTGAATCCACATGTACTGTACATCAGCTTCTCCAGTCTTGTTATAAAAATCCGGCTTCACCTTCACTTTCCTTTTAAAGCTGAGTAACAGCAAGACTTGAGGCTCGCAGGGTCTAGACATGGGAAATGAAGAAGGCTTAAGTGCATTGCTGGAATTCTCTCTGATGTGTGTTGCTTTTTAGGAGTGTGGAGTAACTGTACCGACCCAGCTCTGCAGCAGCATGGCTGGTGGTGTCCCTTTCCCTGAGCGCAAGTGTGGGCATGTTCACATATCAAACCTATCTGTTTCTTGCCATGTGTTATCTGCAGGTCAGACAACCTCTGAGTGCCCCCCACCCCCAACTCCCCCACCAACACCACCACCGCCCCTCCCCTTGCTGCTGCATTCCTCCCCCCTGCTTTCCTCGTAAATCCCACAGCAGTCCCGGGAGGGCTGTAACACAGGGAAAGCTTTTCTCCACCAGTCATGGCTGTCCGTGGTCAAGCGCTGCAGTGACACAAGAGAGCCCAGACCGTCTGTCATTCTGTCCGCAACGACACAGTAAACCCATCACCGGCCGTCTGACCACGCCGCAGCTGTGATACAATCTCGGGTTCTCTGTGTGGTGCCTGTCTGCCTGTGCAGACGGACAGAGGGATGCAGAGGAGGCATTAAAGGATGTGGACAGGGGCGGAGAAAGCGCAGTGGGCTTCTGTCACATCCCTTGTAGTCTAAGGTTAATTCACGCTGAGCAATAACTCATAGGTCCCTTGACACTTTGCAGCACTCTGTTTCCTGGACTGAATAATGAATGTGCAGGGCTTCCATTAGCGTTGAAAGCTACGATTATTTCACAGGGCCTGACAATTACTCATGCTCAGGGACTCAGGGACAGGGCGGAGGAGATCCAATGGGATGAATTCATCGTCTCCAGCTTTATGTGTGTGATAAAGTTATCTGTGTGTGAATGCGTGTTCTTTGGACATGTGTGTGCCTGTTTGTGTTTATTCTAAAAAAGGAGTGAGTGGAGCAGATTACAAGAAGGAGGTATGGCTGTTTAATTTAGTATTCTAGTGGTGAGGATGTATGCACACTAAACTGTCAATACCTGCTTTGAATCCAGGAACTGAGATCTTGCCATCTGCTCGAGAAACCTAACATGTGCTTCTCTCTGCACAGAACACTAGAATTTGGCTGCGGTAAACTTGCAGTTGCAGATTTACCACTACAATAAATACTCCAGAGACAGATAAGACATTTCTGTTAACTACTGGTGACAGAGACACGATCTTGTCAGCACTTATCTCAGAGCTAATGCTTTGGGATAGTGCATAAATTGCATAAAACGGACTTTATAGTCAGCACACTACTTTCTTGGCTTCTATTAGCAGGCAGGTGCTGCTGGTGTTGAATGTGAGAGGTTACACAGTTTAATTCTCACCCATAGTATTTCCAGGATGATGCAGTTCTTTTTTTTTTTAAACAAAGCCACAGCAGTCTCCTGGCTGGCTTTATCTAGATAGAAACCAAGAGGTAGCAAGAAGAAACAAGCAGCCGATACAGAATCAAAACGAAGCTGTTGCTACAACAAGAGATCCGCTGCACTGCTGGGACCTGAACATGGCACAGAGCCACCAAACTGCTCCCTTTTTTCCACCATTCACTGTGGTTTCATTAGCACTGCATTTGCCAGTTTCCTGATACGCAGCCTGAAGGTTTTTTTTTTTTTTTGTAGCACTGACTGGTCGGTTGCTATTTGCTAATGAATGGGTAATTGTTAATGAGTGCTGTATTACTCTCTCAGCCATGGAGAAAAAGGCAGAAGGGTTGGCTTGTACTGTACCCCTCATCTCCATCTGGTTTCCATGCAGCAGCAGTTAAATAAGAGGTACTGAACCAGCAGAGGAGTGGGGCCATTGAAATTCAGTGCTACACAAGGGAGACCCTCTTACACGAGCGAAATCGGGAGGGGAGGAAGGAGATGTACTGTCGAGCCACTCGATTAAAGAATCAGTGTCCAATCTCCTGGATTACACCCCCTGACCTGCCACACCAAATCCCCTATTAAATAAGTCAAGAATTGAATTCTTTTTACTTTCCCTTCCGTTAACTGGCTTATTGACTCAAGTGTGCTCAGTGCTTTGTGGCGAGGCTCTCCTTTAAATTGGCTAAAGGGGGAGCTTAAGAACATCTGATCATTATTAGGAAAGTCATGACATTCAAAGCCTTAGTGTACTTTTTTTTTTTTTTTCAGATGAAATGCACCGTGTGATATGGAGTTGCTCCAGCTCTTGTGGGTGTCACACGGTCAGTTAAGATTAGAGATGGTGTTTGAATGTCCTCCTAATGTTTCAGCAAAAACATTTAGCAGCTTCAAGTTTAACGGGCAAACAGCGTGAAGTGCTTTGCTCTCATCATATCACGTTGGTATGAATCTTCTGAGGAGTGCTGTGGTTTACATGCATCTTCTTTCTCAACCCCACCCCTGCCCTCTCCAGATTTGAAACCAGTTTCAGCAACCGCTAATGAAAAACATTTAGCCTTTTCAGCATATGGTCCTGGCTCACATGGGGAGAGGAGGGAATTCAGTCACATTCTTTTGAACAGATGTATGGGGATGTGTACATCAACATGATTTAGTTCAGCATCTCCAGATAATTCTTTCTCCCTTCCTTCTGCACCATGCTCAGATAGAGTACAGTGTTGTTAACTACTAAGCTAAATTAACTTGGGGGCAGTTTGCTCTGTAGCTCATAAAGCTAGTGGTAAGAATAAAAATAGGAGGAAAAACAGTCTGTGGCTAAATTTATAGTCTAAATTCAGATTAACAGCGCTGTGCATATTAATATCTACTTCCCAACTGCGACATGTTGAAAACACATGCTAGCTGACGAGAAGCTATAGCCACAGTGTACTTCATTGTGCTTTTTATTTGGTTCTGACGCTTCAAAGCCTTAAATGCTGCTTGGATGTAAGCTGGACATTAGTTGAAAAAAGAAGTGCAATGTGCCAGAGGAGAGCAGCTCACAGTGTGACAGCTCAGGCAGCTGTAATTACCAGTTGTTACGGATCCGTTGGTACTGAAATAGCCTATAATAGGTGGCCGTACATAGTACATTGTTTACATTTAAACAGTTGATTGCACTTTAAATGACATCTCAATCGAAAAAAAAAAAAAAAACCCAAAACATATTGCACCTGGAAGCATCTGAAAACGTTTCTGTAATTTCAACCCTAAGACTTCTTCCTCCCAGTTTCGCCCCCTTTTTACGGCTCCTCAGCTGCAGTAATAATGGTGTTGGAGGGTTAAGGGAGGGAAAAGGCCAGAAACTTGGACACATGAGCGACCCCTTGGCATCTTGACCTTTTTCTACCCGTGAGGCCGGGTGTGTTGACAGGACCCTGGTGGGGGAAGGGTAAACAAACCAGCCACATGGAAAAGGCTTCTTGGCAACCACTGCAAGTAAAACAAAAAATACAAGAAACCTTATTCACCTTACACAGAACTCACTCAGTGTCTCGCTCCAAATTAGCATGCAATAAAGACTGTCAGAGTTAGCTGGATCTTATAAAAATAACTTAGTGCAACTCGATTAGAAGAATTGTCTGGTTTTATAAAAGTCGTTGTGTTCTTGATATCGTGTGTCTAAATTAGGAATAATCCCTTTACTCTTTATCTTTTAATCTTTGTTCATTTCTTTGGACTGTGCTGCATAAATAACAACATCCTATTTGTCTTTCTGAGTCTAAAATCAGTACCACTGGCTTAACATATAAGATCCCATCATTTAAAATCCCAGAGTGGAGGCTCTGGAGGCTATGGCCATTTGATATTGGCTTTATTTCACTGGAAGCCAGCTATGGAGCGAAAGCCTGATCATTTATGGCTGTGGCCTTGTGGAACGAACCTTTTCCACAGGCCCTGATGTTGAGTGAATTTTACTTTCCTATGCTTCACTGGTGCCTGGAATCTCTAATGTGGCAGATAGACACTCACCACTGATAGATTTGCGTCCCTTGGGACAGGTTTGTATCACTGTTGGCTGTCAGAGCATACATTATGCCGTTTAAGCAAGAATGATCACTGCTATTAACAACAAAGCAGGCCCAGTTGAATAATTTAAGTAGTGGGTAGTGGAGGTGGCTCGTTGCTGATAAAAGAAGGGAGTTGAGAATTGATCAAACAACCAGCCCTCACCCAGCTGTGGGAATATAAATAATAAAATGAGACCACAGTGATTAGTTATGGTGCCCTGTTTCGGTCCAGAGCCTACTACTTACATTCCTCTCCCACTGAGATTCTCACTGTGGACATCTCGATTCCACTTTGCTCCTTGCAATGGCAAATCAATATGTTCCATAACAGATGGAAATGGGAATGATAGGAAGCGATTCATGTCAAATCCTGGAACGTGATATGCTCCAGGTACAAGATTTTTTTTTCTTCTTTTCACCTTGATCTGTACGGGTTTTTCTTCTTCCTCCCCATCAGGCCTTCAAAGGCTTCTTTAGATGCATCTCATGTCTCCTTCGAAAGGCATTTCATGGATTTTTGGGCTCTGACTCCCTCTAGAGGGAGTAAGGTTTTACAGCAGAGGGTAAAAAACAACATGCTTCTTCCCGTAAACACTCCCACTCACTTCAAATATAGACTCTTGAATTCCTAGCTTACACCAGTTTTCAGCGATGAAATGAAAGGACACAAAATGTTTTCTGTGTTCTTTAAATCATATTAGTTTGGGTGTTTATGTCCAGTCTTGGCTTCTTGTTCCAAATGATGGCAATCTGTGCTCACTTCTGAATTATTCAACTACCTCTGTGTGAATGTTCAACATTGTTTTTGTATGAATTTTAAAGAAGTGTTCTCTGATCTTTCCACAGAGGTGGAAGTTCACCCACATGCACCTCTGTGATTCAGTTTGTAGGATTAAGACAGCAGTCATTCGTGTTGTCTGACGTATGCTTTTTATCATCATGTTCAGATAGTCTCTGTGTCAAATCTGCCCATTTGCTGTCACAAGAACATTGGCCCAACAGATGGGAGGGTGACAGTATACATTTACATATTCATGTGAAGGCGAATGTCTCCACAGTCACACCACAGCCGATGCAACATACATACTGTGGCGTGCTCTGTCTTGAGCTGCTTAGATGTCAGTATGAGCAATGCATGATGAAACAGATCTGTAAGGGTGCATTTATTAGAGACCGAAACACATCTTCAGCTATCAGGAGGATTTATCAGTTACTTGAGACCACGGTGCTATTTCTGGCAAATGTCTTTAAGTATCTTGGTTTTGATCCCAGATAAGATTAGTATTTTTTTTTTTAAGTTTATGGTTACGTTACTTGAGGATTGATTCAAGATAAGTGATACCCCATTTGACATTCTGCTAATTTAGTCCAAGTTTTTCGACATCAGCTTTTACGCTGAAAGGTTTGGAATGAGAGCCATGAATCTGTGAAGATCAAAAAAAATGTATTTATTTTTTTCCAAATTAACTTTGACTGAGTAGTGAAATGCCAACAAAAATTACAAGCACAGAGCCAATAATGTTGATAGAGGGAGTGGGTTTTAATTTTTCAGAAATGGTTGACAGTTTAAAATTGCTTCTACCGTCTAGTTAGTTTAATTTTCTGGTGTTTGGTCTTTTGCTCCTTCTTTCTCAGAGTCTGCCTCAGTATATCATCCTGTATATCACAAAGGATTCTGTGTGTTACATCTAAATAAGGTGATGTTGAATCTAATTAATATGGCAGAAACAATTTCTTAAATGTTTACTGATTCACTCTAAATCCACTGACAGAAATCAAACATAGTGCTTTGCAAAATGCATTTACATATAATGTCTCCTCTGAGGGAAGGGAAGAAATCTGAGAATCTCTGATGTTAAAACTTACTCAATATTTGTTCTTTAATATCTAAAATGACAAACGTTTGTTAAGTTGGGTAGAACGTACACATGCTTTCCCTCTGCACCACAAACAAATTCTCCCAATACAAGCAAGAAGTTTTGGGTGCTTTAAACCTCCTCTGACATATGCTGTGTGGTTTGCTATGCGGTCAAACCCTCTTCCCACATTAGCAAATATTTATGCTTTTCCATGCTTCGCCACAAGAGGCTGCTGTGCACATATAATCTCTCCTTTGTAGAACTTTGGCTGAAAGAACACATAAAGCTGTTTTATGCAGACTGCTTTTTATGCTGTTTTAGCTCAGATGTTTTTACAGTCTAAGCAAAGATAAAGGCAAAGACATGGTGCTATAAAGAAAGAGTGACAGGAAGAGGGAAGAAAAACGAACAACAAATGACAACAAAAACTTTTTTTTTTTGGCTTTTTTAGGTTATTTTACAAAGCTTATTAATGTTTAGTGTTTGTTGACGGTTTGTTGTCAAAAAAGTGATAATTCTGCTTTATTACTGGGGTTGTAATGGGTCGTATGGTGTTGTGTTGGAGTGTATTACATTGAGGGGGGTGTTTATAATAATTTGTTCAACCCATTGGCATACACAAGGGAAGAAGAATATTAGAAACACAAATGTCATTGTGTTTTAGTCATGTTAATTTGTTAGTTCCTTAAACACACCACTTTTCTTCCAAAGTACTTTACATACTGCTGCAAAACAAAAATAAAATGCATTCTCTCGAAAAGACACAGTCACAGTCATAGTCAAAGAGTCAAAAGCCAGTCATCCAGTCAGTTATCGATGGACTTACAGTGTAATAGAGTTAGGAAGGTACATAGTTTGATAGTTTTGCTCAGCTCTTTTTGTGTGTGAATTAATGTGATATTCCAAGCATGATCACATGGACCCAGCTTATGCACATAGACTTACACCTGTATATTTGAGTTTCTCATAATCATGGTTATAGTGGAAATATTTTATTTCTTTTTTTATTTCCACTTTGATTTTGTAAGGAATAGCAGGGTTCTGAAGCCAAAGCACGTTATTGTTTATATAGTACACATAATCTCAATATTGGACTTGTTTTTCATTTTACTGTACCATATCCTATTTAACTGTGCTGAGGCATGCTACATGGTCAACATTAATATTAATATTTGGCATGGCAGAAAAGAATACCACCCTAGATCCAATGCTATTGTGATGGCTACGGAGAAACAAACCCTGCCATAAAACTAAATCCAAAATTAATGTTACTATAAATACACAGAGCGGATCAAATATCGACAAGACGGCGCTCCACATCCACATCCACGCCCTACATCCTGGCATCCAGCACAATGAGCATGATCTCTCTCCTGTTTGTTTTCCCACTTTAAGCCTCATTAAGTGAAAACTGTGAATGCCTCCTGTCAAGTGTTCCATTCCTACAAATGCCACTTATGTCACCGAGAACATGTTGAGATCACTGGCTCCTGTCTGGAGACCTATAACCAATAGAAACGAATAACAAAACACAGAGACATCAAAGAGGAGAAACTGCTCTCCAGCAGCAAAGTTGGAGAGGAGTGGGAGAGAACTGGAGCATGGAGGTGATGTGCTGTAAAAAGTTGGGTTTCCTGTTAATGGGCTTTGGTTGGCTGTTTTCTGCTTTAAAGTAGCTTAGTGGTTCCAGTTTTGGTCTCTCGCACTGACCTCATTCAGTGCACTTTTTTCTTTCTCCCACCTCCTCTATATCTCTCTGACCAAAGTATTTCCACCACAATGGCACAGCCCTCTGGTGCTCCACTGTACAGTGACAGGAAGGGGATAACAAAAAAAAAAAGATGTCCAAAACAGAAACCTAGTTGCCATGGTACACCAAAACAAACTCTCCATGTGAGACAGTTGTCTGGTGCATTACCCGCAAAGCTATTCTTTAGTGGCAATGACACTACAAGGGTCACTTGATGTTAAACACAAATGAAGGGAAGGAAATGCAGTTGTCCAGCAAACAAAAGCAGAGGCAGGTCTGACGGACTCTGTGTCTCATGTCAGGAACCTCATGACTCTCTGTTGGAACCAAGAGAGGATGGAAAGTCTCCTCCTTCCTCCTGCATACCACACTTTCCCTCTGTGTCTTCTTCCATGTCCTTCTGAAGTTTCCATTATAAGAGTGACATTTTTTTTTTCTCCCAGTGTGGTTCTGGCTTCTAAGCAGGGAGCTTTGTCAGCAATCGCTCAGAGAGCTTCCAGTGCTACTGTGACCAGCTCCAGTTGTTCTTCCCCCATCAACAATTTAATTTTCAGTGTTTGGTAGGCATGCTCATAAGATCCTGTTTTAGACCTCACAGCTGGAGTCTACAGTCTTCCCATAAACTTGTATGGGCTGGACAAGATTTATGATCTTGAGAGCTGTGAGGATGATGGCATGAGACTATTCTGAGACAAATCCCACTCACAGTATTGAAAGAGAAGGTGACCTTGTTCAAACATAATCAGTCTCCAATTTATTTTCAAGGAGAGTGTGACTTGGACAATATTTAAAATAAGTAGCCCAGTTCTCTGGGTTCAAGCTTTTAAATCTTCATTAAACAATTAAAAACCAAAGTAATATGTGTAATATTGTTTTCTAAAGTTTGCACACACTCGCTGATTTTACATTTGGCTCTGCTTGGATTTGCATGGAAAGCTGAGGTCTGTGGATATTTCACATATGCTGTCATTTGGATGAAGTTGTTTCCTTATTAAAATAAGTCCTTTCCTATTAAAACTTTTTTTTTTTCTTGTAAGGATCAGCCATGGTCTGATTCAGAGAAAAAAAAAACCCCTCACATTTCACTTCTAAGTTCCCAATTACAGATTTTCAGACGGTTTACATTATACTCAAACTGTGACTACAGTGGAGACAGACTGGACTGCATAGGATGTTCTTCAGAGGCACATATGGAAGAGTTCATGCTGCATATTGGATATTATATGGGTGTGGAGCTTACCAGGTCACAAATGCACGTACATAAGCTCAGATATGCACACCGTATCTCTAGCATCCTATCTATAGACGCCCTTGAGGGTGCTATAATAATCTTTACTTTAATGTGGTTCCCTGCAGTTGCAGTCTCCAGCAGATGGACCTTTTGCTGTGGGATTAACAGGGTGTAATAGGATGTGAAATCCAAGTCTTTGTCATTTCCAGACAAGGCAGTCATAGCTGCATAGTCTCATTGGGTGGGGACTCAGGAGGACAGATTTAGAGTTTCATACAAAGTAATGTGTAAATGTATTTGACCTGACTTACTGAATAGATTTAGGTAAATCAAAGCAAGACAGAGACAATTTAGAATGTGACTTAAAAGCAAAGAGTGGGTACATGTGAGTCCAAACTTTGTTAGATGTCTCTGACTAAATTATTTGAGTGTAATATGCATTTCATGCACTGAGAATGCTTTGAAGTATCTGGAATTGAACTGGCAGCAGCAAAAATATGAAAGGCACTGTATCTCATTTAATTTAGCCTCACATGCCTACGGGCATATATGATTTCTGGAGTATGAGCTTCATATGTTAACAGGGTCAGTAAGGTCAGACATATATCCTAAAGCAAATGTGTACTGTATATCTTCTTCTGTAATATTTCCACTAATTTGGCCTCCTCTCTTTCATGTTATGTCACACAATATAATGTCATTATCACAAAGTCTATTTCACCTCTGTTTTCTTTCCTCCTGTTCTTTAACTACGTGTGTAACAGAGGAAAATGACTGGTGAGGCAGAGGGACAGACATGACTCTGCTCCTCCTTAGGGACAGATAATTATGCATAAACACAGCGGCTGTGCAGAGAGAGTAGTTAACCTTAAAAGAGTTCATAAAAACAAGTTGTCTTTATGAGTGGAGTGCTCTCTTTAGAGTGCAGCGCATAAATGAGAGCATATTTGGCGTCCAGTTTGACACTGTCCTGCACTATTAACTTACTAAACTGCACATCGTCATGGCACTCTGCTCCTGGCAGCAGTTGTCACCGGCTCTGCTAAAAAGCTGCTGCAGGCATCTGTCTTACCTGTGAAGCAGACGTCCCAGTTTCCATCCACCGCGTCTAATGGAGACGGCAGGTTGTGCCTTGATATAGTGAGAACATTAACTGTTGGAAAAAAAAAAGGCTCTCATGTTTACTCACTGTCCACTGCGTTACCATAGAAATGGAATGAATGCGATGCCATGATTAGATTCTGCCGTATTGAAAACACATGGCTCCATAGTGAGACACCTTCATTTTGTCTGGGTCTGTGAGCAGCCTGGGATCTCGAAGACAACACAAACAAGTCAAGGCTATTAGTAATGCACTGATCAGACAACAATTTTGGAATTGTACTTACTTTTACAAATAGCCTCCGAAATACCTTCTGTAACTAATGTGTAGCCAACGGTGGATTTCTCCCTGCTTGTCATTAAGTGTAATGGCTCCTAGGTAATTTGTTTTGCCCCTGCTGCACCACTTCCTTCATGTACTTGGTAATGAGATTTTACTGTGCTCTGTGGGCAGGGGGCCCATTCTTCTTGACCAACCACAGTCACTGTGGTGCCAAATGAGAATCTTCTATAATGCAGCCAAGGATGAACATGATCTGTGGGTCATGAGAAAATGTTTGCCTTCAGGAGAATGTGTCTACTACAGTAACAGGATGGATGGATGTATCAGCAGGCCTCTGTTTGTTTGGCAAAGTGACCAAACTGAGAGTCTCCTATAGTCAAATGGGCAAAACAGAGACTAGTGACAACACGCCAGCATTATTTTTTTTATGATGGATTTAACATATGACAGCCATTGTCAGACTAACTAGGATACTATGAACTACAACGAACGTCAGAGATGAACAATTTTTCCACCATCTTATCTGCTGTAAAATTATCATTGTCCTAACTTCTGGTTCCCATCAATGACAGAATCCCTCTGGACACATGCTGCAGAGGTCAGGCAGCTTGGGGTCAAAGTTGTATTTAGTTGAACTTAGCCACTCTCTTCATCAGAAATAATGGCCTTGCTCTGTACAATGTCGAACTTGAGCTTTCGGTGTGAAAGCCCTGGAAGTATTTCTTTATCTTTTGGGAAAATCCCCCTACTTCTGAAGCTGCACAAATCATTAAAAACGCTCAGAATGATCTAAAAAAAAAAAGTATTGTCACTAATCTGAAAAAGTTGATGTTTTGGACGTACATGGTATTCCCATACTTCCTGAAAGTTGCATTCACCACCAAACTTTAAAATTTTGGAGAAAATCCCACAAATATGCCAAATAAATATACAGTGTAATAATATGCATAGTCACATAAAACATAAAAAGTGACACACATCTTAGACTACTTTGTTAGCTGACTAATTAGGAACACACAAGATGTCTGTAAAAAAAATCTACAAATATAAGACAAAACGTTTATATTTGCACAATCAAAATACATTAAATGTTGTGTACTTTTTCTATGCTAAAACACAGAAAGGATATATACAGTCTACTCTGTGTTCTTCTGACACACAGTAGACTGCAGCTGAAAATACAGACCCAGTGTCCACATAATAAACTATTAGGCATCTGGACAAACAGTAGAGAGGTGCTGAAAGCTAGAAAGGAGGTGCAGTGAGGGAGACAATAATTCCTTTACCCCCTCTTTTTCTTGATTTTCGTTTGTTTCCTGCAACCCACTGTCTTCATTCCTATTTTGTCTTCATAAACTCTCTTGATTTCTGTCTGTTATTCAGTTTCTCGAACAAACCCATACGCAGACTGGAGCAGTACTCATTTGCTCCTTCTATGGTCTAAATCCTGCTGTTTTAGGAAACTACCAGGGACATTTGATTCTCCTGCTCTGAGTCGTTTGATCTGTATTTCCTTTTAGCTCTTGCATGCAGCTTGGAATCCCAGTGGGCAAAGAATAACAAATGAATTAATTCCAGTGCTGCATCCAGCTAAAATAAAACACACCCACGAGACCATACAAAATAACAACTGATTTAAAAAAAAAAAAAAAAAAGTATCTTGAGAAACTCTGTTTTCACTGGCTACTTTTCTGTTGTTACTGTAAAGTCTTCAAGTTTGAAAACAAACACAAAATAATTTGCTCCACCTTTTTATTTGCACAATAACATTGACTACATTTTCAGAGTTGTATAAGACACTATTGATACTATTTGTTTGTGCACTGTACATGTATGAATAGTGCATTGCGTCAAACTGGTGGAAGCTTTAGAAAAGGCTCACCAGGATAACATCATCATCTGTTGTTGATACCATATTTGTGTATATAGTTGTGTAGTTATTACAGAAATAGTTGAGTATGTATTGTGGGAAGTATGCTTATTCACTGACTGAGAATTAGATGAGAAGATCAATACCACTCTTAATATGTCGTCAGCAGCTGGTTAGCTTAGCTTAGCATAAAGACAGAAAACATGGGGAAACAAATATCCCGTTTGTTAATCAATGAGCTGTAGAGGTGCTGGTATGCAGATTTTGTTTCCTTTAGAGATAGCCAGGCTAGCCATTTCCCCCATTTTCCAGTCTTGGAGCTAAACTACACTAACAGCCTCTTGGCTGTAGCTTCATATTTAGCACGCAGACAATGGACTGGCATAAATCTTTCAGCAAGAAAGCCAATATTCATATTTGAATGTCAAAGTGTTCCTGTTTAATCTTGCAACAATTACTGACAGAGTGCCATTGTTAAACACACACTGCTTTCTGAGACTACACACAGCTGCTGTTTTCAAGTTTAGCTAGGTGTGAACTTGAATAGCACTGACCTCAAGATTTTTTAGACGTGAACACATAAGTAGTGAAGTAGGCATAATTCTTTCACCACATCATTGGTGTTGAAAGTGTGGCCAGCATATTGTGTTGAACACAAAGTGGTTGTTATGTACCTTCCCTCATTGTGTGTGTGTGTGTGTGACACCATAATGAGTTGAGCATAAAACGTTGGAGCCTGCGTTCATTCACGAGCAGTGACGTCGTTCTCTGAGCGGAGCGAGGGAAGTTTTTGGGAGACCACTGCAAGAGGAACTCCTTGCGAGGCTGGGCTGTAACCTGAAGCCAACGAGAAGCGAGAGAGAGAGAGAAACTGAGGGAGAAAGAAAGTGAGAGAGAAAGAGAGAGAGAGAGAGAGAGAAATGGAAGGAGGGGGAGGGAAGGACTGAAGGGCCGAGAGAAGGTGATGTCAGCTGAGTTCAGAAAGTAAACAGAGTTCCAGACTGCAGCATGCTGTCTGCGGGACGGGGACTGCAGCTGGGGCAAACCCACAGGGGCAGCCGCACAATCCCCTGGACCAGCACCTTTATCTCTGGGAAGGAGGGCTGGTTCCTCTTCATCTCCCTCTTCATCCTCATCTCCTTACCCCAAGGGAAAGCCTGGCCCTACGGTAAGACTTTGCTAAAGACTTTACCTTTGCTGCTCTTCTTTTTTTCCTATCACACATCCTCTTGGTTTATGTTCTTTGTTCTCAAAAAGCCGGCATCAGCACTCCCTCCATCTCCTCTTCCCTTCTATCCTTTAAGAGCACAACAGCACTCAGCAAGGCTTGTAAAAGAAGACCCACAGAGAGGCAGTGATGTAAAAACTAGCTTTTTTTTGGCAGTGGCAGCAAAGAAAAACAGCACTGACAAGTTTGTGCAATCTTTGCCTTGACAACTTTTATTATGAAATACAGAGTGAGGGATTGTCCTGTGTGGGTTTGTTTATTGTCCCATTAAATAAGGGCTCTGTGATCTTCATATTCCTTTCTACTCCTTGCAGTTGGTCTTTGTGTGTAATTAGAGTGAGATTGTTTTTCTACTCTTAAATAAAAAAAAAAAAAAAAAAACAGTTGGATGTTGCCACACATTCCTCAAGGTAAAATGAGTCCTAATAGGGGCTGTTGAATCTTGGCACTCAGTCTCAGTTGTGTGAAAGTGGGTGAGTTCTCTCAGAGATCAAGATTGACTCTGCCTGTTTACCCTTGGTGACCACTTGAACTGCTGCAGGAAGACGTGAGTCATGTTTGAGTCAATCACGCTGACTGTGGTAATGTGTATAACATACACCGTCTCCAAGACTCCTAACCAATCCTCTGCCCTCGGTCTGATTCCTCTTCGCACGGTTACCACAGAGTAAAATAATACCTTCAATTTGTAATGTTGGTGAATGTCGCAAAGGGCTGGGCAGAATGCAGCTGTGTTCAACTACAGGGATTAAGAGTGTTCTGGCAGATTTACCTACTTATGTTGTTGTCAGCTGAGTCACTCTCACCACGGCTTGTTTTGTAATCGTGTATAATCAGCTGATGATAGATGTTTTCTATTGTGCAACCTAAAATACTTTCCTTTTATTTTTTTAAAGAATAGCAGAGGTGTTTACATGCGAATCCTAACTTCACTGAAATGAGTGGTTTTTGTGTGTGTCTGTGGGCTTGTGTTTATGTCCATTCCTGCATGTGTTGGTGTCCCTACTGAGGCTTTTTTTTTTTTTTTTTAAATCTATGTAAGGCTTCCTGTTCAGGATCCCCCACTTACATGAATCCTGAGCTGTCCTGTTCTTCTGACACATTCTCTACGTGGGGTGTTTAACTAAAGTCCACAGGGAAGTTGTCTGGGCTTCTGGGTGGCGAGCAGAAGAAAACAAAGACTAACATTAAAGTAGTGATATTAGAGAGGAGAAAGTGAAATCTTGGCACACAGTTTAGTTACAAGTAGAAAAACATGGCCATGAGTATGTGGAAAAATAGTGTGTCAGACATCAGACTCAAGAGTTCATTCCAAGTTTAGGGGCTAAAATCCTGAAAACAAATGTGAACATCTCAGACTCCTTTTCTTGGCCTATATATCGGTGTGTGCACATAGCATTTCACCAAAGTGGATAATAGGGCGATAGGATATTTCATTGGGTTTGTGGTTTCCTAGCAAAGGGAAGTTTATTTAAAGCAATCTACAGCATGAACTCTGGGATCAGCGGGATGGGATCAGGCTACATTCTGATATGCAATGCTCCCCTGGGAGTTTCCCTCTTCCATGATAGCTAAATCGCTCCGACCTCAAAATACCAGACAGCTGCTGTGGGCAGTAGGCAAAAGGAATTATACACTAACACGTACATGCGCACACGTGCACTCACAGCTGCTGTAAAAACAACAATTTTTCCGTGATACATCAGCTTGAAATAAGCACCATTTTGTCAGGAGGAAACTATTTATTCAGTATTGGATATACAGTAATTTGTCATTCTCTTCACAGAGAACTTTTTCTGACATGAATACTGACTGAATTGTGGCAGCGAACAAGTATGACCTAAGGATGTTGTGGCAAGAATTATGCAAAGCTCAAATATAATAATATAATATAATAACTGTCTGCATTGCTAGATGCTACAAGAGGTGAAAAATATTTTTTTTTTGTAATTTGGGTGAACTGAATGTTAAAGCAGTAGTTTGACATCTTGGAAAATATTAGAGTTAGATGGGAAGAGTGAGTGAGTCTCATGTAACTCTCATTAAGAAAACAAAGAAGTGTATTTCCCAACATGTTGAACTATTCCCTTTAGGGGTAACTCAGTCAAACCTGCAGAGCAAAGATGCACCAATTTTTTATTCATCCTAAAGTTTTCACTGGCCTCCACTCTGCATTGCATGTGGCTGTCTAGCTTTGTTTCAAGTTAAAAGTAGCTCCGTGGTGTGTAGCAAGACAAGCCAATATTCAAGCTGATAAGACACAGTGTCTGAGCAGTGAGCAAGAAAAAGACAAACTAGAAAATAACTGGTTTAAATGCCACAGATAGCAGTGTGCCCAGCTTCATTTCTGATAACATTTGGATATCAAATTCACATTAACTTAATTATAAAAGTTATCTGAGACGCTGAAGGCAGCGCTTGGTTGCGAATGCAAACTGGGTCAGAAGTGGATACGACATCACAACAAATAAAAAAGCAGATGCTGACCTTTGGGCTTTATTCTTAGCTGAGTTCAGAGGAAGTTCCAAAAAATGATGACACAGTGTTGGAGCTGGTGCAGATCAAATTCAGCACCTGCAGCATATTTTGAAGGCACTGTGTCCATTTGTCAATTTTGCTGGTTTTCCAGGGCCTGCGGAACAGTTTTGTGTATCTGCAAGCTTTTTATTTGCATAGAATGCATTTTTAAGTTAAGAAAAAACTGACGAAACTGGACAATAATCTGAACGTTTTATAGTCTGTCCTTGGCAGAAGTCAGGGTTTGTTGTGGCTTTCCTGGTCTAGGTTAGTGGGCCAGTAGGGCAGTAAGATCAGACGCAAGGTCTCGAAATGTGAATGGCCGTGACCACTTCTCTGCCCTTGGTGATAATGATGTCAGTCTCTAGACCCACATCAATGGTGTGCAGCTGAGACATGCCTGCTAACAACCTAGGCCCGTAGAGCTCCTGATTAGATGGAACGGCTTTGTGGCACAGGGAGGTCTCCACCAAGCAACGGGGCGTCTGTTATGATGCCTGTGTCGTTCCTATTTTCATTTCTATGGCTTCTTGACATGCATGTTCAGGCGTACATTTAGGAGCTCAACATCTGGAATGGAAAAAGCAGATACCACTTACATAAGACCAGAAAAGCCAAACAACCCACACAAACCACTTCACGGTTAGCTTCAAAACTGAGGGAAAAAAAAAACAAAACAAATGTTTGTGATCTGCTGTTAAATTGTGTTTATGTGGCTTGGTGCCAATGCCTTCTCTCTCTCTCTCTCTCTCTCTCACACACACACACACATACACACATAAACACATACAGTACTAGTTATATGTACACTGTGGAAATATGTAGACACCATCGCACATTCCAAAACACGAAAAAATAAGAGAGGTTGGAAAGAAAATGTGCTAGACAGCTATGAGGGACAACAGAAAATCATACTTTGTCATCAGGTGAAGCTCTTCCTTGTTACCTCTTTGAAAACTGTCAACACTTCCAGTTTGTGATTAGACACAAGCCAGGGGCACTCAGCACAACTGCAGTCTTGGGTTAAATTACAGGTCTGGGGGAGAGAATGATAATGATAATGATAATGGTGTGAAATTTGCATGGTAGAGCCTTTTTATTTTTCTTACATTCAAATAAGGTTTCATAGTGTCCGTGCTTGCACAAAGCACTCAAATACAATATTGCTGCTCATGTACTAATGGTTGCACAAACGCCCACTCACTTGTAGATTTGCCCCTGTTCACGTGTAGTTCCACACCTGTTCAGACCTTCCTAAACTGCTGTAAAAATCCCACATGAAATTGTTACTGTCCTGTCTGTAGTTATCTGCAGGTGCTGACCTGGAAACCTCACAGATGTGTTTTCACAAGGCAGTAAGCTTATCGCTGAAATGAAAAATAAATCCGAATCGCCGCGGCGCAAGCCAAAGCACGGTTATGCAAAAGCGATCTTCTGTGTTGTAAATCAGTAAACACTTATTAAGGAGTGGGGATTGCAGTCCAGAAAAATAAAAGATGCATTCCAACATGAGCTCAGCACTGGGGGATAAACCTGGGAGTCACACTTGAGAGAGGAACGCAATAGTCTTATCAGAAGTTAGCTAGAAGTCGGCAAACCAAATCTGTACACAGTGTTTGAAGAATGAAAACTTTGCTGCCTGTGTTTATTTACCACAAAAAGGAGCACAGAAAAAAAGAGAGAAAAAAGAAAAGCTTGTGGTTATCTGGAAACTGATCCTATCGCAAATGCACGTACTTTGATGCCACTGACTGTCTGCGGTCCGACAAAAAATGATTTTCCAACCCTTGTTATTCTATTCTAAATCAAGGCCTTCAGGATGTCATTTCTGTGTTGAGGGACAAGACACACAGCAGCGATCTATGTAATGACATTACCAGACCAGCTCATAAAGTCGTTTGACCCTTTCATGTTTATGTCCTATAAATCAGGTTTCCCAGTCTCTGCGGCCAGTGTTCTTTCTAGACCTCAGTGAGGAAGCAGAAAAGCTGTCCCATAAGGAGGGGAGGTGGTGTCAGCACCTCTCAATCCCCATGTGGCAAGCATCACACCTTTTAAACATCATTTAAAAGGTGTGATGCAGGGCAACAAATGACAGCATTTTACAGGCTGAAGAGTAAAACTGGCAAGTAACAGTGGCCTTTGTCCATCCAGTGCCTCCTGTTTGACAGTCCCCAGCGTCCGACTGCAGTCATAACAAAAGTCATAGTGGTTTGAAATGTAGTTGCTTCCAGCTGCATGTTAATGTATGTGAGTGAAAGCAGGCCAGAGTTTGGTTGGACTCAGGCTACTGTAATCAAAAAATTAGCACCTTTAATATTTCATGGGTAACGTAGGCGGTGCCAGGTTTTTGACAAGGAAGACAAATGCATGGAATAAAAATATCCCTGGCTCTGTTGCATTGATTCTGATCTTTTTTTTTTTTTCAACTGCCCATCTAGAGTCAGTTAGTGTTGTAGGAAATGAAATCCTAAATCAGTGGAGTACTTGTGTTTTTACTCACTTTGGGTGAAAAAAAAAGTTCCGTTGCTTATATCTATTTGTACGTTACTCACACTATGCACAGTGTATAATACCACTCTTTCCACTGTCCCTTCGTCTTGTCTCAACAGATTTCTCTCTAAACATGCAGGTCATGTCCATGCCACAGATTTTTGTGGTTCTCACACATGGTCAAAATGAATCCACAAAAATGACAATGTGAATAGAAACCATGAGCTGCTCTTTTTTCACTCTCTTGGAGGCAGACCAAGTTAAATAAAAGAAGACAATGCACAAACATCAGCTTTGATTCAAAAACAAAGCTGAGAGGTCGTAAGTTTACATTCATTTTTAACCGCATCAATCCATTACTGGTTGTTTTGTGTGACAGCATGGGCATTGTGTAAGCGTCTGGTGTATACGGGCCCTGCGCTCCACAAAATTTAAGTGACGTTAAATCAGTCTTGAGATCTACCACACGCCGTGGCACAGAGAGAGCAGACTGACCCCCATGTTGTCACAAGCTTGCTGAACATGGTTTGAGGTTAGTACATAAATGAAGCTGAGCCCATGTTATCAAAACAGTAAATGACCCCAGGAACAGACAGGAATCATAAAACAGTCGGCAACAGCTTTATGAAGCACAAACTCTGTCCTTAAGAAACCTGCATTAAAGTTGACCAAGTGGCATTGCACAACCTATTTTCTGTTTGATTAATGTCAGTGTGCATGTCATACCTCACCATGCCTTCTGGGAGAAATAGCTGAGGTGAAGGCCGGATTGTAGCTGGACTGAGATACAATTTATGATATCATTAATGTGGTAGGGCAGCAGGGACGACTCACAGCATTCCATGACATCTGCGCTTCCTCTCTCTAGCTGACCGTCTGCAAACAACCACGAGAGATTAATCACTTGTGCCTGCTGCTTTTGTGCATCGGTGCATTGGTCTGTGTCTAAAATTCTTGGTTTCACAAAACTCAAATAAACAATGAATAAATATAGTGTGCAACTACAGCTTTACAAATAAAACCAGCATGCAAGTGCGTCTGCATGCTTTTCGGTCGAGGGGGGGCACAGGAAGAATAAATGATGGGAGTCCAGGGTTGAGGGCAGACGAGTTATTATGATTGCAAGGCTGGAAGGAGGGTATGTACAAACTGCTGCAATAACACGGTGCCAAGTTTAAAGTGCAGCTTCTGTTAGTTCTCTTACCACATCTGCCACAAGAGAATTTCCACTTGTCTATTTCAGCTTTTAAATCCACTGTTACATAATCTTAACCAGTCAGGCCCCACAGGTTATTTGAATCCCTGGTTTTCAGTCCATTTAAACAATGCATTTATTGGGTAGAAACTTTACAAAGAAGATGGTCAGAGTTTACGCTCAGGTTCGTAAAGCACTTTCTGATTAATGATTTGATTCTGTTTTCCTTTTCAGTGACTTTTCCATTGTGGCATGTTGTCTGATGTAATATAGTATGAGAACACACAGAGGAGGTAAACTACTGACAGACTTGTGGTCCCCAAAAGAGGAGCTTGCAACCATATGGCAGTGGAAATAACCAGAGAGCACAGTGACAAGCAGGGATTAACACTGAACTTGCCAGAACCCTTCCACCGCTGCTCAGGCTTCTGCTGACCGTAACCATGTCGGGTCACATTTTCTCACAAGGCCAAAAATGACTTTAGTTATATTTTCTCCTCTGTATTTATGTCCAACATATGAAATAATGCTTACATAAACAAACGTGTGCTGCTTGATTGTTTGAGTGATGTTGCTGAGTTATTGAATTGCAGACCTTGACTTATCGTCTTCTTTAGATTACAGGTACTTGTACAACAACTGCCCAGGCCCAGAATGGAACGTAATGTGCAGGGGCTGCTGCGAGTATGACGTGATCCGCTGTAAATGCCCACTCCAGGGGACTCCGGTGGGCTACGCTGTGCCCTGCTGTCGCAACGCCATCAATGAGTGTGACCCCTGTATCATCCATCCAGGTAGAAACTTATTGATTCTCCCATTTAATGAGATCTTGCAAAATTGCTTTCCTTTGTAAAATAAAATTTAAATATAAATAAAAATAAAAAGTTGTCAGAAGTGAGCATTGTCTTTGTGAAGCAGACATCTGTTGATTCAGCCTAAACTAATTTGGTCTGTCTTGAATATCTGCCATGTGGTTTGTGCAAGATTAAGTGTTGTCTATCAGCTGCACAACTGTTTGCACTGTAGTGTGACAAAACAGTGTTTCAGAAATAGTGAAAACAACTTCTCTGCTGGTGTCTGATCTAATTTGTTTCCAGGCCAAACTTCACGTTGGCTTTTTCCTCTCGACTTCCTGGCAGAATCCTCTTGAACTGGCAGAGTTCAGGAGTGTATGATCACACTTGGAGCTTTGATACGTGAATGAAATGGCTGTAAATTGGAGTGTTTCACTCTCACAGATGAGATCACCATTGTCTGTGTAAATCATGTATATGAAGTATGTGAAAATACAATCACCTGGTGATCTCTGCACACATGCTGCAGCTCACAAATCCACACTCTTGGTCTCTTCACGCTATTTTCCCCACATGCCATTCACCTATAAAGGTATGTCATGTTTTCTTCACAGCTTGAATGTTCTCATGTTTTCCTTTATGGAGAAAAAAAACAGCTGTTCAGAATTAAATGGATACCTGTGCATCACGTTTTACTGTTAAACACAAAAAAATGTACCCCAACCTCTGCTAACAAAACATAAATCTCTGTGTGTACATCTTCAGCCCATTTGTTGTTAAAATTCAAACCTATACTCAGGTTGGATGTTGCTCTTCAAATCCACGTGGACACAGCAGCCTCTTAAGTAAAAAACCATCCTCCCATTTCAGGGGCTTATTTTTTTTTCCACGTTTCTATTTCAGGAAGTAGCGATATGTTCGCGCATTCTGTTGTAGTGAAAGATGAGCTTAATGAGTTTACCAGAGCTAATGTAAAGGAAACGTATGTTAATGTAAAGTGTCCCCAACTCTGACAATAAGAATAACAACTCTTGTTATTCTGATGTAATGTAATCTTTTGTACTCTGGCCGGGCTTGTCAGTCTGAATCCTGCTTTACTGTAATTTTTCTTTTGGCTCTGTTTCTTTCAGGTTGCAGTATATTTGAGAACTGTAAGCGCTGTAACAATGGGACATGGGGCCCCAGAGACGACTTCTTCATTAGTGGTAAATACTGCGCCGAGTGTCGGCCCGGCTGGTCTGGTGGAGATTGCATGAGTAAGTCTCTTCATTCTGTTAATTAGAGATCCTACATGGCTTCGCTATTAGTAATGTTTTTTCTATAAGTGAAATGAATACCGTGCACTATATGTTCTTTCCTTCCCTGCTGATTCATCTTCTGTGCCAGCTTGGCAGGCTGCCATACAGTATGCCCAGGAGGTTTTCCATGAGGAGCTGAATGACAAGTCAGAGTCAACATTCAGGAATCCCATATAACAATTTAATATGTAACATTTGGATACTGACTATAGCTTTCTCAATATGCAAATGTTCCGCCAAGGGGCACAAGAGGCATACATTTAATTAAAAGCAGGAACCTGGAAAGGCTGCTGAAAGCCTTTGTTGCCCCTGTGCGTACTGTGTTTATGCTTCTTTATGTTGTTGAGCACCACATAGGGCTTTTACAATGCCTTTGGAAACTCAACTGTAATTACTTTTGGTTTGAATGGTAACCAAAGCAGCTGAATCTAGACCCTCGGAATAATAATTAAGCTGTAATTAACAACTTCTGAGATTTAAATAGCACCCCATTTCTACACAGTTTTCCAATGCAGTGCAAATGCAATGTGTGTTTCAGAGTGCGGGGGAGTGATCCGTAAACGGCAGGGCCACTTGGTGCTGGAAAGTTACCCCAACAATGCTCGGTGTGAGTGGACCATACAGGTGGACCGTCCCTTTACCATCGAACTCAGGTGCTAATGTCCTACCAGTGTTCAGTTTAGGATGTATAAAATTTGCCATGTTTTACATCATAGTTTAGCATGTTACCATAATAACATTAGCACTGAACACAAATTACAGCTGAGGCTGATGGGAATGCCCTTAGTTTAACAGGTATTTCATCACTAAAGTAATGAACAAATATTTATCAGGTGATGAAGCGAGCAGAAAGGTTTGGGTCCACCGTTATTAGGATTCATTCTCTGGACCAAGAATATCGGTACACAATTTGATATCAATCCATCCCAAATATTTAATCTAGAAGTGTTGGACTGAGAAGCAGAAAGTCAAACCAACATTGCTATCATAAGAGCCACGCTACCGAAGTGGCTAAAAATGATATAAAAAGAGTAAACGGCAATGTGTCCCATTTTTCTGAATAATTCACAGACTTCTCTATTGACAGTTTTTTATTAGAACTACGTACTTTGTGTTAAAGAATCCCTTTAAAACCATGGGGAAGTCGTTTATGCTACACTTGAGGCAACAAGCAAACAAACAATAGTTGATGTGGAAATAAAGACCCCAACTTACAGATAAATACACTCCTGTGGAAAGTGAAGAATATAGCAAAGCTTTATGTCAGTAAAGTCCAAAGTCACCAGAGTTTAATCTAACATTAAAGCTTCAGTTTTTGGGATCTTCATTACCCATCTGTAATAGTTATTAATGGCTGGCCCGCTTAAGTCAAATTTCCCCTTGGTTCAGATATTTCTGCAAGATGTATGTCGTGGTCCGATGGCAAGTCTACAGCAGAGTTGGAAACCACAGCACTCTATCTTTTTTTTGAGGAAAGTTATTACTTTTCAGTCCTGCGATACCTTTCTATTTCTGTCATATTCTCCATTACACATACAGCATTTTACAGGCGAGCATTTGTGCAGGGTTTTAAGAGAATAAAAGCTCCATACAGTTAGACTGCGGCTGAGCAAGCAGTGCGTACGGCAACGGTTTAAAAGACATTTAATGATTCAAAGCATTTTTTCTTCTACATATAAAGCTTTGCATTAAACTTAACAATCATGAACTCTGACATACATACAGTAGATTTAAGGGCCAAATCCATTCTGTGAGAACAAATGACAATATATAGGCATGACTAACATTTAAATATCATATTTATATATCCTTAGTTTGCGACATAAATTCAACAAAACCCCTAAAAGAAAGAACACTGGTGTTCTCAGAGACAGACTAATGGAAAGTTATACGTTTGAGCCTGAGCCCCTGGGGAATTACTGGCAAGGTTTTGTTGTATTTGTCTGTCTTTAACTACGGTGACTCGCAGTACACTCTCATCACATATTTACCGAATTACAACTCGCATTAATTGTTGCTGCAGGGTAATGTTTAGCATTACCGTAAATCTCATTAGTCTAAGCTTCCCTGACCCAGGGATCTGTGATAACGGATAAAATTAGAGGACTAGGGAGAATGCTATTGTCTTATATAAAGTTCATGTGTCCTTCATGTCTGTTCCAATGTTAGGCCAAGGAGATTACATCTGAAATTGCAGAGAAGGGGAGACTCCTTTGTGTTTTCCCTTATCCATCTGGCAGTCATCTCAATGTTACACTCTCACTGCAACAAATCAGTCAGCTCAAGAAATGAAAGTGTGTGTAAATGTTTTCTAACGGTTATAATAGTCACTTAAATTCACATTTAAACAGGCCCTAAAGGCATTCCTTCTGGATGTCCTGACTGTATAAAAGCACATGAAGGATGTTTTGGAAATGCTAACACATTACCTAGGAATTTCGTACCAGTAATCACCAGTCCTACTACTTGTTTTGGAAATAATGTTGTGCAATCAACGTGTTTCTTCAGGATTCAGGGATAAATTTTATAGACATTTACAGGCCGCAAAACTGAAAATACGAGATGCCTGTTTAAATTGGCTTGTTTAGAACTGCTGGTTGTCAGCAGTACTTATTGTCAATTATATAAATGCAATGGCAGTGATGTGTGCACTTCAGCTGTTTAATGGGCACACAATGAGCGTTAATGATAACCGATCTATTGAATATAGCGGTGAGAAAATTCTTAGGAAGTTCCAAAAGCTTGCCAAAGCCACAAACCCAAAGATAGCCATCTCTGTTTGCTTTCTTGATGTGCTAACTTTTTTTTTTGCTGCCAAGTGTGCTTGCTTTTAAATATTGAATCTTTGCCAGCATAAGTTTGGGCCAGAGTTTACAGAAATGATATAGTTTTACTTGCCTATACCTGTTTTAGTTATGACCTCAGGTGACTCTTATTTTTCTTTACTGCTGCAAACAACTTATCCCACAAGAACCTTTGATACACAAAAACAAAACAAAACAAAACAAAAAAAAAAAAACCCAATAAAACAAACAGCAACAACAACAAAAAAGTATAAATCCAAATCTTTAACTGTTGTCGTACTTGTTAAAAATGAGACACATTTCACGCAGCATTAAGAACAGTAAGCCATGTAATAGTGGGCAAATCACCTTCAGCAGCTGTTAATATATTCAATGGCTGTCATTAATGTCCATTACTTGTTTGCTGGCAGAAGATTTTAAAGCTTTAGTACCGTCATGCTAGCTGGTGTGGCGCTGCCAGGGAACACAGGTGTTCTCACAATCCGGGAAATCACAAAAATAACAGCAACACAACAGAACCCTTTGCCCCCCATAAAACTACAGTTTGCTTCACATCGCCATCACATTTATAAAATGTGTCAAGGTAAAAATAATGAACAGCAAAGATAAGTTCCAGCGCTGAATAGTTTAATTTTGTGGCTTTTTTCCTGTTTTCTTTTTTTCATATTCATCTTCATTCAAACAGGTTTATGATGCTGAGTCTGGAGTTTCACCAGTCGTGTCGTTATGACTACGTGGAGGTCCGAGACGGTGACAGCATCAACTCAGGTGTAATCGGTCGATTTTGTGGGAACAACAGACCTGCCCCAATTCAGAGCTCTGGCAACAGTTTGCACATACTCTTTGTGTCTGACGGATACAAGAATTTTGATGGATTCTTCGCCACTTTTCAGGAGAGCTCAGGTAGGAAGAATACCAGCGTCAGTTAACAACAACAGCAAAAATACTACTACTACTACCAGTATTACTTTTTATTTACTTCTACAGTTGTGAGGACACTCAGTGAAATGATACATTCTCAGTTTCAAATCCTGACCCCTTTCCCTAACCATAGCCCAAGAGAATAGAGTTGGTTCTTGCTTTGCTGACAATAAATAAAACTCATTTGTAAAGTCATAGTCAATGAACAAAGGAGTTCTTTTGGAATAATTGGCCCCAGCAAATGAAAACAAGAAAGAAGTTTCCACACTTTTTTCTTTATGCTGGTCAGAGTCCAGTGTATAATAAAAAGCTTTGATATGACATTTTTACGGACACCTACACATTTCAGAAAAAGCCTCCTAATGGACCGTTGAGAAAGTGAGGTCAGACCAAAATGTCCTCACTCTCCAGCAATGTCCTCATTCTCAAGGTTTAAAACTCCAAAGCACACACACACACACACACCACACACACATTGGAAGTTACCAGTGGCAAAGCCAGATCTTACAAAAGTAAACAGTGGCTTTCTGTGTAGAAATGTCCACACACCCTTAGAAATGGAAAGTGAAAATGACATTTAAAAAGCACAGGCACCAGCTTTGACTATGAATCCCTTAATGTAGCTTAGCGTGAACAACCATTCCTTTTGGTATAAAGATTGTGTCATTCTACTGCTAAAAAGTATAATATTAATTTCTTTTTCCTTTTTTTTTTTTTAACCTTGATGGCATGTTTACAGCTTGCAGCTCCTCTCCTTGCCTGCATGACGGGACTTGTATCCTGGACAGTTCTTACACTTACCACTGTGCCTGTCTGGCTGGCTACACAGGCAAGAGATGTGAAAATGGTGAGTCTAGAACAGAAATGAAGTCTGCATAGTGTGATCATCCTTGAAAAACTGTGCTAATATTTTATATTTTTGGGAAAAAACAGAAATGAGGAAAGAAAAAAAATGCTGGTTCTAATCAGAGGGAAGAATAAATCAGTCTTTGCAGCATACTGTAGGCATGACTTGAATTTTCCATCTCATGAGGCATCCAAAAGACATGTGTGGAACTGTATTAACACTTACAAAATCCCAGAATTATTTTAGTAATTTTCTTCTGAAATCAGACACACCTAGTTGCAACAGACTTAAGAATTGAGCTCTTTCTAAACGCTTTTTTTTTTTGTTGGTTTAAACTGTTGTGGCTACCCCGAAGCAGCCGGTGATTCACTGTCACAAGGGAGAGATCTGTGGTTTGGACTGGGTTCAGGCCAGCTGCCTTTCCCGTCTGTGGTCAGTCCCATCTATGGTTTTGGCCAATCAGCTTTTCAAGAAATATGAAATAAATTTCAGCAGATGGGCTCAAAATCCAGCTTACCACCTAACAAATGTATTTGCATGAAATTAAGTAGCTTTGAACTATGTAAAGTATTAACTCCACTCTGCTGTGGACAGATAGATAAGGTGAGTGGCAAAAAAACTGAGATTGAGTAAAGAAATTAAAGACGGAAATGCAACAAAATATCTGGAGATTTAAGGAAGAGGAGAAAAAAAGATACAGCATTTCTGAGTTTGGTAATCATTTTGGTTTCTGAAGAAACCCTCTCTAATGTCTCTATGGCTAAAATTTTTTTGGCCGACAAGGTTATTTGTTTATGGGTGTCTGGACCCTGACTTGTGTTTTTGTACCCAGTACACCCCTGCAAAAACAGACTTCCTGAACCCCACTCACTTTTCTCTTGTGGTGTTGTTTTCAGGGCAGAATTCAAGTCTATGAAACTAATGGTGAAACAATTCTACTTCTATAACACGAGCCAGCGTTTCCATTGGAGGAGACACCCGTAAAAAAAAGGCAGGGGTTTCATTCCACACAGGGTGCATTCATTTGTATTCCCACGAGGAATCTTCAGCTGTTAATTTTAATGGAAGAGAGCTGGAATAACGTTAATGTCTCACATTTTGTAGAGGAAATGTCGTCTACATTTTTGCCCCAGAGTCATATGGAGAATTTTAAGTATGAACCTGACATCAGCCATATTTTATGTCTGCAATTATCAACCTGTCATCTGCTGTAAGCCTGAGCTAAAACTCATTCTGTATGAGGGAATATGACATTATTGTAGGAACTCAAGATAGAACAGAATAAATTCTCTTTCCTTTTCTCTCTCTGGCAAAGTTTAATATATTCTTGACTCTAATCTGTTTTGGAGTGCAGTGTTCAACATAGCTTCCAGGGCATCTATGAAAGGAATGATGATTTACTTACAGTATGTGTCGCTATGCACAGCATTCCACCCTAATAACTCCAGACTCGTCTCATTAATCTGACATGGAAGATGGGTAATTTAGCAAAACACAAGAATGCCCACAGCACCTCAGGGTGCCTCGGCTTTTTTTTTTTTTTTTTTTTTTAAACATATTCAAAGGAGGTCAGCTACAGTTTAATTTTCCACTTTGGATTGGCCAACAGCATTCTCCATCCCCTAAGGGACTGAAGGTTGGAAATGCCTAAAGGCGCAAACGCCCAGATTATAGGGAGAGATCCTCGGTTTGGAGCTATAAAACCACAGATAGTGCATTTCATGGATCTGACCCAATTTAAAGTCAACAACACAGAAAAGCTCCTGAGGGACCATCTCACAGAGAATGCTGTAATAGTATGATATCTGTAGCGTTAACATGTGTGACTGAATTCTTGTGAACTCAGTTGTGAGTGGCTTAGGCATCTACCGCAACACATTTGTGTGCACATTTGCCGTTTGCCTTTAACAAAGAAACATCTACTTCATTCACACAGAAAAGGCACATCACAAAATGTTGAAGGAATTACACAATAATTTCCAAATTTCTGACATGGATAGTTTTGTTTTGCAGTGGGTTGTCATATAACGGAGTTACACACGGTATTCCACAACCACATTGCCAATCTTTACTACCCCACTTCATAAAATCTGCTTTTACAAGACTGGAAAATTGAACAGTTTGACTAAAGCTCTTTTATTGCATCTATTTCTTCCTCATTTACAAGTCGTGTGTTAAAGTCTTGCTGTGAACTGTTCACACTTTACCACAGTGGGTGAAATTATTCATTAATGAGCCTCTAAGGTTGCAGGCTATGCTTTCAAAGCTCTGGACATTTTTAATTAAGAGTAATGAGTCCTAGACCTGAGCCTTTGGCTTGTGGGCTACCTGTCTGACCTGCAAACACCAGAAGGCAATGAACTCACTGAAGGTCTATTTGTGTGGTCTTTTACAGCTGGAAGGTGCAGTAAACTGATGTTAAAGGAATGCAAGAAATGCTTCTTAAATCCTCACATCCTAATCTTTTCATTTAGTTTGGAAAAAAGGAAACAGGACATGTGTTCATAAATTAACTGTGTATGCCTCTTTCCACTCAGTTGTGGGCTGCCGCAGGCCTCCAGTGCCCACCCATGGATCCACAGAGGGTTTGTTTCACCACTCAGGGGCACGCATCACTTTCCGTTGTGACCCTGGGTTTGAGCTGCGGGGGTTTCCTACTGCCATCTGCCTGAGTGATGGCACCTGGAGTGCGCCTGCCCCAGAGTGTGGTAAGACAATGACGTAAATTGTTTTTTTCTACCAAATAATTAAAGTTAGGATCTGAGAAAGTCATATGTATATATCATTTGTTTGTCTTTGGATGCCATCCATACTTCCACTAGAGATGGTGCAGATTGTGGAAAAAGTATGATTTTCAGCTTCTTCAAGCCTGATTTTCTTTCCTGTCTCCAGTGCCAGTGGAAAGAGTCTGTGCTCTACCACCTAAGCCAACACATGGGGACCACTTCTTGGTTTATGGACCAAACGATGTCCTGATTGCACTACAGTACCTGTGCTACCAGCCCTATGAGCTCAGTGGGACCTCCCAGAGAACCTGTCTCCCTAACAACACCTGGAGTGGGACTCCTCCTGTTTGTACCAAAGGTCAGTCTCCGTGGTCTCGATTATTCAAGATAAAATGGATGTGTCATTGCAGATAGTTTATTTTGTTTTTGTTTTTATAAGGATGAGAGAAAATGAATCAGTGCCTAAAGACAGTTGAACCAAAGAATTTGCAATCAGCGGCTAACTGACAATTCAGTAATGATCTTTTTTATGTTCTTTGCCCACAGTGAACAACACTCTCACTGAGGCAGAAAAGGACATAGACAAGGCAAAAGAAACAGAAAAGGGCAAAGAAACAGAAATATACAGTGATAAAGACATCAAGAAAACTAAAGAGAAGGGTCAAGAGAACACAAGTTTGGAAAAAGAAAGTGTTGGAGGGAAAGATATAATCACTGGGCAGGAGAATACAACAGCAGTCGACAGAGAAGATAAATATACCGCAGCCAATCCAGAGAAACCTGTGGTTGAGGACAGGAATAAAGAAGAGCTAGAGGAAAAAAATACTGGGTCAGAGAAACCCACTGGAGGCAGCAAAGATAAAGTGGATAGTAAAGACCCAGACAACAGCCTGAACACAGTTGAAAAGAAAGAACCAGAGGCAGGAAAGACACCTGAGAAAAAAGAAGGCAGCCCAGACACAAAGCTGGGCACAGGAAAGACAGATACCCCAGAAACAGATGTGACAAAACACAAAGGACAAGAAGAAAAGGAAAGAAAAGAGGAGCAGGTGAATGGAAAGAGAGATCCGGACAAAGTGGGCCCCAATGATACCAAGCTGAGGACAGTTGTATCTGAGGGTGAAAACAAAGTGGAGATATTTGAACTGGAAATGACAAAGAACAACACAGTTACATATGACACTAAGGACACAAAGAAAGAAAATAACACCATAGGTTCTCCAGAGCCTGGGAAGAAAATCAACATTACACAGTACACTCTGTACAGGGCAGGAGGTGTGGAAAGTGGGAAACCAAGGGAAAAACCAACAATTAAAGAGGATAAGAGTGAGAAGGATCCTGCTGAGAAAACAAAGGAGGAGTTGGATAGGGAGAAGGAGGAGGAAGAAAGGGAAAAAGAGAAAGAAGTCAACCAAAGCTTCACTGGTAAGAGAAAAAAACACTCATTAAAATGCACAGTACCCCACCTTTTCCTTGGCATCCACCTCGCCTACTGTCTGTTCAACTCCTGCAGAGAAAAGCTGCCCGCCTCTCCCTCGTCTTTACCATGGCTACCACCAGGTGGTGCCAGGGTTGGAGCCTGAAACAGTGGAGTTCTTCTGTAATCACTCTTATGCTCTCAGTGGTGATGCCCAACGTGCCTGCCAGCCAGATGGTACCTGGAGTGGCAAACAACCCCTCTGTGTCAGAGGTATTGTCATCTGTTTTGTCCTTGATTCTTTAATTTGCTAAATTACTGGTTATCAGTTAGCTGTTGGGGGGTTTGTGGAAGGTATACATTTCTATAGGCATGCACAGTACATTTTTTCTGTTACTGAATTGATGTATAGGTAAGACATTTTATTAATGTATTCTTTCTAAAGGCTTTACAAACACTAGCATGCTGCAGAATCAGTGATTTATTATAAATTTATTACATAATGAGGATCATAGGTTTCTCACCTTGTAACAGGCCATCAAACTTTAGTTATAATAGTGAATAAGAAAAGGGTTCTAAAGGGATAAATGCTAAATAAATGCTAAATGTTAAATGTTAGTGAGTAAAGGATTCTTGCAGTGCAATAATCCATCAAGTCTCGAGCTGTAGCCTAAATGTTAATTCGTTCTTAATGGATTTTGGTCCGTCTGCTCTCCAGCTCTTTGCCAAAAGGTAAGTGGTTGAACTGTCTATTAGCTTGAATTTCCTGATGAATTAGATAACTAGGGAGAAAAGACAAAGCAAGTTATGCTGCACAGCTGCCAAAGGCTTTTGTTTTTGTTGAAAAGCATTGATAGATTATTCCTTAAAGAACGTTTTGGGAAATTGGGGAAATTCTCTTATTCTTTCTTGCTGGAAGATCGATGGGAAGAAACAAACAAGATATAATGTTTACATTTTAGTGCTATTTGGAGGCACTCTTAGGCAGATTTTGTTACCTTAGAACAGATCCAAGTCCCCCACCCCCCCACCCCCAGTCTTTATGCTAGCATAAGCTAAGTGGCTCATGTCTAACATGCAGAAACAAGAATGGTGTCAGTCTTCTAATCTAACTTTTGGCAAGAAAACAAATACACGTATCTCCTCACATGTCAAACTATTCCTTTAACCATTATTAAAGCCATTACTAACAGCATGTAAAACCCTCATCAAGTAGGTCATATTAAACAGTGGTACCAATAAAGACATTGCACCTCTGTCACTTTACAAATCCTCGAAATCCAGTCACTGTTCCAGTGAAAATAGTTCCATTCCAATCAAAGCAGGTGTTTGTAGCACTTTGGTGTGTGCATTGTATATTATTGTATGTTATGTGTGTGTGTGTGTGTGTGTGTGTGTGTGTGTGTGTGTGTGTGTGTGTGTGTGTGTGTGTGTGTGTGTGTGTGTATGTGTGTGTGTACATACCTGTTTATTTGCAGCATGTCGGGAGCCCAAAGTGTCAGAGCTGGTTAAACAGAGAGTTCTGCCACCTCAGACACCATCCAGGTATATTTGCCAATGCATTATCTTATATAATAATGCCTGACATCCATAAGTACTGTATAGCCTACTGTATAGTAATTTTCCAATTAGTGACAGAAGAATTATTTGCATGTCAGTGTTAATTTTTCTGCACTCACATTCAAAAGTTTTTACTCAGCCTAAGGGGTATGTCTTCTGTACACACCCTTGGTCTCTTCTTTTTCCCTCAGAAAGACACCCGTGCACAAGTTCTACTCCTCCATGCTGGGCCAACAGCTCCAGTCTGACGGCCCAACTAAAGGCCCTCCAGCCCTTCCCCAGCTGCCCCAGGGCTTCCACCACCTTTACACACATATAGAGTATGAGTGTGCTTCACCATTCTACGACCACTCTGGGAGTCCTCGCCGCACTTGCTTGAAGACGGGGAAATGGAGTGGGCGTTATGTCTCCTGTTCACCAGGTGAGGGCAGCAGAGGACTACCAGTTGAGTGGAAACAACACAGCGCGAAATAAGTCACACAGAACAAACACACTCACATGTTTTAATCCAGTGATTTACACCCACATATCTACAGTGATATGTGGATTCAAAATGATTGTCCACTATGGACACATACAGCAGCACTTTCTAAAAATATACTCACTGCCTCTAATTGCTGACATTGAGCAATACCTTGTCAGCTTCTTCACCCATCTCTTAGGAAATCTTGCCAGTCAGAGAACGGTAGTCCTCTCATTACTGCTCAGTGAAAGTTCCCTAAGCTACTAAGTAGAAATGCCATTAGCTGACACGTACAGCAGAGCTGTGAGATAGAAAAGAGTTTAAAGTGTCAGCATCTTTGATAAAAGAAGGCATCCGCCAGGCTGTAATAAACTGTGCAGCTTATAGCATTCTTGTCTTTGTCAGTCATCAGAAACAACAACACCCTTTATCAAAACATTTGGTTTGGATCACACTAAAGGTTTAAACACAGGTGGCACGCATGTTTTCAGTTTCTCGTAGATGATGATAACATGGTTACATGTCCATGACCCAGACAGTCATCATCAATTCCTATATGAGGGCTCTTGTTGAGTTTAATTGAAAGTCTGAGACCTGGTTTCAGCTGATTTCAGACAGTTTGGCCATACTCATTCAGCATATTCAGAACATGGGGAAGACCTATTGCTTTGTAAATCCAGTCAAACCAAGGCTTCCCATTTGTTAGGTTCATCAAATATTTCTACAGTCATAATGTTGCTAACTTTCAATTCACTAAGAATACTGACTATTGGTCCAAGGTAAGTACACATCTTATGAGGACATTATACACAAGTCTGATACCATAAAACCAATGGTTTCCCAAATGTTCTTTCAAAATGTTATACTTGGACCACCAGGACTACTCACTCAAGGAAAGAAACTCTTTGTGTTCTTTATTACATCCTTTATACAAGCAGGTTCCTTCTCTGTGCAGAGAGGAAGAAAATCAGACAGGACCAGCCACTTTAATCAGTATTTGTCGCAATCACAAAATGGACTGCTCGTCTTGGACGGCCTGCTTTAATCCCAGCATGGAAAGGTGGTGGGTCTGTGGGCAGCTTTAATAAAGGAGCTTTGCACACATCTATAACAGTGTCAACAAACAGTGGAGGTAGAGTCATTGCATTTTAATTGATCTAGATGGTATTGTGGGACCAAGTAGCAAAAGCAGCCTGAAAGTGTTAAAAGCATATTCTTCGGTCTGTTTATTTATTTATTCACTGGCTGATTAGGGGATAAAGGGGCTGATAAAGGGGATAAGATGTTTGAATTTCCCATTGTACATGTTATGAACGTTTTGTCAATGGTAGGCTAACAAATATCCATCTATGTTAATGAACCATTTAGAAATTGTCTTAAAAAAATAGATTCAGTGCACTAAGGCTTCTTTAATGAGTTAGGGGCTCTCACGTTTCTCAAGACTGGGTGTTTAATATGTTACTCCATCTATGCAGCTGATTAACATTTTGGCAAACAATCTTTAAAATAGCAAGCTTATGTGCAGGTTTAAAATGAAAGCTTAACGATTCAAAGACAGTCCCACTGCAGTAAATGTTGACACAGTCTCAGTTCAAGTCTAAATTTTTTTTCCTGCCCTCCCCTTGATCATGGCCTGCCTCTCATACTGTCACCTCCTCTTTGGCAGTGTGTGGGAAGCATCCAACCTTTGACCCAGAGAGGCCAGCAGAGGCTCACTGGCCTTGGCTGGCAGCCATCTACCGCCGTTCCACCAACGGCATAGAGACCAAGGTGACCAAAGCAGACAGCCTGGCAGGGTCCCTGAAGAAGGACGGTGGAGCAGGAACTGGCAACCACAATCAGGCCTCAGACTGGCAGCTGGTGTGCAGCGGGGCTCTGGTGAACCAAAGGAGTGTGGTGGTTGCAGCTCACTGTGTGACAGAGCTGGGGAAAATGTATCCTCTGGACACAGCCAAGATCAAGGTGGTGGTGGGAAAGCATTATCGTGATGACCACAGGGAAAGTAAAGGTCTCCAGCACCTGAGGGTAAGCTATTGGAGATCTCCCTAAACTACACAGCCAACGTTTCACAATATTTTACTTATCTTTCCTGTAACTTGTATCCAATACAAGGTGAGCAGCAAGCTAAACCACATTGTATATTTCCCGGTTCAGTAATTAGCTTTTCCCCATCTCTTTTGCCAAACTTACACAGTAACTCAGTCTCTTTCTCTTTTAGGTGGCCTCCATAGTAGTTCATCCCAACTATGATCCTAATATTCTTGACTCTGATATGGCTGTGGTCAAGTTACTGGACAAAGCAAGGATTGGGGAGCAGGTCCTGCCCCTCTGCTTCTCAGAAAGTCAGGGAGAAGAGGTGACCTCTGGACAAGGGCTTGTGACAGGTTGGTCTCCACTGCCCGATTTGACTTTAGGCACTGATGAGAAGGCGAGGGTTGGCCTCGTTCACCTTGCTGATGTAGTCCCATGTGAGCAGCAGTATGCTCGTAACGGTGTGCCGGTCAGTGTCACAGACAATATGCTCTGTGCCAGCCAGAAACCTGACTACGGACCCTCTAACATATGTCCCTCTGACACTGGCGGAATCCTTGTCATCCCTGCCCTCTCTGACAACCAAGCCAGCAACAACCAGAATCCCTCTCTCAGCTTTACACAGGCGCAGGGGGAGAGCAAAGGGCTGTGGAAGCTACTGGGACTGGTAAGCTTTGGTTATGACCAAGGGGAGTGTGATCCTGACCTCTACACAGTCTACACACGTGTAGCCAACTTCAAAGACTGGATAGAGAGCAATATGAAATAAAAATCCTACTGTCTCACTCACTATGTTCCCTCTATCTTTCTAAAATATTTAAATGCCTTTATATCTTACTTTGCTCTGTCTTATGTTGGTCCACTTTCAGTCTGTTTGTCGTGTCTAACCCTTTTTATTTTGGTCTTATGCACAAGGGCATTTTCCTACTAAAAGCAGAAACAACACTGGACAACACAGTGCTCTAACGGAAGGGGGTGCTAACACATTAAATGTGCTGGGCATCAACCTTTTTATTCGAAGACTTCAGCGTTCAGGTCCCTCAACCTGAGGTTACAGACTTGAAAATGACCAAAAAACCATTTCAGGCCCCTGGGTTATGATGGTTTGTATTGTACTCATTGGTATGTAAATATGTTGTAATGTACTGAATTATTCTATCAATTCATACGACTCAAGAGATGTACATATTATTTTGAAAGACAGAAAAATGATGACGTTTTTAATTAAAGAAAATGTGGGTGTGGTGAGGCTTGTCAGAGTTTGATTATTTTTCATCATAGTGTAAAACTCAGTACATATTAATGTGAAAATATGTTCTACTGATGAAGTATGGAATCAAATTATCACATTGTGCCGACCTGAAAAGAAACACCTTATATTTGCTTTATGAAGCACACATGGGCTTTGAGCTGTGAAGCAAATGAATCCAGGTCAGAGGAGCGTTTTCACAACCATAAATGGCGCAGATTATTCACAGATCAATTCTCTCTTCTGTGCTCAAATTAAATCAATTATTTTCATTTTGGCCCTCCTCCATTATTCAGAGGCGAGTTTACATAGACAGAGGCGCTGCAGCTTATACTGACTTCCAAAAGAGGGCAATGAAGAATACATTATTTCTCTGTTTGGGAGAATCTACAGAGAAGCTGGGTTTCATTTATTGTTTCACTTCTTCTTGATATCAAATAAGAAAATTTAAAAGCTACTTCACATGACCAAATCACAGATACAATATTTCATTTCTTCACATGGTAATAATGAGAGTGGTAAAATCATGCAATTCAGATCAGGTTAAGGTTGAGGATGCTTCACTGACCCGTATTCTTTTGCCATAACTGGAGGAGATCTTAAAATCACTAGTTATTATCCGTATGGCCCATTTAGACCCTCCATCTTGATTTATATTTTATTTATGTCATTTATACCATGAAAGCATTGATTTCTGGGCACGGTGGGGCAGTGGTTAGCACTGTCGTCTCACAACAAGAGGGTTCTAGGTTCGAACTCTGGTCTGGGCCCTTCTGGGTGCCGTTTGCATGTTCTCCCTGTGCCTGCGTGGGTTCTCTCTGGATAGGTTAATTGGCTACTTTAAATTGCCCGTAGGTGTGCGTGGTCTTTGTTTGTCGGCCCTGCGATTGGCGACCAGTTCAGGGTATACCCTCCCTTTCACCCATAGTCAGCTGGGATAGGCTCCCGCGACCCTGACGGATTAACTCAATGGTTGATTTATGTGTCTGTCAAGTTTATTTGATTATTATTGGTCCGATGAAACAAGTCCCGCCCTTTTTCAGGTAGCAGTGGCGTTAATACACACAGAAGCAGCGGTAGAAATACGTGCAAACAAGTGAGAGTTGAGAAGTAAACGTTTGTGGGCTATTGCACATAAGTTAGTTTAACCCATTTAAAAGTATTCGGAAAGGGATACCAGACGTGACTGAGACAACAGAAGCCTGTTGCTGTGGGTTTCCTGCAATTGGACCGTCCTGATGAGTCGTTTTCAGGTAAGCTAATGTAGCTAATGGCGGTAGCCTGTGTCGCTTTGTCACGCTGCGAGTTAGGTCCTTGCGTACGTGCTAGCTAGGTAGCTAGCTAGCACGTACGCAAGGACCTAACTAGCGAATGCGCTACATCCAAAATGCGATTGTTACTGTTTGTGATTGTGAACTGTTGTATCATTGCTTATTTGTAATTTATTAGGTGTTTTTTAGTTATTGAATATCATTATTATCCTGTTAAACAAGCAAAGGTTTAAAATGTGGGAGGATATTCCATGAGATTCATTCATTATAAATATTCCATAAAATTATTTGGGTTGAAGCTGCTGCTATCTCAGAACTATGTCATAAATATGTACTGTGTTTTGTGAGAATATAGATTTAGATCTCATATGTGGCAGTAAGTGATCAACTTTTATGACTGTAAACAAAAAGGGTTTTATATTGTTATGCAGGCTAATTTTTTGATATCACTGGAAAGTCCTTGGATACTGGAAACTGGATTTTCTCCCTGATGAGGGAGTTGGCGAACCACTGCGAGATCTGATTGCTTCTTCATCAGAGAGGGATCTCACCTGTTTCTTCTTCCTTGCACAAATTGCACAGGATGTGTCAAGAAGCCATTCCGACGTTGACTTATTACAAATAATAGGGTGCACCCAACTTGAACAAACTCTTTAGGACGACGAACACTAACAGTTCTCTGACCTTTTATACCTAAAGGATACACAGACAGAACGAGACAACCTGACTGAAACAAACTGTGCAGAACTGTGAACTGCTTCAAGTATTGTAAGAAGAGAAACTGAATTGAACACTGAGTTGAAAGTCTGATGTGAAATTCTGTTGATATCATGGACTGAGTTAATGCTCATATTACTCATTCATAAAAGTGCACTAATGAATGTATTTACCTTTATTAGACATGTCAGCTGCTAAGTTGTAAAACTTAATTTTTTTTCCACAAGGCATTTTAATACAAAGTGTTGTGGGTCTGACTATCACATAGAACAGAATTTACCTCCATGAACCTAGAAACTGATCTGCCACTCAGCTAACTAATCAAAGCTTACTTATGATGCTTAATCATTATAGGCAGGTTTGCAGTGTAACACAAACTAAAGCTTTCATTCAGTGATCCACATCTCAACCCTAACAATGACCTCTGTCATCAGTTTATTCCCAGTGTAAACCAAGGCCATGTAACCCGGTGTGTTTATTCAGGTAAAATGATGTCTAAATCAGACAGTGATCCTTTCCTGCCAAAACAGCTGGTCCATGAAAGATGTGACAGCAGAGGTATCTCATAACTCTTGTTTTGGCCTTATTTCTCTTTCATAAATATATATATATATATTTTTTTCCATTACTTTAAAGCCTGATCTGGACTGGGCCAAGAATATATAATTTGAGTCTAAGCATAGCCTGAGGTCACCAGAGCAATTCTGCCTGTGCCTCCTTCCTTCCATCTAATGTTCTCACCAGAGGCGATCTCTGCTGTTGGAGCTGTAAATCTGGAGTGCAGGGGAGTGTGTTTTTTTTTTTTTTTAAAGATTCAAATTTTAGGATGATGTATGAAAAACCTTTATTTGCTTTTATTTAACTGTTTCAAATGAATTGTTACTAATGTCTTCAAAGTCCTATTTTACTGTCACAATTTGTTTTTTTTTAATGACTTTCAAAAGCACTTTGTTAAACCTGTTTCATAAATTACCTTAGAATATAGTTATTGTTTTTCTTTCTCTTCCTGTTACTATTATTTTAAAAAAGCCACTATAACAGCTGGTGTCAATAATATCAGATCACAGTTTGAATGCAGCAGCTACAGTGCCTTTTTTGCACTCCACACGAATAACATCTATCAAAGACTTTCTGTCTTTCCTTCACCCATTTACTAAGGTTGAACAACAGCTGAGTATAGGCCCATGTTTCCCAGAGGAGAGTCCTGTCCACTCAGGCTGGGAGACTGTCTTGTTCACAGGCCCTGGTTAGCTCACAGGGCATCATCAATAGAAACATGGGCAGCACTTAACCGAAAGCTGTCTGGCCTGGGAAAAGAGATGTAACCCTGAGCAAAGTACCTGGATAATGATGAGAAAATTCTACCATGAGAACTCCATAGTTAATGCTGGAGAGGCGGAGGGGCAAAATACTTAACACCAGACTTACACAAAATGTTTAGGTTTCAGTCCAGTTTCCCAGTTGGGCTGATGGGCCCTCTGTGCTTTGTTCTTGGTGTGAGGAGAAAAGCCCTTTGAACTAAAATAACTTGGCACCAAGGATTTGCACACGGCTCCACTGTTAGTATTCTGGTCTGACATAACAATGTGGGACAGCCAATGTGATGTCCTTAAACATTTACATTACATTCTGGTGTTATTCTACATTTTTTCTCATTGTTGTTCCTGTTCTTTGAAAAGTGGTCACATATGTTTAAGGCAAAGTTGGGCACCGTAGTTTTTACTAAACATAACTCAAATGGTGGTAAATAGTGTATTTATCAGGCACTAATTTAACCTGCGGATTCATACACATTTGTTGCAGTAGTGATTGTTTATGGTGTTAGAATGTCGTATCTGGGATTGAGTTAAACTGCAGTGCCCATATTCATTGTAATCAAGTAACTTGTCACCCAGTGCAATGATGTGGATCATTTATTTGTTTTTAATGGCTTTCTATGGCATAAAAAAAATAAGATTATTGTATATCAAGGTTTGGCTACACAAGCAATACTTGTTGGAAGGATCAGTTTATTGTTGGTGTTTTTTTTTTTGTTGATGGGATTTTGATTGGATTTGCTGACAATAAGAACATAATAGAGTATCAAGAGCCTTATTCTTTGATCAATAATATGTTTACTGCCCTGTGATATTGTCCCCCCTTATCCCCTTTTTTTTTTTTACCAGTCGCGCCTTTAGCAACTCCTCATGCTACACCCAGAATTATTCCTTTTCCAGCACCTACCCTATGAACCTAAACAGAGCAGGGCATTATTCAGTCATTACTTCCCACATATGACTGCATAAAATGGAAGATAGCCATTTATAAACTGCTACGCAGCCCTGAATAAATATATATCAGTCATGTTTCAACACACAAAGCTATTTTGCTGTATTGATGCAAAGCCCCAGCTGTGCTTTCACCCATATGCAGGCATGTGACTGCTGAATTGCACAGCCAGAAGAGGCAGTATGATTTATTATCGATGTGATTGTTTGACTCTGACAGCAGCTGCAGAAAGCCTGTATAAAATCTGGCTGCTGCTACTGAACTGAGAAAGACAGTGTGAGAGAGACATATAGGGAACCGGAGAATGTGAATACAAAGATAGCAAGATAGAGAGGGGATGAATGTAAGAGGCAGCAGGAAATGTGCAGAATGTGTATGTGCACGCAGGTGTGGTTCCTTTGTTTGGCTGGCCAATAGCATTGTCTTAGTTTAGCTATCCTCTGAAACATGTGTACCATTCACCAGCACCAAAACCAATCTTTCAACTATACAGGGCTTAGCACACCGTTCAATACTTGCATTAACCTCCTCCCCTGAGGAAACCTCCCCTCCTCCCTGGGGTATTTTTTTTTTGAAGACTTACCAGCTTTATTACCCTCGAACATCCTCGTTACACTTTTCTGGGTTGTCTGATTGCTCCAGAGAGGCCATCACCACCGGCCCAAGCCCTTTAGGTTTAATTTACCTTTTATATTGGAGTAAGTGCGAATAGTAGCTGTATATCATGGTTTCTTCCAGAAACCACTTCTTAAGATGCAAAACAAAAAAACAAAAAAACAAAAAAAAAAGCAAAAAGCAGTTTCCACATAGGCTCATGAAAACTTCACATCCAATTCTACTCTTTTGATATTTCAGTGTCACTGACCAGGCACAGCCAGAGAACGATGGCTATAAAACATCAGTAATGTGCAAATCCAAGGAGTAAAAGAATGAAGCTAACTGACCAACGTGCCACGGTGAAGTAAAATGCTGCTTCCTAAAATTTGGACAAAGATTTTCTCACGGGAGGCCCACGTACTGCAATTAAAGAAATCAACTTTTTGTATTTGAGTTAAAAAATTATAATATCTATGTCTGTTTCTGTATATCATATATTTTTTGTTTCTTATCAGTTGGCATTGCTGATAAACTTGAGAGCATTGAACACCCTGCTGCTTTGAATACAGAGGAGACTTGTGGTATTTCTGTATTGACTTTCCTTCACCATGCACGCTGGTATATTCAAACGCTGGAAGAACTTGGACCCAGATAATTGTCTTGATCTCATGAGCAAGCCAAACCCAGGGGAAGGCAGGCAATCCTGAAATTCCATGCAGGGTGTATTTGCAGCAGCATGCAGCCAATTACCCGGGGTGATGAATTCATACATGTTTTGTTACGCAACTTTTAACTAAACACACAGTAGGGACCAAATACCAAGCACTGTCATGGGTAAGCTCTTTACAGGGAAAGTTTTTGCACTCCTGCTTGCTATTGTCAAATCAGACCCATTAGAGTCAATTTCATAGGAAGATTCTGGCCCAAAGACAAGTGCTAAGAGGAGCTGAAGGTTCAGGTGTGGCAGAAACAAAGAACTAACTTAGACACAGACAAAGCACATTTGTGTGCACTGGAGCTGGAGTTATCAGACGTATAATATCTGATAACATTTCAGGTTGTGTACTGACCATGTGTAGGCATTTATTTTTCCACCTTTTTTGTAATTTAGTGGCTCTAAACAAAACTCATTTGCACAGTATACGATATTCAGTATTCAGATACGACTAGAGGCCTTTAGCCCGTCAAAGGTTAGCTCAGCTTTGCTATGTCAAACCACTTGTTACATCTTTTTGCATCAGAGACAATCAAAAACATGGAGCTAAACCATGGTACGTTAATTTGTTTCGTTTTTGGGGACAATATCCACTTGTTTTTAAATTTGAAGTAATTTATTAGGCTCTCTGGGTGCTGTTCTTTTTTTAAATGTTTTTATGTTTTAGCCCCGATCTTTACATTTGCTCTTACTTTCACAGTGAGTTAATAAACTTACTTTGACCTTAAACCTGGCTTTTCAGTCTGACAGCAATGTCTCGCTTTTAAATGGACAGACTTACTCAATTAGTGTGCCTTACCTACAAGAGAAAAGGTTAAGTGTGGAGCATGGGCTTAAAATAGAATTTACTGCCCAACAATTCTATTCACTATACCTGCACTAAAATCTGCTTTCACTGTGCAGTGAAAGTGTTGAAGAAGCAGTTGTAGTAATCTTGTTGTTAATGAGGGGGAGGATAAATACATAGGAGAAGGGAGGTGCAGAAGTTTCAGGGGCCATTAGGTACAAAATGTTTATGATGAAAATCTAACCCCAATTTAAGGTCAGGATGGACACTGCAGTATGTAGGACTCTCTTTAGGTGGCAGGGATTTCAGGACAAGCCCAAATCTTCACACAACAAGGAGCACACTGTAAGATCCCGGTCTGAAGACAAGAGGATAACACGGGTGGTGTATAACATCATGTGACAGCTGTGACGAGCAGTATGTGGACAAGAGACTGAGTGGACACAAGAAACAGACATACAGTATTATACATAAGAAGGGCCATATGGTTCCATTCAGTAGCAAAGGTGTAAGCATGATGTATATTATGCAGCGAAAAGTATTAGGAGGTCAAGATGGACGGTAGGGCTTAAAAATGTCTTTCTTTGACATTGGACACCGGCATGTGCATCCTGTCTCCTACTATCGATCAACATTGATTTCTTTTTAAAATAATCTTTTCCCTGCCATAACCTCACTCTTTCACTGTTACTAGAACTGCAACTTCATATGAGGAAGGAGGACACAAAGAACAGCCAGAACAAGCAAATAGTTCCTCCCTAATGGGCAAACTTCTATGTCATTCTGGTCATACCTGCTCATTCTTGTCCTGCCTACAGTTATTCTCAGTTACAGCCTCCTGTAAGCATTTTCCTTTGTTTGTCTGCTTCCTCCTTGTCACTGTAATGTCTCACAGTGCCTCAGTGTCAGACGAAAATATGGGTTACTCTGAAAAATTGATTCCTGTATCTAATAGGGACACACAATTGTCCATAGAGTTGCTGCTTTAACAGTTTATCCGTTTTCTGATGTGCCCTGCACTTGCTACTGAAGAAGCATTCAGAATTGATAAATACATTCATTGCTAAGAATAACATTGTGTTCGTTTCTCTTCTATACCTGCAATTACAGCCGTTAGCTTCTCCTTTTCATCGTCGATGGTGGCAAGGCTGCAGCCAGAATCAGCAAAGGCTCTAATTAGCGCTGCCCACACAAATGCTGCCATACAGCAGCCAGTGCAGCTTGAATAGATACAGAAAGACTCACCCAAGTGTGAAAGCAGTTGGGTCAAACTTTGCATCTAGTCGCTCGTGCAGAGGTGGAATATCAGCTTAGCTGAATAGGTGCTCCACTCACTCATATGGCTTAGTCAGCATCTGACTCTGGCTCTATTTCTTGGAGCAGTGTTGGGGATTTGCTCTCATCACTCCCCGTGCTCTCATTTGCTACCCAGTATACTCTGTATAAGTCATTCAGAGCAGTGACCCAAACATAATTGCAATAACAATTCGGTTTTACCGACTGTCATGAGTAGTCTGACGAGCAGTGCTTGCAATATAGTTTAGATGGATGACCTTGAACACTGCAGCATCACCATCTGGGGAAGTTTCATCCTCTCAAAAGAGCACTTTACAAACAGATCAGCTTATGGGTGGCTTATGGATTTTGTTAGGTTGACTGACAAATTACTTTTTTTTTTTTTTTCCCCCTGTAGGACACAGGATGCAAACAATGGTCTCCCCTGTCAAAGTCATATGCTTTGATGACCAATCCATGCATCCTGACCTCATTTCTGTGATTTTGTGGTTCTATAAGAACATTATGCCACAGGGCGGGACATGTTCTGAACAAACTGATTCATGTGAAGTGTTGTTTAACCATGTCTGAAGGCAGAAGTGTTTGTGGCTGTTCAGAAGAGCCAGACGCGAAGAAGGGGTGAAAAGCCTGTTGTCATAGCGAGGGGTGATAATCGCTCAATTGGCAGTAACACCCCATGCTCTTGGACTGTCTCTTTTTACAGAGGACTGCTGGTATTGCTCTCGAGAAGTGACAGAAGTAGTTGTGTGAAGAAAGAAAAAAAGGGGAGCCTGAGAGAAATTTTTGCTCTCAAGCTGTAATTGCAATATCAGAAATGTATAGGGGGAAGGGATTTAAGATGCTTTTTGCCAATCTGGGCCCTAAAGATAGAACATAATTCTGCCTTTAGTCCAACCAGACAAGTTGCTTTTTGCAGTACCACTAGAGTTTTTGTCAGGTAAACCTTTGTAAATATACATTTTAGGCATTTGAACAAATTTCCCATACCTTTGTTTTTCTAGCAAGGGCTTCCATGGTTGCCTTGCAAACAAGAAATAACCTGGTAAAAAATTTTGTTTCCCATCAGTGTGTCTCCCAGTGTGTTAGGAACATTGGCATGCCTCTGGCTAAATGACTTGCCTGTTTGCAAACCTGCCACTCTTTGTACTTTCCTTCTTTGCTATTTGAAAAGTATTTGTGATAAAGCATGAGCATGAATCTAAATTTCAACTGTTATGTCTTTCGGTGTTTTACATTTACAACTCTGAACTTTGAACTTATTTTGCATCATTTTTTTTTCAAGTCTCTCACTGATTGATACATGCTAAATGTCACGGGTGGGTTGACTGAAAATTAATCAACCACCAATTTGAATGAATCGATTGTTTCAGTCATTGTTCAAGCTAAAATGACAAACATTTTTAGATTCCACCTTCTCCAGTGTGTGAGGACTTTCTACTTTTATTTGTTGTATAAAAGAGTGAACTGAATATCTTTGACTTTTGAACTGATGGTTGGATAAAACGAGCAATGTGAATACATTACCATGCGCTCTGGGAAATTGTAATGCTAATTTTTTCACAATCTTTTGACATTTAAGGACAAAATGATTAATTCATGAATTGGGACACTAATCAGCCTTTAAAAAAACAATACTGTAAATAACCCGTTGTTACAACCTTGATTACAAATAACCTAATATGAATTCATAGATCATAGACAAATTACAACTATGTTTATTCTAAGTTGTGTGACATGAGGTGTGATATAATATACTGTACAAGATTATAGAGAGACTACAGGATGCTATTCTAGCCATGGGGATCAAGCACTTTCAGCCTACAAGCTCCAGCCAGTGCAACAAAATAAAAAGTCATAAAAGCATTTAAGATTGTCCAGAGAGGGCAACGGAGCAGAGGGTCTCGGAGAACCTGCAGGACACCCTCTGCATGTTAATCTATGATTTTTCTGCACTTCACCTCCTGGTGAACAGGTTTTGCAACAACTTTGAAGGTTCGTAAATAAATATGCGTGAGAGGGAGACAGTGGGTGTGAGAGAGAGAGAGGAAGAGAGAGGGAGAGAAAGAGGGAGATGGTATAGGCTGCATCTTCAACCAACGGGAGCCGGCATTCCCATGCTCAACAGACAAAGAGGGGGGAAACGGGCGGTGGTGGGTGGGGGAGTAAAGCGCCGAAGAGTGAGGTGAGGCAGAGCTCATTCAGTGGGGATCGTTGAGCTGCGGAGCTCCTCGGATTTTTACTGACAGAAAATCCCTCCGTTTTGTCTGTGAAGCGCTCTTGTCCTGGACCGCTGTGCGCTCCTGCAGCTCGCTGTGGCTCACCCTCTCTGAAGCGGATGCGACAAGACCCTGCGAGGGGACAAGACCAAAAACTTTTTTCATCGTGGTTTTCAACAAAGGTAAAGATGCGGTTTTGTTTTATTTCTTTTTTTTCCTTTTTTCTTTACAACAGGACAGATGAACACAGAAGGGGTGGAGATGATGAGGGAAATGGGTGGCTTGTCTTAATCGTGACTTGTAGTTTAATTTTGTTGGTTATCACCACAAATTAAAGGCAAATTGAAATAATTGCTTTAAATGGAGAAATGTCTGCAGGTGCAACAGAGGTGCGCGTGTGTGGGTTTCAAGATTCAAGTTGAACAGCTTGTTTGCAAATCTCTCTTAAATTAACCGCTGAGTGATTTATTTATTTTTATTTTTCTCCCTTTTTGCAATATTCGTTTTTTTTTTTTTCTCCTCAGATTCTCACACATTAAGACATAAAAGTGACAACCTGCAGTGAAAAGTCCCGGAGCGCAGAGCGGCAACCATAGGCTCTCGCTGCACATTACATTACACGGCTGAACAAAAGAGCTGCATCTGCTCACATCTTTCTCTAAAGCGCGCATGCATCAAATAAAAGTCGAATTGCTTTGCTGCAGATAGATGATCTGAGTGCGCTCTTTGGTTGCAGAAACATCACAGGGAACAATCACAGGCGTCTCCGGGCGTTTTTGTTAAGACAGTGGCTTCGGGCAACACTTTAAGTTGATATAACCTTTACAATAATCCTCGCTTTCTTGTGTGTTTAATCGTGCGTAAAGCGGCCTTCTTTTAACTCAGCCAATCCTTCCCCGTCTTGGCCAGATCAAGTGTTTGTGCTTCAAGGAAAAGAAAGTTGCTTTCAAGTGAATCATCGTGTAAAGCTTAACAGCAGCCACGGGCACACACACAAGGTGCTACTGTATGTTAAGTGGTCACTACTGTGCTTTTGTATAGAATGATTTTGAAGCTAAATTAGTCAACAAGTTGTCGCCTGAGTTCACAAAGTGGCTTTGCAGTAATAATTTTGTTTTCTGTGACAGATTCACCATGACACCATCCAGACGCATGGTTTATCAGCTTGTTTTATTCTGAGAAAACAATCTGATGCCGATCTAAAGAATCTTTCTCATACGATATCTTTATTTTATCTCCGCATCTTGTGTCTACAGTGGAGTAGTAGCCCATGGCATTCCCCCGTGTCCATAACCTCACAGTGTGTGTTTGTTTTATTTTATTTTTTATGTTTTCCCTCTACGGCCAGGAAGCACTTTTATTCCTTCACCGAAGGACGACATGCTCCTGGAAGGGAAAAACTGAATACTTATTACCTTACTATCGCCTCCCACCTCTTGAGCCAATCGTTGCAGCCCGTTCTCCCCTTCATATTAAAACGCATGCACTCAGGCGCGCACGCACACACGCACACACACACACGCACACACACACACACACACACACACACACACACACACACAGTTTCTCAATAGCGCCATCAATGTCACCATGGAAACCAGCTCTCTTGGCACCCACAGTTGATCGCCTTCAGCATTACTCTTGGCTTGTCACCTGAAAACATTAGGGTGTGATTGTTTGTTCTTTTGTCAAAAACATGTTGATGGTTGCAGACCTGGAGGGAAGCGGTGCTTCTCCTGAGCACAGATAAGAACATGTGTTGGATTTTTAAATGGGCGTGTTGTCTTCCACTGGTGGTCCTGGTGGAGGGAACTGTCCGTACCGTGTGTACTGTGTAGCAGGGAACGTGAATTAAAGAGACTTTGGCCTTCAGTGTAATTGTAAAGGAAAGTGTCCATGCAGCTAATGCGTTTTGTCCTTTTTCCTAGAGGCTGCTCTCTAAACTACTGTACTGTGGCATTTGCTGCCTTACATGATTGAACACAACAGGCATCCAAGGCAAGCTCACACATGCTTAAAGGCAGGATGAATCATTTGACAGATAAATTCATTTCCTGAATCTGTGGGACGGGAGGTATGTTTGGCCACAATATCCACATGCATTTGGATTTGTTTACAGAGGAAAATCACCAGCGTTAGGGAATTTATGCAGTGACTTTTATCTGCATTTGTCAGGAAATAATAGAAAACAAAGTATTTCCCTGGATGTTTCTGTTTTGCCATATGTGATCCGGGAAATACATTATTTACTATTCTTCTTTTTCAACATTTTATACATTTATTAGCTCGTGGAAATTTCCAGATCCACTAAATCTGTTGAATTTATTGGATAAATCAAAATAAATGCAACATTATAAAGAATTCTGACTGAATTACTTGAAATCTCTTTTTAGAGTTATTTATTTTTCCCCCCATTTTTTTGATACCAGTATTTGGCTGTGTTTGCCATGGTGATAAACTTTTTTAAATGTGACTGTAGCTATTAAAGGTAATGAACTTTGACAATGAATGATGAAGTACCAACCTTTCTGATGTGTCCAAGTAATCCTACACTTACTCATACAGAGATGCTCACATGCCCAGACAAGACCCTGCAGTGTCGCCTTTACTTCACTGGAAGTGAAACGAGTCAAAATCATATTTCTCAGCAAATGTTGTGTTAACCATCTGTAAATACATTACTTTAATGAGGGTAGACGTTGCTTAGTGTATTCAGGCCAGCGTAGATGTTTACATGGACATGTGTCTTTGCGAGAGAGTCTTTGTGTTTAGTACAGGCTGTTGTACTGTGAGGAACACACACATTCACACACACATTCACACACACACATAGAGATAGGGGGAGGGTAATGGTGTAGGTATGCAAGCAGGGGTAAATAATATGGTGAGGGAAAGGAAATAACACCATACTAGTAAAAAAAATAATCAATATTTCGACTAACTGATACCTTTTTCATTGACTGTGGAAATTTAATTTTATCCATCGACCTCAAACAGTTTCATGGATCGATTATCGTGGTCTGCTGTGCTTGAGAATTATTAAATGAAGAATCCACTGGATGGATTTGTGTGGGATACTCATGTGAGGACTGGGAATGGTAGACCAGATGGTAAATGAGCCATCACCAGTAAGCAGGGATGATGATTAAAAGAAAATTGCATTTACACTGCAGAGTAAGCCGAAAGATAAATTGCATGCTATAGGTGGCTCACATGTAATGGAGAGAATGTGGTAAGATGGCCTTGTTTTCATATCGAGAATTTATTATATTTTTATACAACACCTGACATTTTTGAAAGCAAACAGGCTGCAGATGGGGCTGGCCTATATTCCTGGTTGCCTTCAGATTTTGTTCACTGCTCCATGCTGTTATTGAGTTCAGTTTAGCGCCTGAGAAAAACAATAAAACCCAAGAACAATGTGGAAACACTTCAGTTGCTGCCAGATAAACTGAGATTTTACACTGCCAGAAGTGTTAGATAGAACGGGAGAGTAACTTTAATATGTGGGAGTGATAGAAAGAGAAAAAGACGAGGAGGGCAGACAGTGAAATATAGAGCTCTTTCTCTTGTTGAGAAAAGATAAATGGCCAAAAGATGGAGTGAGTGAGCAGGGTGGATGGTGGGGTTGGGTCTCCTCCTTGATATGTTTCTGCCCATGCATAAGGAAATAAAAGACGGCCTGAAGATACAGCACACAGTATGTTACCTGTCTGTTTCTGGGCCAAGTCAAACCTCTCCTCTCACTGCTGCTTGGAAAGGCTGCAGAGAGAGTGAGTGTGTGTGAGAGTGAGAGAGAGAGGGAGAGAGTGATGAAGATAAAGAGTGAGAGTGAGAAAAAGGGGGCGGAGAACAAGCTGGGAAAAGCTGGTGGAATGAAAGAAAAAGGAAGACAGAAGGACAGTAGAACTGGGTAAAAGAGGGAGGACAGGAAACAGGTGAAATAGACACCAGAATACAGCAGGGGAGACATCTACAGCAATATGTTTGTGTGTTCGTGTGCATGCTTGTGTGTATGTTTGTGTGTGTGTGTGTGTGTGTGTGTGTGGGGTTGTGGTTGTGCCTGTGCCTCTCCATTCACGGAGCTTCTCTGTGGTCTTGCTGGCAGTCAGTGGCATCTAGTGCTTGAGTAATCCTCCTGGGAACACTCTGAAGCTGCCAAAGTGCCATCCAGCTCCTCTTTTCACTCTTTACCACCCTCATCCTCGTCTATCTCTGTCTCTCTTTTACTCACTTTCTCAATACTCCTCTTTTTCCTTCTCTTAGCTGTTCCTTTTATTTCAGTCCCTTCTAATTACCTTAATATCATCCAATTTCATTTAATTGTGCTCTTGATTTTCCCTGTATTTCTTTAGCCGCTCTTAGCTTTCTGGGCCTTGAATTGCGATTCATCTCCTCTCCTCCTCATCACTGTATTCCTGGTGTGAATCTTCCCAATATGAGGGATTCATGCTTTTTTCTCTCTCTCTCTTTTTTTTTTTTTTGCTCCTGTAGTCGTGCCTATAGAATCAGTGTTTCGGTTCTCAGAGAGCTGAACAGAGTGAGGCCTTTCCCATGGGTTGACCAAACAAAGAGCCTGGCTCCCTTCGCTTCTGTATGACTGCACAGGAACAGAAACACAGGCATTCACTAGCGAGACTGCTGCTGGGCGGCAAAACGATAGATCTCCGCTGGCCTTGGTCAAGGCAGTTCTTCAGTTTCGCTATGAGACAGCAGCGATCAGTAGACTGCGTGTATGATCTGTTTTTATCTGTAAGGGAAGGAACAAAACATTCAAAAGTGGAACCATGTGTCTTTATCATTTAATGAACACTTTTAAATCCATTTTCAGTTCCATCTAACTTGTATTTGGTCCAAGGATTATCCTGTATGCTGTGACATGACAACTGTCATGGGATAAAAATACATAAATAAATAAAACATACTGTAATTATGCAAAATACCATAGATGTTACAGATAAAGTGATAAAGTGTTAACAAAATATATGTGAAAGTGCCAAAGGTTTACAGGCCAAAATACATATATACATATTAAAATATATAATAATGTATAATGTATGCATCATTTTATCATGTTTGTGTTTTGCAAGAGGTCAGATTAATTTACATTTATTGTGATTAGAAGATATCTGATTCTGAAATTAAATTTTATTCTGATCATTTCAAATTTCCAGTATTGGATCTTGTGTAAATGTGAAGTAAAACATTTTACAAAACTGGCTTAGTAGCCAGTGCAAAGACCACGTGGGAATTTTTTGTTTGGTCTCACCTGGTAGACGCAGGTCAAAAGTCATGGTCAGAGTCGCCCACACGTGTTCTAACAGCCTAGCAAGTTCACCAGTTGAAGAAATTTACTCCACATCCTGAAATACACACACAAGTTCTTCTCACCTGTGGACTAGTCTGATCTGGTCACTAATGATTGTATTTTGAGAAAACAATTTCTGAGAAATTTCTTTTCAGTATGACTCAGATTCAGTAGATTCTCAGAGTTAATAGGACATTAACATTCACATACTGGCTGGGGGCCCCAGAGGGGGACTGAGTCAGTGTTTACTGGTACAGTGAAGGCCTCATCCCACCCGCCCCTTCACCACTGCCACTGTCCTCCTCCGAAAACCCCAAACCACCCACATCCCATTGGCACCTGCTACGTCGGAATTCAGGTCAGCAGAGGGAGTCACGGAATTGCTCCGAGAGTGATTGGTAAAGGGAAGAGAAGGGGCTGGACAGGGGGGGTCTCGTTTTTGTTGTTTTTTTTTTTCTTTTCTCTTGGCACCAAAGACCATGCCACTGAGAACAATCAGCCCATTGTGTGGCAACAAAAGAATCATAATTAAAGCACATTAAGTGATTCGTTCAAAACAAATAGAAGACTTCATCTGAAGAATCGTCACAAGATTCAGTCTGACAGATTCACACTGGCTATCGGGTGGAGCTACTTTGGTTTATGCTGTTGCTCTGTGAACCTCATGACTTAACATGCAGACAATAATATATTGATAAAAATATAATATAAAATATACTTATAATATTTTATATCTGCGTTAATGAGAATAGTTTTTAAACTTCTGTTGAAGTTTTGAAAGAATTAACTGTATCCTGTGGGAGCTTCTCTAGCTGCTTTCCTCCTCCTATCCTTCTTTTCCGGAGTATAGCTTTTATGTCAGTTTTGCAATGAGGATAATAGGGGGATCAGTGAATTGGGAATAAAGAGGAAGAGGATGAATAGGAAAAAAAGAAAGGATTTGATGATGCCTACAGTTTTCATATGGTGACAAAGATGAGGCTTGATGTTATTTCACATTTGATCCTCTTGTCACCAGCTGAAGTCTAAACTGACTCAGAACAAAGGCCAAAAAGAAAAAAAAATAAAATAAAAAGAATACAAAAAGTTAAAACTGAAAAAAAAAAAGCTATTGTCATTACCCACTTCACCCACTACCCCTCCCCATCTCACCCACCTTCCTCTTCCTTTGCCCCTTTTTACTATTCCACAAATCCTCAATTAAGTGCGTAATGGGCCTCTGAGGCAGGTTTGTGTGCTTCTTTGTTCAGCTCTGGGGGATTGGTCGGCATTAATGTTCCTCTTGAGTATGTAAATAGCCTGAGCTGTGGGAGCGCAGAGCAGAGCTGCCACTTGTCCGCTTAATCGCAGAGAGCTCCATCACTTTCGGACATTTTCGGGAGCCAAAACAGGACATGCATGAGAACTTCAGCACCAAATACAATGCCCACACTCGGAGGAGTAACCTCAGCACCCAGGTCCACCTCCCACTTCTTCCGGAATAAGCCCTCTTTTTTTGCTCCTTCTCTCTCTCTCTCTCTCTCTCTCTCTCTCTCTCTCTCTCTCTCTCTCTCTCTCTCTCTCCCTTTTTCTCTCCCTCTCTCCCTCTTGATTCCCTCAGGACCCTTTACCGTCACCCCACTACCCTCGTCTCCCCCAAAACTGCCTGTGCCCCTCACCCCTCCTACTCCACATATACCCGACCAATCCTCCCTCTGCATGTGTGCTGCTCCCCATTGCTCAGCCTATCCCATCCCAACGAGCCCAGCTGATAGACCATACAGTCTAGTTTTGTTTACCTCACCCACTTGTCCAGCGGAACACACAACAATCCCCTTCATTGCCTGTTTGTCAGCCCCCTTTTCAGAACTAAAAGAGGAGAAAGAGGGGAGGGGGGGAGAGGCTACAAAAACAAAAACGGAGGAAACAATTAAATTGCCCCTCCTCCCTATGAACCCTGTGCTAGCGGTTTCCCAGCTCTAGATTCTGTGAACTAACTTGGAGGCCTGTAAAGTGGCCCATTATTCTGGTAGGGGTGGCGTGTTCCAAGAGCGGCTTGCCTCAATGGCTGATGAACACAGAGAGGGTTTTGTTAGATGGATTTGGCTCACCACATTATGCACTGGTTAATTAGGAACTGCATCTATCTGTCAATCTATCTAGACATCTTTCCTATCTATCTGGACATCTATCTAGACATTCACCTTGATATGTCTTAAAATGTATAAAAGCAGTTGTTTATTACATTGTCATTTATCCGTTTATTTTTATTTGTTTTGTTTATTTGTGGTGAGCCAAGATTGTGAATTGACCTTGAAGTTTACTGCCAGGTTCAATTAATTTAGATTTATACAGTGTAATTGAATCAGTATTTTATTTTTCACACTGCACAGGATCCTGCTTGTACAGATGGATCCTGATATCACAGGGAATCCCAGTTCCTCTTATAGTGGGAGGATTACAGTGGACCAGGATTTCGGGGAATTTGTGTTGTGTTCCTTCAATCTCGACTGAACGCAGGGGGGTTACCATCCTCTGTGCAGGCTAAGATGAGTGTGTACTCTGGGGATTTCGCCACAACTGCGATCAAACAGTGAAAATGTGTCAAAAATACTTTCACTGAGAGCTTCTCATAATGATCGACTGTGGACTATAGGCACGTTGTCATAATTAGGTGGTGGAAAAAACCTAAGTCAGTGTGGTCGCTCTCAATGGCATTCCAGCGCTGTGTGCGACTGAAGAAATATTTACATAGTTTGACAAAGTATGCAGTGAATGATGACATGGAAAGAAAAACAATGAACTGAGGAGCAGCAGGGGTCCCCCTGCGGCTTTTTACGTGTAACAGCAGTCAGTAAAAGGCAACTGTTAGCTCTTACTTTGCCAGTATTTCAGGGATATGAGAAAAACGCTGTATAGATGTGGTTCTGAAAGAACAGTGACAGTGAAGTGGTCCTGAAAGGAAAGCAGGCTTGCAGAGTGTGGAAGCCTCGAGTCATACTTAAGTTTACAGCACAGACTCGAGTGTTGCTTTTTCTAAAAAGGGTAAATAAACTAATTGTACAAACCATATAATTTTCTTGGACCACTTTTCATCTTTATCTTTGCAGGTTTATTTTATGATATTTTCACTCCACACATCATTGCTTTTGTTGATCAAAATTCTGTTTGCTGCCCATAAACAGCTGGGACAACAATCAGGTTCACACCAGGTTTTCATACTCCACAGATTTTGTGAATGTCCTTTGTGCTTCGGTACATAAAAACAAGACAAAACACCATTCCTGATACGTGCCTCTGCTGAAAATGTGTTGTCCGTCAGACAACAGATGAAGGCACTTTTTTTTTGAGTAACACAATATGTTGTGATAGCAATGGTAAGTTGTATGTCTGTGCCTGTGAAAGAGAAGGAGAAAGACAAAGGGAGAGGAAAGGAGTGAGAGACAGTGAGAGAGAGTTGGTGATGAGGAAGAAACAGGCTGTAGAGAACACACACACTCAACACACAGAGAAACAGGGAGAGTGAGAGACTGACAGCTCTGTCACACTCCCCTGCTTTCCTGATATGCTTCCCCATTGTATTCTGGTCATCCTTGATGTGATGTGTTTTCCTCAGTGCAGATACACGGACCAGGAGTGACAAGGAGTTTTCAGCTCCTTAATGATCATATCTCATAGAAATGCGTGTATGCTAACATCACAATGGGCCATGTACATATGTTTCAGCTTCTGTTTACAGTAATAAGCATAGCATGACATCCAGTCAGTAGATACCATATGGCACATATCCAAGAAGTGAGCACAAGTACGTTTATTCAAGAAAGACTGTATGAAATTAGTTGTAATGTATGTCTAGGAATTTCTGTATACAGCTGTATATAGTAGTACACAATTACTGTACTTTTTATGCCTAAGGTGAATTGTGTTGGATATAGCACATTAATTAGCATTTTTGCATTTAATCTTATTTCACATATATTTAAACATGCATTTAAAAACATAGAATTATCTCATTACCAGAGTTTAAGCTCAGTGACTTTTTGCAATATCTCTTAACAATATGAGGTGGAAGTGATGAGTTATGTTCTAGAAGTGTGTATATGGGTGTGTGTGTGTGTGTGTGTGGTCATCCGGCTTGGCTGGCTGATGTAATGAGCTGTGTGTGTGTGTGTGTGTGTGTGTGTGTGTGTGTGTGTGTGTGTGTGTGTGTGTGTGTGTGTGTGTGTGTGTGTGTGTGTGTGTGTGTGTGTGTGTGTGTGTGTGTGTGTGTGTGTGTGTGCAGGAATGCCCTTTCTGTCAACACTGTGGGGTGGTGTGAGGAGAGCGGGGCATGGCCACTGCTGCAGGCTGTGCTCAGTCCCTACAGACTCCAGTGTTTAATTAGTGAGAGAACATCCATCCTCCTTAGTTCTCTTATTGGCAAATCCTGAGTGAGACTGTAACCCCATCACCCCGCCTCGGATACCACAGGACTGGACCAACAGAGATTTATGACCACAGACAACAGTGCAGTATTTTGCGCACGTGTGTGAACGTGAGCAAGATGGGGGTGTTGCAGGTGCAGGGCTGCAGAGTGAGAGTAAGTGCGTGTATCATCTACGTATATTTAAATTTGAGAGTGTGGCAGGTGAGTCTAGTGATGTATGAAACGTGATTTGTGCAGTAATCCCATTTCACAGGGCCAGCTGCCCAACACAGATGTCAACTCTCCATGTATCCACAGATAACCTGGTAACACAGAAGCCCTTCATATTGCTGTATATGTAGACATCCTCCATCTCATTCTCCACTTCAGATGATTACTTTAATCTGACCTTGATCCAACCCCCTTCTCCCAAACCTTCACTTATTATCTCATCTGTTTGCCATTCCATTCCTTTGTTTCCATCCTCACCTTCATGAGCCACACCTTCCCTTTTCCACCCTCCCCCCTTTTTTCCCTTCACCCTTCCCCCATACATTGTTACACATCTATCTTTATATTTCATTCTTGCCGTTTCACTCCTCCCACCCTTCCCTCTGTCTACACCTCTCTCTCGCTCTCTCTCTCTCTCTCTCTTTCTCTCTCTGTCATCCCCCTCTCAGCAATGTAGCGGGTATGCCATAGTGGTGGTAATAGGGGGTGGGGTGGTCCTGCCTTGCTGGCTGATTTAATGAGGTCCTGTGGGGAATCGGACTGAAGCCATCAAAAGCTGCGTGCTACTATATAGCTAGCTATAAGCAGATGCGCCTTTGCTAATGATAGTACTGTAGCATTGCTTCATATGCAGACAGCAGGAACACAGGAGCAGCTATAGGAGGAGAGAGATCAGAGATGAGCAGTAGGTGTGTAACCCCTCATCTGATAGAGGAGGTTGTTGGGAGTTACAGCAGGAATATCTCACATGACTATGGATGATCTTCTTTTCAGCTGACCTTTCATCTGAGCTGCTTTCAGCAAACGATGGGGGCTGGGGATAGGAAATACTGCATGGGCAGTAACAAAATCCAAAAGGATTTTGTTACTGCCTTCAGCTTTGAAGGACCCAACTGAAAACACTATAGCATCACAGTTAAGACTCTTAGAACATGATGGAGGGAACAGTGAGAGATAAACATGATGAGACATATGAGAATATGAATAAAATGCCTGCGAGTTTGGGAGTAGTCCACTTTGAATGAAACAGAAAAAAAAACCTAAAGGTGAGGGTCGAGAGGCAAAGACGTGGGGACAAATATGTGATTATATTTGGGTGCCCAGCAGTGAGTGCCAGTGCCTGGCAGTGAAACTGGTTGTGGTTTGATTAGATGCCATCAAACCAAGTCTCTCTGCAGATATTATCCAGATGAATGGGAATCACCAAATTCAGTCCTATGACAACCACTCCCCAGAATAATGGGCAGTTAGCGCATAATTACAGTGGGACTGGTCACATCTGAAAGACCTATGCAGACTACAACACTAGCCTCAGGATTCCCAGAGGCTCTCTCTAATGACTGCCTCATTATGGACACAAAGAGTTGTGCCAAACAAAGGGAAACCTTAGAGGATGCTGAGGGACAAGCACGTATGGTTCAGTCATGCGTTGGCGGGATGCTGATGCACTCTGATTGTAAAAAATTGAAAATGTGGTGAAAGCTTGAAAAAAAGCAAGGCCAGTGTTACAGCTGTTACATACAAAATGCAGCAAATTGCTGCGCAGCATGGACAGTAACTGAGATTGGTGCTTGTTATAGAAAACCACACAGAGACAAAAGTCTTTCAAAGAAGGAGGATTTGCTGGCATTAGCTGAAATCATACATGTGGGGTCTCCCGATACCTCGGGATGGCCCATGCTAAGCTCAGGATCAGTTGTGCAAAACACAGCTCCTACAGCACTATGGAGAGTCAGGTTTGACCTGAGCTGAGGCCTGAGGCTCTGACACTGACCGTGGTACTGAATCCCTGCCCTGCTACCCCATATCTGTTTGGAAGGGTTAACCCCTCAAGACCAGACTGTAGGCCTTTGCAATGACCCCAAGAATGAATTAGGCCTGTAGCAGGTATTTCAATGTCAGAATAAAGTATTTACAACTGTTACTAAAGCACAAATATGTCATTACATTTATTTAATTTAATGGTACAATATGCAGTAGTTCATAAGATAATAAGCTATACATTAAAAAAAGCATCATCTAAGCATTTTCAAAGTGCTGTTTTCTAGGCATTTAGGTTTCAAAAATTAATTGTGTAGTAAGAATCAAACTGCAGTGCTTTACTCCTAATTAATTTTGTTAGAATGGTTGATGGTTGGAAATGGTTGCAAAAAGAGTGTTTTCTAGCTCCACAGAACAACCAAACTCCAAATATATAATACCACCGAAATGCTCTTATCTTTACTAAGATAAGAGCATTACTTTAACTGTTAATATTTACTTTGTTTTGTTCCATTAAGGCCACAAACAGATCTCCACCAAATAAAGTAAAACTAAATAAAAACACTACAAAGTTACTGAAATTGGACCGTAGATGGACATATTGTTACAGGTTTGTGCCCTTTAGGATCTCTTATTTGCTTTCCTTTCATTGATTAGCCATTTTGTTTAGTCCAGAAATAGTGATTGATAGTGAAAAAAATCGGCATCATTCATTGCGCAGTTCCTTTGGCTCTGTGCCAGTCTTTTATCCAACTTTTATCCAATTCTCACTCCAGGGTTCACTTGGAGGCAGTTCAAGATGGCTCTCAAGTGGACCACTGTGCTACTCTGCACACCTTCATTTGTTTGGGGGTCACTCACTTAAATTAACCAGATCCAGAAGATAAAGAGTCTGCTCCAGTTACAGATACTGCCTGTAATAGCTGATAGGAACACCTTGGTCCAGCCAAGTGTGTTCTGTGCTTTGGATGAGTAGATTGAGCAGCTGAGATACATAAATACATGCAGAAAGTGGGCAGACTCATTTACACATTTTTAAAAGATAATTTTGCAGAGCAGAGGCAGACAATGAAACACAAAATAAGTTTTGCATCTTTAAACATTAATTACTGAGGAGACACCACTGGTAGATGAATTTCATTTGGGCAGTTTCTGGAGTGTAATGGGACTAAAGGGAAAGACCAGTGTTGATTGGACATCAGTCTATGCAAAGTTTTGATGCAACTTTCACCTGATGGGAAAGTTTTTTTTTTTTTTTTTTTTTGCTATGGTCCGTTCACTTATAGGAGATGGTGTTTCTTAGTGAGCGCTCTTAGAGGGTCTTCTGTATTTTGTTGAACGACTGAAAAACATTAGGTTACACTGCTGATGGAATAAACTCAATTTGCATGATGGTCCACACATCTCACCGTCTATCACTGAATGCATTCATCGCGACAACCATCCACGGATACATAATTGAGAGGCGTAGAGTTACAATGCTTCCCTTTCTTCTGATGCTGGAATTTATCTCCCATTTCCTATGCACAGCACAACCTGAAGTGTTTGCTGAGAGCTTCGTTTTGGGGGGGCTTTTTCACAGCTCCTAGGCAGCCACTATGTGTGAGCCCATTTCTTCCCACTGCATGGCAAGTGGCTGTGAGGCCCAGAGGGGCCAGATATATCCGGAGCCTGGCCCAGCTCCAGTAGTCTTTACCTCACAGTATATTGTGATGCTCCAGTCATGAGAACGGGCATTGGGCCCCTCGAAAAACCAGTGGGAAACTGGTATTCTCATTTACATCTCCCTCTGTGCTATCACATGGATCCCAACAGCCTAAATTAGACAAGTATAACCACTCAACTGATCGCTAATGCAAACTTGTTAATAATTATGTAAGCTCATATTGTGGATGGGCAGTGAGTGGCATTGAATGGCAATGTGTGTGACAGTAGCTCATTAATTATGCAGCACAGATACCAAGAGAAACACTATTTAAAAATGCCCTGTGACGTATATATGAGTTATTGAGTTTTATAAGTTTTTGAATGCCTCAAAACTTTTTTCTGTCATTGAAAAGAAATTTTATTCTGTGAGGTAAAGATGTAAGTTGTCTATCTGTTTGCTAATATTTCAAGCTGTATCCCATCTTTATATGGTGTGTGTGCTGGTTATGTGTTTGTGTGTCGAGTGTGTGTGTGTGGCTCTGAGCTTCCTCTTTCCTCTTCATCCCCTTCTCTCTAAGCCGCAGAGTGTTGCTAGGACAACCCCTCGTGGTCCTTGCTGCATCGCGGCGGCCCTCAATGCCAGCACTCAGGGAACCTCCTCACACTGGGAAGGCAGCATAAAATCGGGATAATCGCCGTCGATTATGGGACACAATAGGTGCCGCTTCTGAAAGATTCATTCATCCTGGAAAAAGAGACTGTGGAGGGGGAAAGAGAAAGGGGCGCCTTGGTCCCTCCGCTGCTCTCCCACGGTGGGCACAGGCATGACATCAGTGGCCTGAAAGAACTGGCATTCTGGACATGCCCACTGCCCCCCTGCCCACCACCCCCTCCTCCTCGCTATACCCTTATACCCCCTCCCATTTGAGCCCCCTCCCTTCTTTTCTCGCCCCTGCCAGTTTGGATGCAGCGCTTGGCCGGGCGAGTTGGGGCCACTGCCACTGTTTGCGTGTGAAACAAAGCCCCTCAGAAGGAAGAGAGAGGAAGCTGAGAGCTTCACATGGTACCAGCCAAGAGCAGGGATGGCTGCCTCAGCCTTCCCCTCACAGGCCCCTCTTTTGGCTGAGAGGTGCTGGTGTGACCCCAGTACCCCCTTCTCCCCCAGTGTCCCTCTTACTTCCCCCTGTAACCCCTTCTTCTCTGTCCTAGTCCCTCGCTCTCATCCTGAAAGTGCTCCCTTTTCCCCTGCGAGAGTCCTTTGAATGAGTATGACATGTCAAGGGATTTAGGATGAGTGATTTCTCATGACACAACCTTCGCCGACGGAGATGGCATTCCTCTGGCTTTTGTTGTGCAGTTGGTCATTTGTCTCAAAAGGAAATAGCTTTCCAACACATTTCCCTAATTAGAATAATGTGATACTGCTCAATACGATGTGAAGTCCCATGCTGCTGGGAGACTAGAGGGAAATCAGTGTGACACCATCCTCACATGAATCACGTTGGTCATTTGTGCTCTGGAGTTCAGAGCTTTGGGGTTTTACTGAATAGTGCCGATATATAATCTATATGTTGGAGAGTGTGTGAATTGAATGTGTGAACCTTATTTTCCCAGTATTGTAAAAGACAAAAACATTGCGCCCATCTTCCCCTTTTAAATTATTACTTTTTGGGATTACCAAAGGGCGCATTATATTCTATATGTCTATTACATCTTTGAATCAAATGATTTTGATGAGTGGTCTTAAGAGACATAGCCATTTGCAGAGTGCTCATAATATATTGAACGCTCTTGGTCTGCAGTGGCTCTAGAGTGACATAATAATATGTTGCAGCGTAACTACAGAGAGCGGTAAACATTAACCTCTCATCTGCTGTCCATCAGAGTGACCTCAAAGCCCCAAAACGGCAACATTATGGACAGTAAATCTTCCATCCGTCATTCCTTTGTGCTTTATTCCCTTCTCAGCGAAAGGGCTACTTACAAAGCACTACCGTCCACATTTTGCCATTAGTAGGCACCATCATGCTCATCTCAAGCAGCCTGGCCTTTTCCCTCGCTATCCCATGTAGCTGGATGAGTCTGGGAGTGTGCTCTCTGGGGGGATTACGGTGTCCAGGGAATGGTGGATCCCTGATGGATTTGACTCTTAAGCTCGGATATTGACTCCTCCCTCCACTTTTTCTTTTTAGTTATTTATTTTTTCCCAGGTTTGTTTGATGTGTGTGTGTGCTCTCTCTCCTTGTGTGTGTGTGTGTGTGTCTTGGTGTGTAGCTGGCTGTGGGTGGTGGTGATGGTGTGGGGGGTGGGGGCTGTTGGGGGTTTTGCAGACATCAGGATGGGGCAATTCAGGTTCCTGTGGCTGTGAATGGGTCTGTCGTCTGGGCTGTGTTGACTCGCTCCTCTGTGGATGCTTTGGACGAGCTGGTGGACAGCTGAGAGCTTCTAGCTGTCAGCAGAGCTCTGGTGTTTTTAGCCGCCGGCTGTACCTGGGACCTTATCTGCTGACATCTGGCAACATTTTTTTTTGATGGAGCAGTCGTGATCCCTGCTGACGATTTCTTGTGCTGATTCACTCTTAAATACCAAAGGCTGGAGATTTGATCCTGGTCAATGTATATAGCACTTACCTCAACTCCACCAGAAATGAAGTAAGTACTGTGCATCCCTTTTAAAGCTGTAGGCATAATCTACTTTTACTCCTTCTTCTCTTCATTCAATTCAGCCACACACTTTATTTTTTATGTTGAAGTGAAAAGCTGTTATGCATCAGCAGAAAGTTTGCAGGAATTTCTGTAGTGTTCAAGTGAACAGTGAATTATAATTCTGGAGAATTTTAACATCTTTCAGTTGAGACTGTATGTCACCTAGTTTGCCATCAGGTGTAGTTTTATTAAGACCTTCATCAGTTCTTATTGGCTTCACAGTCCTGTAATGCAATTAATCTGACTAAGCCCTCGGCCAAGATTAACCGGTTTATGAAATGATCCCATTAGAGACTGAGGAGAAGAAACTCTGCTGTGTGTATATGTGTGTATGTGTGTGTGCCTGTCAATTATGAAGTCCTACTGGACTTTTCTGTCAAATCCAATTATAGTAACAGACTCACTTTATAAGTGGCTATTAACATCTCTGTGATTTTTTTTTTGCGTTCACAGTTTGTCAAAGAAGTAGCTCAAAAATCCATTTAAATCATAGGATGCTGAAAAAAGGTTTTGTATCTATTATAGAATTATTCTGTATGAGAGAGAAAATAAAAAAAATTGAAAAAAATGAAAAAATGAAACTTTAAATTAGTACAGCAAATAGAAATTTCTATCCAGTAACATTATTCTATAACATAATTTTTTTCCCCTACTGGTCTGAAATGATGGCTCTCTGCTGTATTTGACTACTTTTTGCTGTACATTTTCATATTCATCTATCACTGGGTTGCACAAGCCCACTCTTCTCATCTGTCTCTGACTTGCTTCTGAAGCGCTAATGAGAGGATCATGACAGAATAATATCCGACCTCTGTGACGTCCAACATCTGCTTCCTCTCTCTCTCTCATAGTACTAAAAATAATGCAAGGGAGAGAAAAGGGGGGAAAAATTCAATTAACAGCCATCATCATTCTTATGGAATGGGATTACATGCCAATGCTAATTTTTCAGTGTTTTATTTCTGGGGGTTTTTACTAATTCATCCAGCGTTTATCAGAAGCATGAAATAAGGCAGAGGTGGAGTGTGATGATGGATACTGTGTGCCTGCTGCTTGCATGCATTTTCTGTAATTCAAAGTTCACTTTGAAATTAATATGATGAGATAGGACTGATCCATCTGTGCGCCTGGAAGCTGACCAGGTGGTCTTCCTATAGTCAAGCTTACAATACACAAGCTCTCTCTTGCTCTCTCTCCCTGTGTGTGTGCTCATGTGGAATAATTAGTGACTACTTGCACAGCAACAATAACGCCATAAAGAGCCTTTGGTTGCGAGGAAGTTCTCCATATGAGGCCTATTGATTTGAGCGCCCTGTCTTGCCTTTGATCAAGTTTCAGCTTTGAAGAAGAAGAAGAAAAAAAAATTGACAGCCAACATGATTAATATCTATGAAGTGTTCTGACTTCATAGTTGACTGCTGGAGGAGGGTATGAGGACAAAAAAAACTAGCTTCACCATTGAGGCTTCCGTTTGTGAGTTTTAGGCCATGAACCCCAGGGGTGAGGTGAAAGGTCAGAGTCACATTATTTCTTCTTTGCTTTTCTTTGTAATCCATCACAGAAGACATTTTCATGGGCTTATTGGACATGAATAGCAACATGGAGACATTTCTACTTCCTTGTAGACAAAAAAAGATGTCAAACCGAGCGAGACCATTTGATAGATCGTTTCTGCAACTTCTCGAGGAGACGATGAATGTAAATCTATAGCGCCTCTTTTTCTTTTTCTTTCTCATTCTCAGTCGCCTCCTCTGACAGAGTCAGTGAACACCTGCCTAACTGGCATATGAGAGACACAGCTGGCTCTCTTCTCACTAACAAACTCATTCGCACCTCAATGAAACTGAGGAAGCTGCTCTGTGGTGCCTGCAGAGGGGAAATCACTTTTCATTCATTTAATTACACAGCATAACTGGGCCCCTTGCTCCTACAATTTTATTTGAGGTTTTGTGTGATTGTAAATGTGCTCTCGAACAATCATAATGTTTAAGAGGGTGTATAAATCTTAACTGGCAATGTGTTTGCTTCTCCTCTGTGTAGTCATCAAAGCTTTGTCCTGTCAAGTTGGTGTTTTCCTATTTTTTTCTCTCTCCATCTGTTTCTCTGTTTTATCACTGTCTCAAATTAATACCCAATGAAATTCGCCAGGGGATGTTTGTTAGAGTATGTCTACGCCTCATATAGTAATTAACTGAAAGACACATTATATAATACGTTTTGAATTGTGAGTTTGAAATTCAGTTTGTTCTGTGCATGCAAATATAGTGTACATAACAGCACTTTCTTAGGATGCTGCTTCATAATGTAGTTAATCTAAATGATGCCTTCATACATTGTAAATCTGTCCAAAAAGCTATGACAATCAGTCACATTACTTAATGTAGATAAGTCTGTAAATTCTTCCAAAACCACTGAAAATCATTGCTTTTTTAAAAAATCTCAAAATACTTGTCTCTAACAGATTTCTGTACCAAAGAGAAATAGAGAGTCAGTTCTTCATAGATTGACTTGAGCTGCTTCATGTCTGAAGTATCGCTCCAAAGGACAGCAATTTTATAAGCAGCAGCTTGTCGTCAGCTTCCATCTGTTGGATGCTATATTAACCATGAACATGACTGACAGTTTGGCAGCACACTTGAATGCTTAACATTTTTCTTTATGCACTATATTCTGTTTAACAGTGGTTTTCAGAATATTCTGATTTCCTTGTTATGTTGCTGTGTTTTGTTATAGAGCCAACATAATGCCTTGCCTTTTCTCACAGTGACCACACTTGATCCTGACCATGTGATTTATACTGTGGTTTAACTTTATGGTTTGGCATTTAGTAAGTAGCCATTTCATTTTTTTTTTTGTCTTTTTGTCTGTCACAGTGCCAACAGTATGCCTAAACAAGTGGAGGTGAGGATGCACGAGAGTCACCTGGAGCCCATTGAGGCCAGGCCTCAGTCCAGATGTGCCAAAATCTGCTCCAAGATGTTTAAGAACCTTCTGCTCACACTCACCGTCCTCGGTAAGTCACTTTTTCACTGTTTTTTCTTCTTTCTTATTTCCTTAAGAACTTAATACAACGCAGCGCATGGTAAAGATGGGGACCACCACTGAGCTCAGTGTTCTGTTAACTCAGAGCTCGATTATGCAGCTTGCTTGTAATATGAGGAGGAGATGCCATCTGTGCTTGCTCAGTGTACCAGACAGTAAGATGACTGGGTGTCCTGACCTTCCCCAGCTCTGTGCCACCTGTTGCTACCAACAGCTCTCTGCGGCACTGGACACCCAAACAGCCTCTGGTGGTGCATTAAAAATGTCGTGATTATAGCAGTGGCTCACTGTGCCACAGGGGGAGATTTAATGAAAAGAGGGAAGGGCACAAAAGTAGTGATGCAATTTGTGGTTATAGGCCTTAAATCAGATTTGTGTTTTACCAGCACAGATAATTTATACTTTCTTGTGTCTGACGGCAATGTGGTCCTTTCCATTTATTTTTTATTTTTTACCATTTCATAAGTGTAGGCTGTGGACCTCGAAGCAATAAAGATGCGTATGTGTGTGTATGTGTTTGTGTGTGTGTCTGTGTGTGTCTGTGTCTCTGTCTGTCTCTGTCTGTCTGTCTGTCTGATTCCTGCTTGCATACGTGTGTGTTGGTGTGAGCATGTGTAATGTGTACATCTCACCCCACTTGGCAGGACTCTTACAAAGCAAGTGAGCCAGCATGATCATTGATCATCTGTCACTTGGCAGATAAGAGCCTGAATAGGAACTTGCAAATGGGCCAAAGAGAAGGCACAGGAAATCAAGTGCCATCCAAAAGCATTGGGTGTGCAGACTCCACAGGATGCTGCTAGACTGGAGGATAGATTGAAGCACAGAGGACAGCTTATGATTTTTTAAAAAGAAAGCTGGAGGGCTTTTGAATCCAGTGTGTGTTATTAAACAGCGTCTCAGACTGTGTGATCTTTGGCAGTGGTGTGGTAGCAGAGGAAGTGCAACCCCCAGGGGGGGATGCTGGAGTTTTGTCTGGCCTGGAACGGACAGATACAGAGGCCAACGACTGGGCCTGGTGGGCAGGGCTGCAGGGGGCTTAGAGCACACAGAGGTCATCTTTACTTTCTGGGCAGATATGCTGCGTGGCAGGAAAAGAGCTGTTTTTTCAGGCTTCTAGAGAGTGAATGGAAGACAGGGGATAGGTAGGGATAGAAAAGAAAAAACCATTAGATAGCAGAAATATCCCAGTAAGGTACAAGGTGAGTCTGAGATTAGGGTCAATTACCTCTTTTCCCCCCACTTTGCTGAATGCTAGTATTAGTCTTTTTCACCTTCCCCGCATCAAAGTGAAAAAAAAATCCTTGAAAACATTTTGGGTTTTCAGAGATTACAGATGCTTCACCAGGGAATCTCCCATGCTGCCTCCTCCCCACTGGTTCAAAGAGATCTGATCTTAATCCTCCATGAGATTTATTCCCTCTCTTAGCAGGTTTCCGTTTTATCTCCTTAACCCACTGTCCTCCCTAAGCACACAGCAGACAGCATCCAAACAACTGAATTGACAAGACAGGGGTCAGTTATTAAGGCATCCTTAAGGCAGAAATTGTTGCTGATTTGTTCTTTCATAGATTATATCTACACACTTCACAGTAGCAGTGTACACATACTCTCTTTTTTTTAAAGCTGTTTCATTTAAATGTAAGACCTGGCTTTCATCTGACTTCTAAATCTGACTTAAATCCTGATCCTACTCGACTTTACCTTTATACACACTTGCAGTTTCCCTCACTCATACTCCTCCTTGTGCTTCAGGTGTGATCTTGGGAGCTGTAGCAGGGATGTTGCTTCGCGTTGCCTCCCCAATCCACCCAGATATTGTCATGGTGATTGCGTTTCCTGGAGATATCCTGATGAGGATGCTGAAGATGCTGATCCTGCCACTTATCATCTCCAGTTTAATCACAGGTGCTGTGTGACCGATCACTTATGGCAAATACATTACATCATTACAACAATGTTAGATATTTCAGTAGTGTGTTTGCATTTCATCTTGACACGCTTGATGGCACGAGTTAGCAGCTTGTGTACAGTTTGATTATAAGGGTAAATGTAAACTCTAAATTCTTCATCTGTACTTTTTATTGATGTAATTCTGCTAAAAATATTACAGTCAAAATATTACATGACGAAAAAGTCCTGTTATTACTGTAATCCTGATTATATCATAATTTACTCATTTAATTCATCATGCCAAGAATCATACACATGATCAAACACCATTAATGTAATCCCCTAATGGTCTTTGCATTCAGCCCTCATGCCTCACAGTTTTGAGTCAACCTTTCCATTCAGTAAGACCAAGTAATTACCAGGTAAACACAATCTTGCTTGTTTTGGCTGCAGGTCTGGCCGGTTTGGACGCCAAATCTAGCGGTCGCCTGGGCACCAGAGCTATGGTCTACTACATGACCACCACTGTGATTGCTGCTATCCTGGGAGTCATCCTGGTGTTAGTCATCCACCCTGGCAACCCCAAACTGAAGGAGAATCTGGGCGAGGGCGAGAAAAATGATGATGTGTCCAGCTTGGATGCCTTCTTTGATCTGATCAGGAACCTGTTCCCAGAGAACCTGGTGCAGGCTTGTTTCCAACAGGTAATGGAGGGAAATAACAAGATCATACACACAGCTTAATGCTGAGGTTTGATTGTCAGTGCAGGTGATAGATGCAGAGAACTTCTATCTAAGATATGTTAATTCAAGTAAGAAGAATTTGGTCTTATTTAATGTGGAATATCATTTGTAGCAAAACATCAAGTGAGAAAAAAAGATAAGCTTGCATGTGCGGAAACTGGTAGGCTTGTACAAATGGGTGTCTTTATTGCTTAGCACAGGATTTATTAACATAGAAATGTAAGTACAAATTAGAATATAGCCTAGTAAAATGCTGTGTAGGGCCCACTGTGCTGTCTGTGAAGGGGAACATTTTCAAACTCAATCATTATCGGTTGCGTGTCATTTCATATCACAAGTGGTTAAGCATCAATTATTAAGCTCATCACTAATATATTTTCGTTTGTACCCTCAGATCCAGACGGTCACAAAGAAGGTGGAGGTGATTGTTGAGGAGGATGTCAATGCCACTACCATGGAGGGACTGGTGGCAAACGTGACCAAGGAGCCTCAGTTCATCATCAAAAAGTCCCTGCAATTCAAAAGTGGCATGAATGTTTTGGGTGCGCGACATTTTGTTGCAATTGAAAAAAAATCTCACAGTAGGAATTATTAACATTAAACAAGACTAAGAGTTTATAGCCATGCTAGCGGCTGTGTGAAGCTGTATAGCATGCAAACATGTTCACAACGACAACACAACATGCTAAGATTTGCTAATTTGTGCTGAATACTAAATGTAGCTGATGCTACTGGGAATGTCAATAGTTTTGCAATTATATAACCAGCTGAGAAGTTGTCTCTATCAAATGTCATAGCAATCCGTCCAATATTTGGTGAGACCCTTCACTCAAAATGGAAAATGGTGGCAGCAGAGGAAAGTTCAGGGGATCACCAAAGTTGTAGGATTCATTCTCTGGGCACCATTAATTTATGTAGCAAATTTCATGAGAATTCATCCAACAGTAGCTGAGATACATCAGTCTGGACTGAAGAGGTGGCCTCATTGACTGCCGTTGCCATTCCTAGAGCAACACTGCTCTTGTGGCAAAAAGTAAAAGCAACATTTTTCAGTACTACATTTACACAATTTGACAGCAGCAAACATCTGGACAAACCTGATGTTTTTTGGCTGTAAATGTAAAACATTTCACGTCCTAATAACAATTCCTCCATGTTGTAGTCATCTCACCTGTCCACAGTGGTATTCAAAGTTAAGGAGACATTTATGATTTTCTGTCACAGGTCTGATTGGTTTCTTTATTGCATTTGGCATCTGCATGGGCAAGATGGGAGAGAAGGCCAGACTCATGATTGAATTCTTCAACATCCTCAATGAGATTGTGATGAAACTTGTCATCATGATCATGTGGTTAGTATCATTTAAGAATCTCATTGACTCATTTTGAAACTCATGTAGTTGTTTTGAGTGAGAAAGAGCAGCTTTTCCCGTTATATCTCAAGTCATTACAACATTTACACAATGAATGCAATTTAAAGCAGAATTTGTTGTTTCCTGACAAATTGTTTACCTTCTGTATTTAATTCTAAAATTTAAAGTAATAACCAACAAGCTTTTTTTTTTCCTCTCATCAGGTACTCTCCCTTTGGTATTGCCTGTCTGATCTGTGGTAAGATCATTTCCATCAAGGACCTGGAAGTGGTGGCCAGGCAGTTGGGAATGTACATGGTGACTGTAATTATTGGCCTCATCATCCACGGAGCAATCTTCCTGCCCAGCATCTACTTTGTTATCGTCAGGAAAAACCCCTTCACCTTCTTCCTGGGTATCTTCCAAGCCTGGATCACTGCCCTGGGTACAGCCTCCAGGTCAGCATAAGAACGAATGGATGCATAGAAGGAAACTTATTTCATATTTATTCAGTTAACACAATGTATAACCTACCTTCTTCTGCTTTTCCTCCAGTGCTGGTACACTTCCTGTCACCTTCCGTTGTCTGGAGGAAAATCTTGGTATTGACAAAAGAGTCACTCGTTTCGTGCTCCCAGTCGGGGCCACTATCAACATGGATGGAACTGCTCTGTATGAGGCTGTGGCTGCCATCTTCATTGCCCAAATGAACGGTGTCCACCTTGACCCGGGTCAGATTGTCACTGTCAGGTCAGGAAACACTTTTGATAGTTTGTCTTTGTAAATATGTCAGATTCAATCACTTGATGTCATTTGTTAAATGGAAACTTTTGTTACTTGTAAGATATTGTAGGATGGAAGATGAAAGATTTGGTGTTGCCTTCTGCCTGTGTGACATGATAGTTTGAATGAAATTTCAGTATCAGCGCTGGAAAATTAAAGGATGAATGGATGGAAATGAGACGATACAATATTTCAGCCATTCCTGTATAAAAACCAACTTCTTAAATGGACTGTCTTCCCTAACAGATTAATTTGACTGCACACAAAAGTCAAAAAAAGCAATTCTCATAAACTAATAAACTAGTATCCTAATTCCCACTATTTAAAGAGGGTTTGAAGAGAGTCCTGAAGATGCAGTTGAGCAAACACTGATAGCTCTTCAAAAATGAGGAAACAAACACAGCAGCACTGTAGAGGCATTTAACAGTCAACAGAAAGTCCTCAATTGATCAAATTGGCTGCAACTTTTAGAGAGGCAATTTACAGTGGAGCAAATAAATCACCAGGAGGCAGCACCACGTGCCAGTGCCATGTCTCATGCTAAGCAGGAAGATAAATACAAACCACTCGCTGTTTCTAGAGTATCTGTAACTAATTTCCCCAAATACTCTTACGTTAATAAAGTGAGTCAAGGATGGACGACCTTCAGCATGACATTTTTATGGCACATCAGTCCATGAAACCTCAATTTAAACATCCCATCTCTCACATTTAAACCTCTCTTCATGTGTGACTGAGGACCCACTCTGGTGCTCTTCACCTGCTGCTCTTTACACAAGCATCATAGAGAATGAATATCTTCATCTGTGGCAGTGAGGTGTAGCGTTTTCAAATTAATTTGTGTCTGAAGAGTTGAAGCAGGGTGTAGAGGAGGGTTGTTAAGAGCGTGGTTCAGGTGTAGTGGGTTTTGGAGCATGTGATCGAGTGCTGCTTTGCTGTGTCTTCAACCAGTCTGACAGCCACTCTGGCCAGCGTTGGAGCAGCCAGTATTCCCAGTGCCGGCCTGGTGACTATGCTCTTGATCCTGACTGCTGTAGGCCTGCCAACCCAAGACATCAGTCTGCTGGTTGCTGTTGACTGGCTGCTGTGAGTTTGACAAGACAAATATGTATATTGTGGTCACGCAATGATAGGTTTTTGTTTTTCCCATGTCTGCAAATCCCTCCTGGTATTTCCCTCATTTATTAGGCATGCCAGCAGCCATCTTCCTATCCTGGTTTCTCTCTCCTCAGGGATCGATTCAGGACCTCAGTGAATGTGGTGGGTGACTCCTACGGTGCAGGCATCGTGTACCACATGTCCAAGGCAGAGCTTGAAGAGCTGGACGCGCACACGGCTAAATCCGACGACATCGAAATGATGACGAAGACCCAGTCTTATTACGACGACATGAAGAACCACCACGAAAACAATTCCAACCAGTGCGTCTTAACTGCTACCGATACCACAACCGCTACCACCACTGCTAACAATTCTGTCGTAGTAGATGAATGCAAGGTACAATTAATGCTTACGGACATAGAGACTTGTATTTAACCCTCTCTGTTGTTGCATGCTCACCCCTGCACCTTTGCTTGACTCTTTTTATTTTTTATTTTATTCATTGCATCTTTGTACATAATAATGTAAATACATCCACTGTTATTTTATGACAGAAATGAAGCAGAAGAACAACAGATGCATGTGAATGTATGTATTTCATTCTTCCTGGAATGGCAGCTTTTGTGTTGAATGAATGCCTAAAAATTTGAAGCGCTCTTCCAAAAAAAATTCCCAAATTAAACAAACTATATCAGGTCTTACTCCACAATTAACTAATCTGACATCTGTAACCTGTTGGGTATTGGCTCTAACTCAAAAGGCAGCACCAGATAATCCTCATTATCAGCCTGAGGAATTATTTAGCAGCTCTATCAAAAGTTCACACTACATCCATTTTCTAAAAACATATTGAGAGAATAATGTTTTCCCTTCTCTGTAAGCATTTTTCCTTCACTTTTTCTCATTTACCTTTTATTCAGCTTAACGTCCAGAGTGGGTCATTCTGCTTTATCTTAAAATGTAGCTGATTTTAATTGTTTAACAGATTTATTTCCATAGGGGTCAACCTTTGCTGTAGGGGTTTAAAATGCAGAGAGGGAAAGTGTTACAGCTAATTAGCAGTTCATATGTTCCCTGCACGCACACATCTATCACGCTGTCTCTGACTCATTCCCAGTCAGGATTTTTGTATTTTGACACTATCTATTTCTGCCCATTGTGAAAACCTGTGTTGTGAAATCCAAAGCTGTGAAGTAGCTCCCATAATATAAAACATAATGCACTTTGAATCCCTTCCTTTGAATGTATTCCAGGCTTTTAGAATAATATATGGGAGTTCAGAGTGCTTGTTCCCTGACACACACACACACCCTGGCAGAAAAGGTCTAATGATGAGCCTATTCATTTATTAAAGGGTGAAAGGTGTTGCCTAGCAACACTGGCAACCTGTCACACCAGCAATCTGTCCATGGTAAAAAGTTAAATCCTCCTTTCTGAGTCTCCATTTATGAACAGACATTTACATATAAATGTCACACAAAGGCTTGTTATTTCCAGTATCCACCGTGACTAATTTTTTTCTTTTTTTCTGTTTGCCTGTACATAGTCTGATTCACGTTTCTAACCCCATTTTCGAAGATGCATACCACTGTAGAGTGCTTGCAAAGTAGCAAAAACTTAACAATGCATTCATCCAATAGAGTTTGTACCTTGTTTTCGGTGTAATCTGTCTGTTTTGCATTTATAATTTATTCATTTGTGTATTCATATAGTTTTTTTTTACTGCCTGTTGAGTTTTTGGTCATCATAAATGTGTAGTCTGTTCCCAGGTCAGTAAAAGAAACTCTCTTAACTCATCAGTTAGACATAGAGGAGTTCCAATATTCATCCATAGTTTTTGTTTGTTGCAAAAGAGCTATGGTACCTAAGAGTCTGTACTGTAATTGCCAAAGTACATTGCTATAGCATCCTAAATTACATAAGAAGAATGTCCCTAAATGGTATTCTGGCTTTACAGTAATAAAATGTTTACAGTCATTTATTATCTAAAACATTTACCTCAACAAATGGCTTTTACAAAAACAAGATAGAGCAGGGTTGATTGGTAAAGTTGCTTTTTTGATGGTATAGCATGGACAACCATGCTTTTTATATGCTTTATATGCTGTACAAGCTTGACTGACCAATCAGGTTGCTTGGCTGAAGCTGAAAATCAAATCACAATGTTATTATAAGATTTCTTATAGTTTTATAAGAAATGAATTGTGTTTGTTTGTTTTTTTTTATCTGTGCCTTAGATCCACTGTTTAGATCTCCCTGCTAACTGCTTGCAGGTAACCTCAGCCACTAACGGCTCTGCAGCGGAGTGCACGCTTGTTGAGGAGGAACCATGGAAACATGAATAATGGCAGCACAGAGATCCCCTGCTCCTGGGCTCCACAAGCTTTCCTACCTGGTGATAAAAAAGAGTGAATGAAAAAGTCACACGAACAGAACTACTAATTGTTTTTTATGTAGTTTAGTTTTCTTTTCTTTTTATTAGTCCCTTTAAAAGTTTTTGTAACTGTCTATCTGACTGATATATACTACTAATTCACTTAACCGTGAAGTGATAACAGAGGTATATTTTACCTGTTAGAGCACAGCTATGTCCTATATAGCGGATACTTGCACAACATACTTCAAGGCTTAGGGAGGGAAGGAAGAGGAAAAAAAAGTTAGATAAGCTATTCTTAGCAATACATCCTGGTTCTACATTATAAGATGAGAGAAGAAGTGGCTGTATAACATGTTGCACTGAGATCATACTTCCAAGTTTCATACAGATGATTCATTATTCTAATTCCAGAAAATGAGAGGGAGTCAGAGCATTAATCACGGCAACCAACGTAATGTTTGTACTGAACTTCCTTGCTTCACATCCCTGTCGCTACCCTTGCATATGTGCAAAAAGGCCACTTTCATTTTCAGCTCAGTCTCTCATCTTAAGATCATCACTTAACTGTCAGAGCCTTTGAAGTGCATCTGACTGCATCTGCGTTTGCCCGATATTACTCACTATCCCTGAGGTCCAGCAAACTGATGAAAGGGTAGGAGGCAGGGAGAATTATAACAAATAGGAAAACCATACATAGGCTCATAACCCACAAGCACAGTCACTGTGGAATTATAAAGCACAAGTCATACCATGGAGCCCTTTTTTTTTTTTATCCCCCTTTTTGTTTTCCTTTTTTTTTGTCTTCTGTAAAGAAAAGGGACTTTTTCCTTTGAGTCACCTGTTGAGTGAGATGTAAAACCTGTTTGTGTGTGTGCGCCTGCATGTGTGATACAGAGAGAGAGAGAGAGAGAACTGGGGTTAAGAACATGACCAAGTCAATTATAGGGACCAAACAGGCAGAAAATCAATCAACTCACAGAGGCCTTTGAACTGCCTCCATGACGCAACACATTTTTCAGTTTTCTTACATGGATATACATTTATACCTGGCTGGCACAGCAGCTGATGTTTTCACTCTTTCTGATGAAGCCTCAAAACTTAAAGCTAAGAATATCACTGCCCTAAATATGAAACTTTATTCAATATTTTCTCGTTTTACAAAAAGTAACTTTCACTAATGCCAGTGAAATTAAACCTGGGTTCAGTGTGATTATTATGAGAACAAACGATAAAAAATAATTGACATATCTGAATCAAATTTAGCACAAAAAAGAGAGATTATATAGAGCACAAACAAAGTGACAGAGCACAAAAGCCAAAATGCCAGTGAGGACAATTATCAGTCAGTGGCATAATCAGAGTCATGCACATAATCGTTCCATGCCGACACTGATCGTATTCCAAGTTTAAAAAAAAAAAATGTTGTAAAACACAATAAGGGAGAGCAAAAGATACTCAGGCTTGTATGTTTACTCTTTTACAGGGAAAAATGGTGTAAACCTAAAATGTTTACTTGCTTACTTCTTTAGCCTTTCACCTCAAGAAAATAGCCTCTTGACAGCACATCTCTGGAAAGCTTTGACTGAAATGGTGACAGTTCACTGCAAAGGACTTTGTTGAAAGACAATAATATTTATAATGTGAAAATGTGACAGGAAGTTTCCCAGCACATACAGTAAGCACACACACTAGGGGTGGTGGTCCAATTTCCTGATTCCATTCAAATACGATTATTGAAGTCATGATTCGATTACCAATCAATTATTGAGTTTCCGCTTGACAACAGTAACCCAAAATACACCATAAATGTACTACACCATTTAAAAAAGCAGTCAGCTGCTGAATTACTCAACTTCTCTTTTATTGAGAAATATCTCAAAGCACCTTCAGTATTGTGTGTTAACTCGTTTTAGATGTCTTTCACGGGGGATAATTTTGTTGTCAACTCGTGGAGAGTGCGCTGATGCGGTGGAACGACAGGCTTCAGGCTTCAGACAGAGACAAGCAGCCTCACTGCTTGTCTCTGTCTTTTCTGAACCAATACATTACTACTACATACTATTCGGTAGGCCCGCCTCTGACAATCTCATACTACTCCTAATTTGACAGCTGTATAAACGTAGTGTCCGATAGCGATAGGTTATGCTTTCTCTGCACCAGACTGAATTGTTTCTTCTGGTTGAGGAAAGGTAGCACTTTTTTCAGGGTGCTGTGTTTTTTTGTTTTGTTCGTATGCGCCTCAACTAAACAGCGTCAAATGTTGAAAAAAAAAACAACTGAAAATTCGAAAACATCTACAGGACAACTGGCCTAAATGTTAGCTACATAGCTACTGCTATGTAAATAAAATAAAATAAAATAATCTCTCTGTTAACGTAACTCGATCGCTGTTGTCTCTCGCTGTCTTCCGCTGTAGCTGTTAGATCACTGGAAGTTTTGACCGGAAGTACTGGCCCACACACTCAAGTTCTAACGTCAGCGGTCGTCATATTGTGCAAGGAGCGACACGCCTCTCGCTAGCATAGTTAGCTCGCTAGCTGCCTCTGCTACAGGGTATTTCGTTATGACTGTTAGTCACCAGCTCTGCTCTGCGGTTAAATCTTGTATGACATCCAGTAACTGGAGGAGTCCCTGCTGCATATTAAAAAAATCGATCTTTGGAAGTTTAATAATCGACTCATAATCGTCCATAATCGCGATTTTTTCACCACCCCTAACACACACACATACATTCAGACAACATTCAGTGGTTGGATTATCCTCAATCTGTCTACTATCTGAAAGCACAGACAAGGTTATTATTGAGCACTGACAGAGTACACAAGGTGAACCATCAGAAAAAAATTATAGAAACGGAGGAAGAAGTAGCGCAGGGCTCGGCTGTCAGATGGATACTTGGCTTGCACAAATGGAGACAGATCATTGATGTAACACTTCCGGGAGGCTTGCCAGCTTCTTGTTTAGCCAGACCTAAAAAAAAAAGGTAAACAACAATATATTTTAGCCACCAGAGCTCAAGACTGTTTCTACAAACCCTAGATGCTGCAGCTGTGTGTCCATATTGGTGAGAAGACGTTTAAGGAAACTCAGAACAAAACAATGGACACATACAGTAACACACATAACGCTAGAATGTTGCCAACTATCAGGTAATAAAAATATATTCCTCTCATACAACCAAGTGGCTTAAAAAAGATCTGCAAATATATAAACAAAGCTGTACTACTGGCTGTTAATCTTTTTTAGCCTGTGTGAGTGAGAGGTGAGATTTCTGTGATGTGGGTGTGGGATTTGATTTCTTTCTCAGTGTTACGTCCTTCTCTCCTGTCTTGTTTCTTTTTGTTTGTATTTAATGACAACCTTGCAATGTTCACATCAAACAACTGCCAACAACACTCGCCAATTAAAGTAACACTAGGGAAACTTAACCCAACACTTAGTGCAGCACTCTGTCCTTTAATTCCTGAGACACACTCTCAGAAGATGTCTTTGCTTTTTAAGCTCGGCTAACAAAAACATGCTTTGACAAAAACGTAGTGCACATTTTGGTGTTCTGCTGTACACATTGCACAGTCTGATGTATACCATGCACACAGAAACAAGCATGCACATACACACATTCACTCACACATACACACAAATTCACATTTTCTTTTTTTTCTTTTTCAAGTGCACAGATACAAACACGTGCAAACACTGTAAAACCTCGAAGGTCACTACATTCAGCGAGCTGCAGAACACAGCACCAACACCCTAACAGGGCCTTTGAGCCTGATCTTTTGACCTTGTGATCTTCAGGAAAAAAACATAATTACAAAAAACTAAAAAAAAAAACAAAAAAAAACACACACACAAAAAAAAAAAAAAAAAAAAAAAAAATCTCTCCAGTAAAGAGACAATGCAGACCATAGTGTCACCAATGGGGATTGAGTGTTGAACCACTATTATGTTCAAACTCACGGTTTTAGAAGCATGAATAAAATAAAATGATAATTATTTTTTGCACCACTATCTTAAAAGCATGATATTTTGAAGTGCCTCCTCGCACTTTGTGTATATATTGTAGGTAACAGATTTTTTTCTTTTTTTTTTTTCTTTTTTTTTTCTTTTGGGGGGCGTTGAAATGGTACGTAGGAATATAGTTTCATTGCTGTGACATTTTTAATGTAATCCTCTAGAAAAAAAAATATCATCTATGTCCTAAGTAAAATTAGATTAGACAAAATGTATAGAGAGGAAACCGTGTAATAAATTGCTTGTTTTTTTATTCTCTAATAGCTGTTAACTAGTTGTTTTACTTACCTGTCACACACCAATATATAAATATCTTTTTTTTTGTATCTAATGTAAGCGGTTTGAATGTTTGTTCCATGAAGATATAAGCAGTGTGCATTCATTTTCATTGTACATAAATAAATATATAATTGTTCTGTTCAGTGGCAATGCAGAATTTTCCGAACATTTACAGTGATCCTGAAGCAAACATTGTTTGCATGATGAAGAGAAAAAAAAAGTGAGTGAAAATGAGAACGAGAAAGAGAGTGAGGGGAAGTTTAGAAGTTTCTGCTTTGACAACGGGGGCCAAACATGAGTTGTTTTGGTGGGAATTACTGTGAGAAAGGAGGCTGAATGGAGAGACAAATGAAGGAAAAAGGTCAAATTTGCCCTTGATGTAGAATAGAGCAAGGAATCAAACACAACCTAGTAGTTGCTTTGAGTGGAAGAGCAAACATCAGATGTATTCAGATGCCTGTTACTGTTATTCCTCAGGTGACTCATCTGAACCATTTTGTCTTTTCAATGGAGAGAACCAGCTTTAGTCTCAGGCTTCTTTGTTTACCTGGTGCATGTGCAGTTCAAGCTGCAAGACAGAAATATCTAGATCTTTTAGATTTTATGTTAGCCTGTCTAGATGCCACATCTCCACGCATTTTGCCTGACCAGACTCTGTCATACCATCAACATCACGAAGGTTGATAGAAAGCCCACTCTGTAAAACTGCCTTTACTCCACTTGCCTTTTGTTTGCTTTCTACACAGAGGCTATATACACGCACAAACATCTGGAACTTGCTGAGCTAAATGGTACTGATTACATGGATATTGATTGGCACAGTATTTCAACAAAGAACCAGTATATCTTCAAGCTTGTCCTTTTCTACAGAGATGTGTCTTATTGAAGGAACTGATAACCTGTCTCACTCCTGCCTACAATGTGCTTTCCTGATCTTACTTTTCTAGGCCTTCCTTCTTTGTAAAGTTGATGTAATTCTGATGTAAAGGCAGAGCGTATGTGTGGGAGAGATACACTACTGAGCGAAAAAAAAAATTACATGAATTCTTTCCTCGGTCTATGGTATACATAAAAAATCTGTTTCTACATATCAAGTGTTGTACCTTTGGTGTACATATACAAATATAACTAATAAATGTTGATTCATAACTAAAGTTTGGTCTCTGAAGATTTGTGCACTGTATGCAGGGGCGGGCTGGCCGGCCGTCGGGAGGTTCGGGAGGTTTCCCGAACGGCCGGTGGTCGGAATGTTTTTTTATCAGCAGCATCTCCTTGCAGCCGCAAGTGGCACAGAGTGGAACGTAACCAAGGGGGGAGCTGTAGGTTTGCAGTGAGGATCACATCCGCGTTTCTCGGCTGCCGCTGGGGTCTGGCTCCAGAAGTGAGCAATTCTCCACTGAGCAATTAGCCACCTTTACAGCCTAAATAAACATATTTACAGCCTGGTACATTTTTTGCTTTTGGTCTCGATTGATCAGGGGCGGGCTGGGGTTGAAATTCAGCCCGGGAGCTTGGTTTGGAGAGGCCTTTTAACCGATCGCACGACGGTTGCAAGTGGAACTGTGATTTTAACATGAAAACTTATTACTAATACTAATATAAAAACAATCTAATGATATACCTGATATACAGTCAGTAGAGTGTACTAAAGTTAGCTACATATGCTCACACATAATATGCATACTCAAACACTGTTTATTAAAAAATTAAAACTAGTGTGTGTGTGCACGCGCGCGCGGAGAACAGAGGAGAAAAGACAAGGCAAAATTCTGTTCAATTTCTGCTTTATTTGGTAGTACGAAAACATGGAAAAGACGATGCTTTGTGTGTTGCTTGCATGTGGTTTTGCTCAAATAAAAGCAATTGTGTGTGTGTGTGTGTGTGTGTTTGTGGCTTCTTTCTTAATTTACCCCACTCGTCTTTCTTGTTTTCTTTTGACAGTTTGATGACTGACTGAGCAGCTGAGCCAATCACTCACAAAAAAGTCATATTTTAATAAGACCTCAAAATGTCATGAAAAGTGTCATACGGCCGTAAGGTGTCAAAATATGCCAAAAAAAGTCACATTTTAGTAAGACCTCAAAATGTCATAAGACACGTCATGGGGGGGGGGGGGGGGGGGGGGGGTAAGGCGTCAAAATATGCCAAAAAAAAGTCATATTTTTGGTAAGACCTAAAAATGTCATAAAACACATAAAGGGGGGGTAAGGCGTCAAAAAATGCCCAAAAAAGTCAAATTTTTGTAAGACCTCAAAATGTCATAGAAAACCTCATACGGCCGTAAGGTGTCAAAAAATGCCAAAAAAAGTCAAAATTTTGAAAGACCTCAAAATGTCATAAAAAGCCTCATACGGCCGTAAGGCGTCAAAATCGGCCAAAAAAAAGTCAAAAATTTTTTTGACCTCAAAATGTCACAAAAAACATCGTGGTATAGTAAGGCGTCAAAATCGGTCAAAAAAAGTCAAAATTTTTTTGGACCTCAAAATGTCACAAAAAATGTCATACGGCCATAAGGCGTCAAAATCGGCCAAAAAAAGTCAAAATTTTTTTGGACCTCAAAATGTCATAAAAAACGTCATAGTATAGTATGGCGTTTTTTTCGGGCAAAAAAAGTCAAAAAATTTTTTGACCTCAAAATGTCATAAAACACGTCATAGTATAGTATGGCGTTTTTTTTTTCGGCCAAAAAAAGTCAAAATTTTTTGACCTCAAACTTTCAAAAAAAACGTCATAGTATAGTATGGCGTCAAAATCGGGCAAAGAAAGTCAAAAATTTTTTTGACCTCAAAATGTCATAAAAAACGTCATAGTATAGTATGCCGTTTTTTTCGGACAAAAAAAGTCAAAATTTTTTTTGACCTCAAAATGTCATAAAAAACGTCATAGTATAGTATGGCGTCAAAATCGGGCAAAAAAAGTCAAAATTTTTTTTGACCTCAAAATGTCATAAAAAACGTCATAGTATAGTAGGGCGTATTTTTCGGACAAAAAAAGTCAAATTTTTTTTTTACCTCAAAATTTCATAAAAAACGCCATAGTATAGTATGGCGTCAAAATCGGACAAAAAAGTAAAAAAATGTTTTGACCACAAACTTTCATAAAAAACGTCATAGTATAGTATGGCGTTTTTTTCGGACAAAAAAAGTCAAAATTTTTTTTGACCTCAAAATGTCATAAAAAACGTCATAGTATAGTAAGTCCTCAAAATCGGACAAAAAAAGTCAAAATTTTTTTTGACCTCAAAATGTCATAAAAAACGTCATAGTATAGTATGGCGTCAAAATCAGACAAAAAAAGTCAAAAATTTTTTTTGACCTCAAACTTTCATAAAAAACGTCATAGTATAGTATGGCGTCAAAATCGGAAAAAAAAAGTCAAAATTTTTTTTGACCTCAAAATGTCATAAAAAACGTCATAGTATAGTATGGCGTCAAAATCGGGCAAAAAAAGTCAAAAAATTTTTTGACCTCAAAATGTCATAAAAAACGTCATAGTATAGTATGCCGTTTTTTCGGACAAAAAAAGTCAAAATTTTTTTGGACCTCAAAATGTCATAAAAAACGTCATAGTATAGTAAGACGTCAAAATCGGACAAAAAAAGTCAAAAAAATTTTTCACCTCTAAATGTCATAAAAACGTCATAGTATAGTATGGCGTTTTTTTCGGGCAAAAAAAGTCAAAATTTTTTTTGACCTCAAAATGTCATAAAAAACGTCATAGTATAGTATGCCGTCAAAATCGGACAAAAAAAGTCAAAATTTTTTTTGACCTCAAAATTTCATAAAAAACGTCATAATATAGTATGGCGTTTTTTTCGGACAAAAAAAGTCAAAAAATTTTTTGACCTCAAAATGTCATAAAAAACGTCATAGTATAGTAAGGCGTCAAAATCGGACAAAAAAAGTCAAAAATTTTTTTGACCTCAAACTTTCATAAAAAACGTCATAATATAGTATGGCGTTTTTTTCGGACAAAAAAAGTCAAAATTTTTTTTGACCTCAAAATGTCATAAAAAACGTCATAGTATAGTAAGGCGTCAAAATCGGACAAAAAAAGTCAAAATTTTTTTTGAACTCAAAATGTCATAAAAAAACGTCATAGTATAGTATGGCGTATTTTTCGGACAAAAAAAGTCAAAATTTTTTTTGACCTCAAAATTTCATAAAAAACGTCATAGTATAGTATGGCGTCAAAATCGGACAAAGAAAGTAAAAAAATTTTTTGACCTCAAACTTTCATAAAAAACGTCATACTATAGTATGGCATTTTTTTCGGACAAAAAAAGTCAAAATTTTTTTTGACCTCAAAATGTCATAAAAAACGTCATAGTATAGTAAGGCGTTGAAATCGGAAAAAAAAAGTCAAAAATTTTTTTGACCTCAAACTTTCATAAAAAACGTCATAGTATAGTAAGACGTCAAAATCGGGCAAAAAGAGTCAAAATTTTTTTTGACCTCAAAATGTCATAAAAAACGTCATAGTATAGTAAGGCGTCAAAATCGGACAAAAAAAGTCAAAATTTTTTTTGAACTCAAAATTTCATAAAAAACGTCATAGTATAGTATGCCGTTTTTTTCGGACAAAAAAAGTCAAAATTTTTTTTGACCTCAAAATGTCATAAAAAACGTCATAGTATAGTATGGCGTTTTTTTCGGACAAAAAAAGTCAATTTTTTTTTTACCTCAAAATTTCATAAAAAACGTCATAGTATAGTATGGCGTTTTTTCGGACAAAAAAAGTCAAATTTTTTTTTGACCTCAAAATGTCATAAAAAACGTCATAGTATAGTATGGCGTTTTTTTCGGACAAAAAAAGTCAAAATTTTTTTGGACCTCAAAATGTCATAAAAAACGTCATAGTATAGTAAGACTTCAAAATCGGACAAAAAAAGTCAAAATTTTTTTTGACCTCAAAATGTCATAAAAAACGTCATAGTATAGTATGGCGTCAAAATCGGACAAAAAAAGTAAAAAATTTTTTTGACCTCAAAATGTCATAAAAAACGTCATAGTATAGTAAGGCATCAAAATCGGACAAAAAAAGTCAAAAATTTTTTTGACCTCAAAATGTCATAAAAAACGTCATAGTATAGTAAGGCGTCAATATCGGGAAAAAAAAGTCAAAATTTTTTTTGTCCTCAAAATGTCATAAAAAATGTCATAGTATAGTAAGGCGTCAATATCGGGCAAAAAAAGTCAAAATTTTTTTTGACTTCAAAATGTCATAAAAAACGTCATAGTATAGTATGGCGTTTTTTCGGACAAAAAAAGTAAAATTTTTTTTTGACCTCAAACTTTCATAAAAAACGTCATAGTATAGTATGGCGTTTTTTTCGGACAAAAAATGTAAAAAACTTTTTTGACCTCAAAATGTCATAAAAAACGTCATAGTATAGTATGGCGTTTTTTTCGGACAAAAAAAGTCAAAATTTTTTTTGACTTCAAAATGTCATAAAAAACGTCATAGTATAGTATGGCGTTTTTTCGGACAAAAAAAGTAAAATTTTTTTTTGACCTCAAACTTTCATAAAAAACGTCATAGTATAGTATGGCGTTTTTTTCGGACAAAAAATGTAAAAAACTTTTTTGACCTCAAAATGTCATAAAAAACGTCATAGTATAGTATGGCGTTTTTTTCGGACAAAAAAAGTCAAAAATTTTTTTGACCTCAAAATGTCATAAAAAACGTCATAGTATAGTAAGGCGTCAATATCGGGCAAAAAAAGTCAAAATTTTTTTTGACCTCAAAATGTCATAAAAAACGTCATAGTATAGTATGGCGTTTTTTTCGGACAAAAAAAGTCAAAATTTTTTTTGACCTCAAAATGTCATAAAAAACGTCATAGTATAGTAAGGCGTCAATATCGGGAAAAAAAAGTCAAAATTTTTTTTGTCCTCAAAATGTCATAAAAAATGTCATAGTATAGTAAGGCGTCAATATCGGGCAAAAAAAGTCAAAATTTTTTTTGACTTCAAAATGTCATAAAAAACGTCATAGTATAGTATGGCGTTTTTTCGGACAAAAAAAGTAAAATTTTTTTTTGACCTCAAACTTTCATAAAAAACGTCATAGTATAGTATGGCGTTTTTTTCGGACAAAAAATGTAAAAAACTTTTTTGACCTCAAAATGTCATAAAAAACGTCATAGTATAGTATGGCATTTTTTTCAGACAAAAAAAGTCAAAATTTTTTTTGACTTCAAAATGTCATAAAAAACGTCATAGTATAGTATGGCGTTTTTTCGGACAAAAAAAGTAAAAATATTTTTTGACCTCAAACTTTCATAAAAAACGTCATAGTATAGTATGGCGTTTTTTTCGGACAAAAAATGTAAAAAACTTTTTTGACCTCAAAATGTCATAAAAAACGTCATAGTATAGTATGGCGTTTTTTTCGGACAAAAAAAGTCAAAATTTTTTTTGACCTCAAAATGTCATAAAAAACGTCATAGTATAGTAAGGCGTCAATATCGGGCAAAAAAAGTCAAAAATTTTTTTGACCTCAAACTTTCATAAAAAACGTCATAGTATCATCTGCCGTTTTTTTCGGACAAAAAAAGTCAAAATTTTTTTGGACCTCAAAATGTCATAAAAAACGTCATAGTATAGTAAGGCGTCAATATCGGGCAAAAAAAGTCAAAAATTTTTTTGACCTCAAACTTTCATAAAAAACGTCATAGTATAGTAAGGCGTCAAAATCGGGCAAAAAAAGTCACAATTTTTTTTGACCTCAAAATGTCATAAAAAACGTCATAGTATAGTAAGGCGTTTTTTTCGGACAAAAAAAGTCAATTTTTTTTTGACCTCAAAATGTCATAAAAAACGTCATAGTATAGTAAGGCGTCAATATCGGGCAAAAAAAGTCAAAAATTTTTTTGACCTCAAACTTTCATAAAAAACGTCATAGTATAGTATGCCGTTTTTTTCGGACAAAAAAAGTCAAAATTTTTTTGGACCTCAAAATGTCATAAAAAACGTCATAGTATAGTAAGACGTCAAAATCGGGCAAAAAGAGTCAAAAATTTTTTTTACCTCAAAATGTCATAAAAAATGTCATAGTATAGTATGGCGTCAAAATCGGGCAAAAAAAGTCACAATTTTTTTTGACCTCAAAATGTCATAAAAAACGTCATAGTATAGTATGGCGTTTTTTTCGGACAAAAAAAGTCAATTTTTTTTTTACCTCAAAATTTCATAAAAAACGTCATAGTATAGTATGGTGTTTTTTTTCGGGCAAAAAAAGTCAAAAATTTTTTTGACCTCAAAATGTCATAAAAAACGTCATAGTATAGTATGGCGTTTTTTTCGGACAAAAAAAGTCAAAATTTTTTTGGACCTCAAAATGTCATAAAAAACGTCATAGTATAGTATGGCGTCAAAATCGGACAAAAAAAGTCAAAATTTTTTTTGACCTCAAAATGTCATAAAAAACGTCATAGTATAGTATGGCGTTTTTTCAGACAAAAAAAGTCAAAATTTTTTTTGACCTCAAAATGTCATAAAAAACGTCATAGTATAGTATGGCGTCAAAATCGGACAAAAAAAGTCAAAAAAATTTTTGACCTCAAAATGTCATAAAAAACGTCATAGTATAGTAAGGCGTCAAAATCGGACAAAAAAAGTCCAAATTTTTTTGACCTCAAAATGTCATAAAAAACGTCATAGTATAGTATGGCGTTTTTTTCGGACAAAAAGTAAAAATTTTTTTTGACCTCAAAATGTCATAAAAAACGTCATAGTATAGTAAGGTGTCAAAATCGGACAAAAAAAGTCAAAAATTTTTTTGACCTCAAAATGTCATAAAAAACGTCATAGTATAGTAAGGCGTCAAAATCGGACAAAAAAAGTCAAAAATTTTTTTGACCTCAAACTTTCATAAAAAACGTCATAGTATAGTATGGCGTCAAAATCGGACAAAAAAAGTCAAAAAATTTTTTGACCTCAAAATGTCATAAAAAACGTCATAGTATAGTAAGACGTCAAAATCGGGCAAAAAAGAGTCAAAATTTTTTTTGACCTCAAAATGTCATAAAAAACGTCATAGTATAGTATGGCGTTTTTTTCGGACAAAAAAAGTCAAATTTTTTTTTGACCTCAAAATTTCATAAAAAACGTCATAGTATAGTATGGCGCTTTTTTCGGACAAAAAAAGTAAAAAAATTTTTTGACCTCAAACTTTCATAAAAAACGTCATAGTATAGTATGGCGTTTTTTTCGGACAAAAAAAGTCAAAAATTTTTTTGACCTCAAAATGTCATAAAAAACGTCATAGTATAGTAAGGCGTCAAAATCGGACAAAAAAAGTCAAAAATTTTTTTGACCTCAAAATGTCATAAAAAACGTCACAGTATAGTAAGGCGTCAAAATCGGACAAAAAAAGTCAAAAATTTTTTTGACCTCAAACTTTCATAAAAAACGTCATAGTATAGTATGGCTTCAAAATCGGACAAAAAAAATCAAAAATTTTTTTGACCTCAAATTGTCATAAAACACGTCATAGTATGATAAGATGTCAAAATCAGGCAAAAAGAGTCAAAATTTTTTTTGACCTCAAAATGTCATAAAAAAACGTCATAGTATAGTATGGCGTTTTTTTCGGGCAAAAAAAGTCAAAATGTTTTTTGACCTCAAAATGTCATAAAAAAACGTCATAGTATAGTAAGGCGTCAAAATCGGACAAAAAAAGTAAAAAAATTTTTTTTGGACCTCACAATGTCATAAAAAACGTCATAGTATAGTATGGCGTCAAAATCGGACAAAAAAAGTCAAAATTTTTTTTGACCTCAAAATGTCATAAAAAACGTCATAGTATAGTAAGACGTCAAAATCGGACAAAAAGAGTCAAAATTTTTTTTGACCTCAAAATGTCATAAAAAACGTCATAGTATAGTAAGACGTCAAAATCGGGCAAAAAGAGTCAAAATTTTTTTTGACCTCAAAATGTCATAAAAAACGTCATAGTATAGTAAGGCGTCAAAATCGGACAAAAAAAGTCCAAATTTTTTTGACCTCAAAATGTCATAAAAAACGTCATAGTATAGTATGGCGTTTTTTTCGGACAAAAAGTAAAAAATTTTTTTGACCTCAAAATGTCAAAAAAACGTCATAGTATAGTAAGGCGTATTTTTCGGGCAAAAAAAGTCAAAATTTTTTTTGACCTCAAAATGTCATAAAAAACATCATAGTATAGTATGACTTTTTTTCGGGCAAAAAAAGTCAAAATTTTTTTTGACCTCAAAATGTCATAAAAAACGTCATAGTATAGTAAGGCGTCAAAATCGGACAAAAAAAGTCAAAAATTTTTTTGACCTCAAACTTTCATAAAAAACGTCATAATATAGTATGGCGTTTTTTTCGGACAAAAAAAGTCAAAATTTTTTTTGACCTCAAAATGTCATAAAAAACGTCATAGTATAGTAAGGCGTCAAAATCGGACAAAAAAAGTCAAAATTTTTTTTGAACTCAAAATGTCATAAAAAAACGTCATAGTATAGTATGGCGTATTTTTCGGACAAAAAAAGTCAAAATTTTTTTTGACCTCAAAATTTCATAAAAAACGTCATAGTATAGTATGGCGTCAAAATCGGACAAAGAAAGTAAAAAAATTTTTTGACCTCAAACTTTCATAAAAAACGTCATACTATAGTATGGCGTTTTTTTCGGACAAAAAAAGTCAAAATTTTTTTTGACCTCAAAATGTCATAAAAAACGTCATAGTATAGTAAGGCGTTGAAATCGGAAAAAAAAAGTCAAAAATTTTTTTGACCTCAAACTTTCATAAAAAACGTCATAGTATAGTAAGACGTCAAAATCGGGCAAAAAGAGTCAAAATTTTTTTTGACCTCAAAATGTCATAAAAAACGTCATAGTATAGTAAGGCGTCGAAATCGGACAAAAAAAGTCAAAATTTTTTTTGAACTCAAAATTTCATAAAAAACGTCATAGTATAGTATGCCGTTTTTTTCGGACAAATAAAGTCAAAATTTTTTTGGACCTCAAAATGTCATAAAAAACGTCATAGTATAGTATGGCGTTTTTTTCGGACAAAAAAAGTCAATTTTTTTTTTACCTCAAAATTTCATAAAAAACGTCATAGTATAGTATGGCGTTTTTTCGGACAAAAAAAGTCAAATTTTTTTTTGACCTCAAAATGTCATAAAAAACGTCATAGTATAGTATGGCGTTTTTTTCGGACAAAAAAAGTCAAAATTTTTTTGGACCTCAAAATGTCATAAAAAATGTCATAGTATAGTAAGACTTCAAAATCGGACAAAAAAAGTCAAAATTTTTTTTGACCTCAAAATGTCATAAAAAACGTCATAGTATAGTATGGCGTCAAAATCGGACAAAAAAAGTAAAAAATTTTTTTGACCTCAAAATGTCATAAAAAACGTCATAGTATAGTAAGGCATCAAAATCGGACAAAAAAAGTCAAAAATTTTTTTGACCTCAAAATGTCATAAAAAACGTCATAGTATAGTAAGGCGTCAATATCGGGAAAAAAAAGTCAAAATTTTTTTTGTCCTCAAAATGTCATAAAAAATGTCATAGTATAGTAAGGCGTCAATATCGGGCAAAAAAAGTCAAAATTTTTTTTGACTTCAAAATGTCATAAAAAACGTCATAGTATAGTATGGCGTTTTTTCGGACAAAAAAAGTAAAATTTTTTTTTGACCTCAAACTTTCATAAAAAACGTCATAGTATAGTATGGCGTTTTTTTTCGGACAAAAAATGTAAAAAACTTTTTTGACCTCAAAATGTCATAAAAAACGTCATAGTATAGTATGGCGTTTTTTTCGGACAAAAAAAGTCAAAATTTTTTTTGACTTCAAAATGTCATAAAAAACGTCATAGTATAGTATGGCGTTTTTTCGGACAAAAAAAGTAAAATTTTTTTTTGACCTCAAACTTTCATAAAAAACGTCATAGTATAGTATGGCGTTTTTTTCGGACAAAAAATGTAAAAAACTTTTTTGACCTCAAAATGTCATAAAAAACGTCATAGTATAGTATGGCGTTTTTTTCGGACAAAAAAAGTCAAAAATTTTTTTGACCTCAAAATGTCATAAAAAACGTCATAGTATAGTAAGGCGTCAATATCGGGCAAAAAAAGTCAAAATTTTTTTTGACCTCAAAATGTCATAAAAAACGTCATAGTATAGTATGGCGTTTTTTTCGGACAAAAAAAGTCAAAATTTTTTTTGACCTCAAAATGTCATAAAAAACGTCATAGTATAGTAAGGCGTCAATATCGGGCAAAAAAAGTCAAAAATTTTTTTGACCTCAAACTTTCATAAAAAACGTCATAGTATAGTAAGGCGTCAAAATCGGGCAAAAAAAGTCACAATTTTTTTTGACCTCAAAATGTCATAAAAAACGTCATAGTATAGTAAGGCGTTTTTTTCGGACAAAAAAAGTCAATTTTTTTTTGACCTCAAAATGTCATAAAAAACGTCATAGTATAGTAAGGCGTCAATATCGGGCAAAAAAAGTCAAAAATTTTTTTGACCTCAAACTTTCATAAAAAACGTCATAGTATAGTATGGCGTTTTTTTCGGACAAAAAAAGTCAAAATTTTTTTGGACCTCAAAATGTCATAAAAAACGTCATAGTATAGTAAGACGTCAAAATCGGGCAAAAAGAGTCAAAAATTTTTTTTACCTCAAAATGTCATAAAAAATGTCATAGTATAGTATGGCGTCAAAATCGGGCAAAAAAAGTCACAATTTTTTTTGACCTCAAAATGTCATAAAAAACGTCATAGTATAGTATGGCGTTTTTTTCGGACAAAAAAAGTCAATTTTTTTTTTACCTCAAAATTTCATAAAAAACGTCATAGTATAGTATGGTGTTTTTTTTCGGGCAAAAAAAGTCAAAAATTTTTTTGACCTCAAAATGTCATAAAAAACGTCATAGTATAGTATGGCGTTTTTTTCGGACAAAAAAAGTCAAAATTTTTTTGGACCTCAAAATGTCATAAAAAACGTCATAGTATAGTATGGCGTCAAAATCGGACAAAAAAAGTCAAAATTTTTTTTGACCTCAAAATGTCATAAAAAACGTCATAGTATAGTATGGCGTTTTTTCAGACAAAAAAAGTCAAAATTTTTTTTGACCTCAAAATGTCATAAAAAACGTCATAGTATAGTATGGCGTCAAAATCGGACAAAAAAAGTCAAAAAAATTTTTGACCTCAAAATGTCATAAAAAACGTCATAGTATAGTAAGGCGTCAAAATCGGACAAAAAAAGTCCAAATTTTTTTGACCTCAAAATGTCATAAAAAACGTCATAGTATAGTATGGCGTTTTTTTCGGACAAAAAGTAAAAATTTTTTTTGACCTCAAAATGTCATAAAAAACGTCATAGTATAGTAAGGTGTCAAAATCGGACAAAAAAAGTCAAAAATTTTTTTGACCTCAAAATGTCATAAAAAACGTCATAGTATAGTAAGGCGTCAAAATCGGACAAAAAAAGTCAAAAATTTTTTTGACCTCAAACTTTCATAAAAAACGTCATAGTATAGTATGGCGTCAAAATCGGACAAAAAAAGTCAAAAAATTTTTTGACCTCAAAATGTCATAAAAAACGTCATAGTATAGTAAGACGTCAAAATCGGGCAAAAAAGAGTCAAAATTTTTTTTGACCTCAAAATGTCATAAAAAACGTCATAGTATAGTATGGCGTTTTTTTCGGACAAAAAAAGTCAAATTTTTTTTTGACCTCAAAATTTCATAAAAAACGTCATAGTATAGTATGGCGCTTTTTTCGGACAAAAAAAGTAAAAAAATTTTTTGACCTCAAACTTTCATAAAAAACGTCATAGTATAGTATGGCGTTTTTTTCGGACAAAAAAAGTCAAAAATTTTTTTGACCTCAAAATGTCATAAAAAACGTCACAGTATAGTAAGGCGTCAAAATCGGACAAAAAAAGTCAAAAATTTTTTTGACCTCAAAATGTCATAAAAAACGTCACAGTATAGTAAGGCGTCAAAATCGGACAAAAAAAGTCAAAAATTTTTTTGACCTCAAACTTTCATAAAAAACGTCATAGTATAGTATGGCTTCAAAATCGGACAAAAAAAATCAAAAATTTTTTTGACCTCAAATTGTCATAAAACACGTCATAGTATGATAAGATGTCAAAATCAGGCAAAAAGAGTCAAAATTTTTTTTGACCTCAAAATGTCATAAAAAACGTCATAGTATAGTATGGCGTTTTTTTCGGGCAAAAAAAGTCAAAATGTTTTTTGACCTCAAAATGTCATAAAAAAACGTCATAGTATAGTAAGGCGTCAAAATCGGACAAAAAAAGTCAAATTTTTTTTGGACCTCACAATGTCATAAAAAACGTCATAGTATAGTATGGCGTCAAAATCGGACAAAAAAAGTCAAAATTTTTTTTGACCTCAAAATGTCAAAAAAACGTCATAGTATAGTAAGACGTCAAAATCGGACAAAAAGAGTCAAAATTTTTTTTGACCTCAAAATGTCATAAAAAACGTCATAGTATAGTAAGACGTCAAAATCGGGCAAAAAGAGTCAAAATTTTTTTTGACCTCAAAATGTCATAAAAAACGTCATAGTATAGTATGGCGTTTTTTTCGGGCAAAAAAAGTCAAAAATTTTTTTGACCTCAAAATGTCATAAAAAAACGTCATAGTATAGTATGGCGTCAAAATCGGACAAAAAAAGTCAAAATTTTTTTTGACCTCAAAATGTCATAAAAAACGTCATAGTATAGTATGGCGTTTTTTCAGACAAAAAAAGTCAAAAATTTTTTTGACCTCAAAATGTCATAAAAAACGTCATAGTATAGTATGGCGTCAAAATCGGACAAAAAAAGTCAAAAAAATTTTTGACCTCAAAATGTCATAAAAAACGTCATAGTATAGTAAGGCGTCAAAATCGGACAAAAAAAGTCCAAATTTTTTTGACCTCAAAATGTCATAAAAAACGTCATAGTATAGTATGGCGTTTTTTTCGGACAAAAAGTAAAAAAATTTTTTGACCTCAAAATGTCAAAAAAACGTCATAGTATAGTAAGGCGTATTTTTCGGGCAAAAAAAGTCAAAATTTTTTTTGACCTCAAAATGTCATAAAAAACATCATAGTATAGTATGACATTTTTTTCGGGCAAAAAAAGTCAAAATTTTTTTTGACCTCAAAATTTCATAAAAAACGTCATAGTATAGTAAGGCGTCAAAATCGGACAAAAAGAGTCAAAAATTTTTTTGACCTCAAAATGTCATAAAAAACGCCATAGTATAGTAAGGCGTCAAAATCGGACAAAAAAAGTCAAAAATTTTTTTGACCTCAAAATGTCATAAAAAAACGTCATAGTATAGTATGGCGTTTTTTTCGGACAAAAAAAGTCAAAATTTTTTTTGACCTCAAAATGTCATAAAAAACGTCATAGTATAGTATGGCGTTTTTTTCGGACAAAAAAAGTCAAAATTTTTTTTGAACTCAAAATGTCATAAAAAAACATCATAGTATAGTATGGCGTTTTTTTCGGACAAAAAAGTCAAAAATTTTTTTGACCTCAAAATGTCATAAAAAATGTCATAGTATAGTATGGCGTTTTTTTCGGACAAAAAAAGTCAAAATTTTTTTGACCTCAAAATGTCTTAAAAAAGGTCATAGCATAGTAAGGCGTCAAAATCGGACAAAAAAAGTCAAAAATTTTTTTGGACCTCAAAATGTCATAAAAAACGTCATAGTATAGTAAGACATCAAAATCGGGCAAAAAGAGTCAAAATTTTTTTTGACCTCAAAATGTCATAAAAAACGTCGTAGTATAGTAAGACGTCAAAATCGGACAAAAAAAGTCAAAAAAAATTTTCACCTCTAAATGTCATAAAAACGTCATAGTATAGTATGTCGTTTTTTTTGGAAAAAAAAAGTCAAAATTTTTTTTGACCTCAAAATGTCATAAAAAACGTCATAGTATAGTATGGCGTTTTTTTCGGACAAAAAAAGTCAAAATTTTTTTGACCTCAAACTTTCATAAAAAACGTCATAGTATAGTATGGCGTCAAAATCGGGCAAAAAAAGTAAAAAATTTTTTTGACCTCAAAATGTCATAAAAAACGTCATAGTATAGTATGGCGTTTTTTTCGGACAAAAAAAGTCAAAAATTTTTTGACCTCAAAATGTCATAAAAAACGTCATAGTATAGTAAGGCGTCAAAATCGGACAAAAAAAGTCAAAAAATTTTTTGACCTCAAACTTTCATAAAAAACGTCATAGTATAGTATGGCTTCAAAATCGGACAAAAAAAGTCAAAAATTTTTTTGACCTCAAAATGTCATAAAAAACGTCATAGTATAGTAAGACGTCAAAATCGGGCAAAAAGAGTCAAAATTTTTTTTGTCCTCAAAATGTCATAAAAAACGTCATAGTATAGTATGGCGTCAAAATCGGGCAAAAAAAGTCAAAATTTTTTTTGACCTCAAAATGTCATAAAAAACGTCATAGTATAGTATGGCGTATTTTTCGGACAAAAAAAGTCAAAATTTTTTTTTGACCTCAAAATTTCATAAAAAACATCATAGTATAGTATGGCGTCAAAATCGGACAAAAAAAGTAAAAAAATTTTTTGACCTCAAACTTTCATAAAAAACGTCATAGTATAGTATGGCATTTTTTTCGGACAAAAAAAGTCAAAATTTTTTTTGACCTCAAAATGTCATAAAAAACGTCATAGTATAGTAAGGCGTCAATATCGGGCAAAAAGAGTCAAAATTTTTTTTGTCCTCAAAATGTCATAAAAATGTCATAGTATAGTATGGCGTTTTTTTCGGGCAAAAAAAGTCAAAATTTTTTTTGACCTCAAAATGTCATAAAAAACGTCATAATATAGTATGGCGTTTTTTTCGGACAAAAAAAGTCAAATTTTTTTTTGACCTCAAAATGTCATAAAAAACGTCATAGTATAGTATGGCGTTTTTTTCGGACAAAAAAAGTCAAGTTTTTTTTGACCTCAAAATTTCATAAAAAACGTCATAGTATAGTAAGGCGTCAAAATCGGACAAAAAAAGTCAAAATTTTTTTGACCTCAAAATGTCATAAAAAACGTCATAGTATAGTAAGGCGTCAAAATCGGACAAAAAAAAGTCAAAAATTTTTTTGACCTCAAACTTTCATAAAAAACGTCATAGTATAGTATGGCTTCAAAATCGGACAAAAAAAATCAAAAATTTTTTTGACCTCAAAATGTCATAAAAAACGTCATAGTATAGTAAGACGTCAAAATCGGGCAAAAAGAGTCAAAATTTTTTTTGACCTCAAAATGTCATAAAAAACGTCATAGTATAGTATGGCGTTTTTTTCGGACAAAAAAAGTCAAATTTTTTGTTGACCTCAAAATTTCATAAAAAACGTCATAGTATAGTATGGCGCTTTTTTCGGACAAAAAAAGTAAAAAAATTTTTTGACCTCAAACTTTCATAAAAAACGTCATAGTATAGTATGGCGTTTTTTTCGGACAAAAAAAGTCAAAAATTTTTTTGACCTCAAAATGTCATAAAAAACGTCATAGTATAGTAAGGCGTCAAAATCGGACAAAAAAAGTCAAAAATTTTTTTGACCTCAAAATGTCATAAAAAACGTCATAGTATAGTAAGGCGTCAAAATCGGACAAAAAAAGTCAAAAATTTTTTTGACCTCAAACTTTCATAAAAAACGTCATAGTATAGTATGGCGTCAAAATCGGACAAAAAAAGTCAAAAATTTTTTTGACCTCAAAATGTCATAAAAAACGTCATAGTATAGTATGGCGTTTTTTTCGGACAAAAAAAGTCAAAATTTTTTTTGACCTCAAAATTTCATAAAAAACGTCATAGTATAGTAAGGCGTCAAAATCGGACAAAAAAAGTCAAAATTTTTTTTGACCTCAAAATGTCATAAAAAACGCCATAGTATAGTAAGGCGTCAAAATCGGACAAAAAAAGTCAAAAAAATTTTCTACCTCAAAATGTCATAAAAAAGGTCATAGTATAGTAAGGCGTCAAAATCGGACAAAAAAAGTCAAAAATTTTTTTGACCTCAAAATGTCATAAAAAACGTCATAGTATAGTAAGGCGTCAAAATCGGACAAAAAAAGTCAAAAATTTTTTTGACCTCAAAATGTCATAAAAAAACGTCATAGTATAGTATGGCGTTTTTTTCGGACAAAAAAAGTCAAATTTTTTTTTGACCTCAAAATGTCATAAAAAACGTCATAGTATAGTATGGCGTTTTTTTCGGACAAAAAAGTCAAAAATTTTTTTGACCTCAAAATGTCATAAAAAACGTCATAGTATAGTATGGCGTTTTTTTCGGGCAAAAAAAGTCAAAATTTTTTTTGACCTCAAAATGTCATAAAAAACGTCATAGTATAGTAAGGCGTCAAAATCGGACAAAAAAAGTCAAAATTTTTTTTGACCTCAAAATGTCATAAAAAACGTCACAGTATAGTAAGGCGTCAAAATCGGACAAAAAAAGTCAAAAATTTTTTTGACCTCAAACTTTCATAAAAAACGTCATAGTATAGTATGGCTTCAAAATCGGACAAAAAAAATCAAAAATTTTTTTGAACTCAAATTGTCATAAAACACGTCATAGTATGATAAGACGTCAAAATCAGGCAAAAAGAGTCAAAATTTTTTTTGACCTCAAAATGTCATAAAAAACGTCATAGTATAGTATGGCGTTTTTTTCGGGCAAAAAAAGTCAAAATGTTTTTTGACCTCAAAATGTCATAAAAAAACGTCATAGTATAGTAAGGCGTCAAAATCGGACAAAAAAAGTCAAATTTTTTTTGGACCTCACAATGTCATAAAAAACGTCATAGTATAGTATGGCGTCAAAATCGGACAAAAAAAGTCAAAATTTTTTTTGACCTCAAAATGTCAAAAAAACGTCATAGTATAGTAAGACGTCAAAATCGGACAAAAAGAGTCAAAATTTTTTTTGACCTCAAAATGTCATAAAAAACGTCATAGTATAGTAAGACGTCAAAATCGGGCAAAAAGAGTCAAAATTTTTTTTGACCTCAAAATGTCATAAAAAACGTCATAGTATAGTATGGCGTTTTTTTCGGGCAAAAAAAGTCAAAAATTTTTTTGACCTCAAAATGTCATAAAAAAACGTCATAGTATAGTATGGCGTCAAAATCGGACAAAAAAAGTCAAAATTTTTTTTGACCTCAAAATGTCATAAAAAACGTCATAGTATAGTATGGCGTTTTTTCAGACAAAAAAAGTCAAAAATTTTTTTGACCTCAAAATGTCATAAAAAACGTCATAGTATAGTATGGCGTCAAAATCGGACAAAAAAAGTCAAAAAAATTTTTGACCTCAAAATGTCATAAAAAACGTCATAGTATAGTAAGGCGTCAAAATCGGACAAAAAAAGTCCAAATTTTTTTGACCTCAAAATGTCATAAAAAACGTCATAGTATAGTATGGCGTTTTTTTCGGACAAAAAGTAAAAAAATTTTTTGACCTCAAAATGTCAAAAAAACGTCATAGTATAGTAAGGCGTATTTTTCGGGCAAAAAAAGTCAAAATTTTTTTTGACCTCAAAATGTCATAAAAAACATCATAGTATAGTATGACATTTTTTTCGGGCAAAAAAAGTCAAAATTTTTTTTGACCTCAAAATTTCATAAAAAACGTCATAGTATAGTAAGGCGTCAAAATCGGACAAAAAGAGTCAAAAATTTTTTTGACCTCAAAATGTCATAAAAAACGCCATAGTATAGTAAGGCGTCAAAATCGGACAAAAAAAGTCAAAAATTTTTTTGACCTCAAAATGTCATAAAAAAACGTCATAGTATAGTATGGCGTTTTTTTCGGACAAAAAAAGTCAAAATTTTTTTTGACCTCAAAATGTCATAAAAAACGTCATAGTATAGTATGGCGTTTTTTTCGGACAAAAAAAGTCAAAATTTTTTTTGAACTCAAAATGTCATAAAAAAACATCATAGTATAGTATGGCGTTTTTTTCGGACAAAAAAGTCAAAAATTTTTTTGACCTCAAAATGTCATAAAAAATGTCATAGTATAGTATTGCGTTTTTTTCGGACAAAAAAAGTCAAAATTTTTTTGACCTCAAAATGTCTTAAAAAAGGTCATAGCATAGTAAGGCGTCAAAATCGGACAAATAAAGTCCAAAATTTTTTTGACCTCAAAATGTCATAAAAAACGTCATAGTATAGTATGGCGTTTTTTTCGGACAAAAAAAGTCAAAATTTTTTTGGACCTCAAAATGTCATAAAAAACGTCATAGTATAGTAAGACATCAAAATCGGGCAAAAAGAGTCAAAATTTTTTTCGACCTCAAAATGTCATAAAAAACGTCATAGTATAGTAAGACGTCAAAATCGGACAAAAAAAGTCAAAAAAAATTTTCACCTCTAAATGTCATAAAAACGTCATAGTATAGTATGGCGTTTTTTTCGGGCAAAAAAAGTCAAAATTTTTTTTGACCTCAAAATGTCATAAAAAACGTCATAGTATAGTATGGCGTTTTTTTCGGACAAAAAAAGTCAAAAATTTTTTGACCTCAAAATGTCATAAAAAACGTCATAGTATAGTAAGGCGTCAAAATCGGACAAAAAAAGTCAAAAAATTTTTTGACCTCAAACTTTCATAAAAAACGTCATAGTATAGTATGGCTTCAAAATCGGACAAAAAAAGTCAAAAAATTTTTTGACCTCAAAATGTCATAAAAAACGTCATAGTATAGTATGGCGTTTTTTTCGGGCAAAAAAAGTCAAAATTTTTTTTGACCTCAAAATGTCATAAAAAACGTCATAGTATAGTAAGGCGTCAAAATCGGACAAAAAAAGTCAAAATTTTTTTTGACCTCAAAATGTCATAAAAAACGTCACAGTATAGTAAGGCGTCAAAATCGGACAAAAAAAGTCAAAAATTTTTTTGACCTCAAACTTTCATAAAAAACGTCATAGTATAGTATGGCTTCAAAATCGGACAAAAAAAATCAAAAATTTTTTTGACCTCAAATTGTCATAAAACACGTCATAGTATGATAAGACGTCAAAATCAGGCAAAAAGAGTCAAAATTTTTTTTGACCTCAAAATGTCATAAAAAACGTCATAGTATAGTATGGCGTTTTTTTCGGGCAAAAAAAGTCAAAATGTTTTTTGACCTCAAAATGTCATAAAAAAACGTCATAGTATAGTAAGGCGTCAAAATCGGACAAAAAAAGTCAAATTTTTTTTGGACCTCACAATGTCATAAAAAACGTCATAGTATAGTATGGCGTCAAAATCGGACAAAAAAAGTCAAAAATTTTTTTGACCTCAAAATGTCATAAAAAACGTCATAGTATAGTAAGACGTCAAAATCGGACAAAAAGAGTCAAAATTTTTTTTGACCTCAAAATGTCATAAAAAACGTCATAGTATAGTAAGACGTCAAAATCGGGCAAAAAGAGTCAAAATTTTTTTGGAACTCAAAATGTCATAAAAAACGTCATAGTATAGTATGGCGTTTTTTTCGGGCAAAAAAAGTCAAAAATTTTTTTGACCTCAAAATGTCATAAAAAAACGTCATAGTATAGTATGGCGTCAAAATCGGACAAAAAAAGTCAAAATTTTTTTTGACCTCAAAATGTCATAAAAAACGTCATAGTATAGTATGGCGTCAAAATCGGACAAAAAAAGTCAAAAAAATTTTTGACCTCAAAATGTCATAAAAAACGTCATAGTATAGTAAGGCGTCAAAATCGGACAAAAAAAGTCCAAATTTTTTTGACCTCAAAATGTCATAAAAAACGTCATAGTATAGTATGGCGTTTTTTTCGGACAAAAAGTAAAAAATTTTTTTGACCTCAAAATGTCAAAAAAACGTCATAGTATAGTAAGGCGTATTTTTCGGGCAAAAAAAGTCAAAATTTTTTTTGACCTCAAAATGTCATAAAAAACATCATAGTATAGTATGACATTTTTTTCGGGCAAAAAAAGTCAAAATTTTTTTTGACCTCAAAATTTCATAAAAAACGTCATAGTATAGTAAGGCGTCAAAATCGGACAAAAAGAGTCAAAAATTTTTTTGACCTCAAAATGTCATAAAAAACGCCATAGTATAGTAAGGCGTCAAAATCGGACAAAAAAAGTCAAAGATTTTTTTGACCTCAAAATGTCATAAAAAAACGTCATAGTATAGTATGGCGTTTTTTTCGGACAAAAAAAGTCAAAATTTTTTTTGACCTCAAAATGTCATAAAAAACGTCATAGTATAGTATGGCGTTTTTTTCGGACAAAAAAAGTCAAAATTTTTTTTGAACTCAAAATGTCATAAAAAAACATCATAGTATAGTATGGCGTTTTTTTCGGACAAAAAAAGTCAAATTTTTTTTTGACCTCAAAATGTCATAAAAAACGTCATAGTATAGTATGGCGTTTTTTTCGGACAAAAAAAGTCAAAATTTTTTTTGAACTCAAAATGTCATAAAAAAAACATCATAGTATAGTAAGGCGTCAAAATCGGACAAAAAAAGTCAAAAATTTTTTTGACCTCAAAATGTCATAAAAAACGTCATAGTATAGTAAGGCGTCAAAATCGGACAAAAAAAGTCAAAAAATTTTTTGACCTCAAAATGTCATAAAAAACGTCATAGTATAGTATGGCGTTTTTTTCGGACAAAAAAAGTCAAAAATTTTTTTGACCTCAAAATGTCATAAAAAAACGTCATAGTATAGTATGGCGTTTTTTTCGGACAAAAAAAGTCAAATTTTTTTTTGACCTCAAAATGTCATAAAAAACGTCATAGTATAGTATGGCGTTTTTTTCGGACAAAAAAAATCAAAATTTTTTTTGAACTCAAAATGTCATAAAAAACGTCATAGTATAGTATGGCGTTTTTTTCGGACAAAAAAAGTCAAAATTTTTTTTGAACTCAAAATGTCATAAAAAAACATCATAGTATAGTATGGCGTTTTTTTCGGACAAAAAAAGTCAAATTTTTTTTTGACCTCAAAATGTCATAAAAAACGTCATAGTATAGTATGGCGTTTTTTTCGGACAAAAAAAGTCAAAATTTTTTTTGAACTCAAAATGTCATAAAAAAAACATCATAGTATAGTAAGGCGTCAAAATCGGACAAAAAAAGTCAAAAATTTTTTTGACCTCAAAATGTCATAAAAAACGTCATAGTATAGTAAGGCGTCAAAATCGGACAAAAAAAGTCAAAAATTTTTTTGACCTCAAACTTTCATAAAAAACGTCATAGTATAGTATGGCGTCAAAATCGGACAAAAAAAGTCAAAAATTTTTTTGATCTCAAACTTTCATAAAAAACGTCATAGTATAGTATGCCGTTTTTTTCGGACAAAAAAAGTCAAAATTTTTTTGGACCTCAAAATGTCATAAAAAACGTCATAGTATAGTAAGACGTCAAAATCGGGCAAAAAGAGTCAAAATTTTTTTTACCTCAAAATGTCATAAAAAATGTCATAGTATAGTATGGCGTCAAAATCGGGCAAAAAAAGTCACAATTTTTTTTGACCTCAAAATGTCATAAAAAACGTCATAGTATAGTATGGCGTTTTTTTCGGACAAAAAAAGTCAATTTTTTTTTTACCTCAAAATTTCATAAAAAACGTCATAGTATAGTATGGTGTTTTTTTTCGGGCAAAAAAAGTCAAAAATTTTTTTGACCTCAAAATGTCATAAAAAACGTCATAGTATAGTATGGCGTTTTTTTCGGACAAAAAAAGTCAAAATTTTTTTGGACCTCAAAATGTCATAAAAAAACGTCATAGTATAGTATGGCGTCAAAATCGGACAAAAAAAGTCAAAATTTTTTTTGACCTCAAAATGTCATAAAAAACGTCATAGTATAGTATGGCGTCAAAATCGGACAAAAAAAGTCAAAAAAATTTTTGACCTCAAAATGTCATAAAAAACGTCATAGTATAGTAAGGCGTCAAAATCGGACAAAAAAAGTCCAAATTTTTTTGACCTCAAAATGTCATAAAAAACGTCATAGTATAGTATGGCGTTTTTTTCGGACAAAAAGTAAAAAATTTTTTTGACCTCAAAATGTCAAAAAAACGTCATAGTATAGTAAGGCGTATTTTTCGGGCAAAAAAAGTCAAAATTTTTTTTGACCTCAAAATGTCATAAAAAACATCATAGTATAGTATGACATTTTTTTCGGGCAAAAAAAGTCAAAATTTTTTTTGACCTCAAAATGTCATAAAAAACGTCATAGTATAGTATGGCGTTTTTTTCGGACAAAAAAAGTCAAAATTTTTTTTGAACTCAAAATGTCATAAAAAAACATCATAGTATAGTATGGCGTTTTTTTCGGACAAAAAAAGTCAAATTTTTTTTTGACCTCAAAATGTCATAAAAAACGTCATAGTATAGTATGGCGTTTTTTTCGGACAAAAAAAGTCAAAAATTTTTTTGATCTCAAACTTTCATAAAAAACGTCATAGTATAGTATGCCGTTTTTTTCGGACAAAAAAAGTCAAAATTTTTTTGGACCTCAAAATGTCATAAAAAACGTCATAGTATAGTAAGACGTCAAAATCGGGCAAAAAGAGTCAAAATTTTTTTGACCTCAAAATGTCATAAAAAATGTCATAGTATAGTATGGCGTCAAAATCGGGCAAAAAAAGTCACAATTTTTTTTGACCTCAAAATGTCATAAAAAACGTCATAGTATAGTATGGCGTTTTTTTCGGACAAAAAAAGTCAATTTTTTTTTTACCTCAAAATTTCATAAAAAACGTCATAGTATAGTATGGTGTTTTTTTTCGGGCAAAAAAAGTCAAAAATTTTTTTGACCTCAAAATGTCATAAAAAACGTCATAGTATAGTATGGCGTTTTTTTCGGACAAAAAAAGTCAAAATTTTTTTGGACCTCAAAATGTCATAAAAAACGTCATAGTATAGTATGGCGTTTTTTTCGGACAAAAAAAGTCAAAATTTTTTTGACCTCAAAATGTCATAAAAAACGTCATAGTATTGTATGGCGTTTTTTTCGGACAAAAAAAGTAAACATTTTTTTTTACCTCAAAATGTCATAAAAAACGTCATAGTATAGTAAGACGTCAAAATCGGGCAAAAAGAGTTATAATTTTTTTGACCTCAAAATGTCATAAAAAAACGTCATAGTATAGTATGGCGTCAAAATCGGGCAAAAAAAGTCAAAATTTTTTTTGACCTCAAAATGTCATAAAAAACGTCATAGTATAGTATGGCGTATTTTTCGGACAAAAAAAGTCAAATTTTTTTTTGACCTCAAAATTTCATAAAAAACGTCATAGTATAGTATGGCGTTTTTTTCGGACAAAAAAGTCAAAATTTTTTTGACCTCAAAATGTCATAAAAAACGTCATAGTATAGTATGGCGTTTTTTTCGGACAAAAAAAGTAAACATTTTTTTTTACCTCAAAATGTCATAAAAAACGTCATAGTATAGTAAGACGTCAAAATCGGGCAAAAAGAGTCAAAATTTTTTTTGACCTCAAAATGTCATAAAAAACGTCATAGTATAGTATGGCGTATTTTTCGGACAAAAAAAGTCAAATTTTTTTTTGACCTCAAAATTTCATAAAAAACGTCATAGTATAGTTTGGCGTCAAAATCGGACAAAAAAAGTAACAAAATTTTTTGACCTCAAACTTTCATAAAAAACGTCATAGTATAGTATGTCGTTTTTTTCGGACAAAAAAAGTAAACTTTTTTTTGACCTCAAAATGTCATAAAAAACGTCATAGTATAGTATGGCGTCAAAATCGGGCAAAAAAAGTCAAAATTTTTTTTGACCTCAAAATGTCATAAAAAACGTCATAATATAGTATGGCGTTTTTTTCGGACAAAAAAAGTCAAATTTTTTTTTGACCTCAAAATGTCATAAAAAACGTCATAGTATAGTATGGCGTTTTTTTTCGGACAAAAAAAGTAAAAAATTTTTTTTACCTCAAACTTTCATAAAAAACGTCATAGTATAGTATGGCGTTTTTTTCGGACAAAAAAAGTCAAAATTTTTTTGGACCTCAAAATGTCATAAAAAACGTCATAGTATAGTATGGCGTCAAAATCGGACAAAAAAAGTCAAAAAATTTTTCTACCTCAAAATGTCATAAAAAACGTCATAGTATAGTAAGGTGTCAAAATCGGACAAAAAAAGTCAAAAATTTTTTTGACCTCAAAATGTCATAAAAAACGTCATAGTATAGTAAGGCGTCAAAATCTGACAAAAAAAGTCAAAAATTTTTTTGACCTCAAACTTTCATAAAAAACGTCATAGTATAGTATGGCGTCAAAATCGGACAAAAAAAGTCAAAAATTTTTTTGACCTCAAAATGTCATAAAAAACGTCATAGTATAGTAAGACGTCAAAATCGGGCAAAAAAGAGTCAAAATTTTTTTTGACCTCAAAATGTCATAAAAAACGTCATAGTATAGTATGGTGTTTTTTTCGGACAAAAAAAGTCAAATTTTTTTTGACCTCAAAATTTCATAAAAAACGTCATAGTATAGTATGGCGCTTTTTTCGGACAAAAAAAGTAAAAAAATTTTTTGACCTCAAACTTTCATAAAAAACGTCATAGTATAGTATGGCGTTTTTTTCGGACAAAAAAAGTCAAAAATTTTTTTGACCTCAAAATGTCATAAAAAACGTCATAGTATAGTAAGGCGTCAAAATCGGACAAAAAAAGTCAAAAATTTTTTTGACCTCAAAATGTCATAAAAAACGTCATAGTATAGTAAGGCGTCAAAATCGGACAAAAAAAGTCAAAAATTTTTTTGACCTCAAACTTTCATAAAAAACGTCATAGTATAGTATGGCGTCAAAATCGGACAAAAAAAGTCAAAAATTTTTTTGACCTCAAAATGTCATAAAAAACGTCATAGTATAGTATGGCGTTTTTTTCGGACAAAAAAAGTCAAAATTTTTTTTGACCTCAAAATTTCATAAAAAACGTCATAGTATAGTAAGGCGTCAAAATCGGACAAAAAAAGTCAAAATTTTTTTGACCTCAAAATGTCATAAAAAACGCCATAGTATAGTAAGGCGTCAAAATCGGACAAAAAGTCAAAAAATTTTTCTACCTCAAAATGTCATAAAAAACGTCATAGTATAGTAAGGCGTCAAAATCGGACAAAAAAAGTCAAAAATTTTTTTGACCTCAAACTTTCATAAAAAACGTCATAGTATAGTATGGCGTCAAAATCGGACAAAAAAAGTCAAAAATTTTTTTGACCTCAAAATGTCATAAAAAACGTCATAGTATAGTAAGGCGTCAAAATCGGACAAAAAAAGTCAAAATTTTTTTGACCTCAAAATGTCATAAAAAACGCCATAGTATAGTAAGGCGTCAAAATCGGACAAAAAAAGTCAAAAAATTTTTCTACCTCAAAATGTCATAAAAAACGTCATGGTATAGTAAGGCGTCAAAATCGGACAAAAAAAGTCAAAAATTTTTTTGACCTCAAACTTTCATAAAAAACGTCATAGTATAGTATGGCGTCAAAATCGGACAAAAAAAGTCAAAAATTTTTTTGACCTCAAAATGTCATAAAAAACGTCATAGTATAGTAAGACGTCAAAATCGGGCAAAAAAGAGTCAAAATTTTTTTTGACCTCAAAATGTCATAAAAAACGTCATAGTATAGTATGGCGTTTTTTTCGGACAAAAAAAGTCAAATTTTTTTTTGACCTCAAAATGTCATAAAAAACGTCATAGTATAGTATGGCGTTTTTTTCGGACAAAAAAAGTCAAAATTTTTTTTGAACTCAAAATGTCATAAAAAAACATCATAGTATAGTAAGGCGTCAAAATCGGACAAAAAAAGTCAAAAAATTTTTTGACCTCAAAATGTCATAAAAAACGTCATAGTATAGTAAGGCGTCAAAATCGGACAAAAAAAGTCAAAAATTTTTTTGACCTCAAACTTTCATAAAAAACGTCATAGTATAGTATGGCGTCAAAATCGGACAAAAAAAGTCAAAAATTTTTTTGACCTCAAAATGTCATAAAAAACGTCATAGTATAGTAAGACGTCAAAATCGGGCAAAAAAGAGTCAAAATTTTTTTTGACCTCAAAATGTCATAAAAAACGTCATAGTATAGTATGGCGTTTTTTTCGGACAAAAAAAGTCAAATTTTTTTTTGACCTCAAAATGTCATAAAAAACGTCATAGTATAGTATGGCGTTTTTTTCGGACAAAAAAAGTCAAAATTTTTTTTGAACTCAAAATGTCATAAAAAAACATCATAGTATAGTATGGCGTTTTTTTCGGACAAAAAAGTCAAAAATTTTTTTGACCTCAAAATGTCATAAAAAACGTCATAGTATAGTATGGCGTTTTTTTCGAACAAAAAAAGTCAAATTTTTTTTGACCTCAAAATGTCATAAAAAAACGTCATAGTATAGTATGGCGTTTTTTTCGGACAAAAAAAGTCAAAAATTTTTTTGACCTCAAAATGTCATAAAAAACGTCATAGTATAGTAAGACGTCAAAATCGGGCAAAAAAGAGTCAAAATTTTTTTTGACCTCAAAATGTCATAAAAAACGTCATAGTATAGTATGGCGTTTTTTTCGGACAAAAAAAGTCAAATTTTTTTTTGACCTCAAAATGTCATAAAAAACGTCATAGTATAGTATGGCGCTTTTTTCGGACAAAAAAAGTAAAAAAATTTTTTGACCTCAAACTTTCATAAAAAACGTCATAGTATAGTATGGCGTTTTTTTCGGAAAAAAAAAGTCAAAAATTTTTTTGACCTCAAAATGTCATAAAAAACGTCATAGTATAGTAAGGCGTCAAAATCGGACAAAAAAAGTCAAAAATTTTTTTGACCTCAAAATGTCATAAAAAACGTCATAGTATAGTAAGGCGTCAAAATCGGACAAAAAAAGTCAAAAATTTTTTTGACCTCAAACTTTCATAAAAAACGTCATAGTATAGTATGGCGTCAAAATCGGACAAAAAAAGTCAAAAATTTTTTTGACCTCAAAATGTCATAAAAAACGTCATAGTATAGTAAGACGTCAAAATCGGGCAAAAAAGAGTCAAAATTTTTTTTGACCTCAAAATGTCATAAAAAACGTCATAGTATAGTATGGCGCTTTTTTCGGACAAAAAAAGTAAAAAAATTTTTTGACCTCAAACTTTCATAAAAAACGTCATAGTATAGTATGGCGTTTTTTTCGGACAAAAAAAGTCAAAATTTTTTTTGACCTCAAAATTTCATAAAAAACGTCATAGTATAGTAAGGCGTCAAAATCGGACAAAAAAAGTCAAAATTTTTTTGACCTCAAAATGTCATAAAAAACGCCATAGTATAGTAAGGCGTCAAAATCGGACAAAAAAAGTCAAAAAATTTTTCTACCTCAAAATGTCATAAAAAACGTCATGGTATAGTAAGGCGTCAAAATCGGACAAAAAAAGTCAAAAATTTTTTTGACCTCAAACTTTCATAAAAAACGTCATAGTATAGTATGGCGTCAAAATCGGACAAAAAAAGTCAAAAATTTTTTTGACCTCAAAATGTCATAAAAAACGTCATAGTATAGTAAGACGTCAAAATCGGGCAAAAAAGAGTCAAAATTTTTTTTGACCTCAAAATGTCATAAAAAACGTCATAGTATAGTATGGCGTTTTTTTCGGACAAAAAAAGTCAAATTTTTTTTTGACCTCAAAATGTCATAAAAAACGTCATAGTATAGTATGGCGTTTTTTTCGGACAAAAAAAGTCAAAATTTTTTTTGAACTCAAAATGTCATAAAAAAACATCATAGTATAGTAAGGCGTCAAAATCGGACAAAAAAAGTCAAAAATTTTTTTGACCTCAAAATGTCATAAAAAACGTCATAGTATAGTAAGGCGTCAAAATCGGACAAAAAAAGTCAAAAATTTTTTTGACCTCAAACTTTCATAAAAAACGTCATAGTATAGTATGGCGTCAAAATCGGACAAAAAAAGTCAAAAATTTTTTTGACCTCAAAATGTCATAAAAAACGTCATAGTATAGTAAGACGTCAAAATCGGGCAAAAAAGAGTCAAAATTTTTTTTGACCTCAAAATGTCATAAAAAACGTCATAGTATAGTATGGCGTTTTTTTCGGACAAAAAAAGTCAAATTTTTTTTTGACCTCAAAATGTCATAAAAAACGTCATAGTATAGTATGGCGTTTTTTTCGGACAAAAAAAGTCAAAAATTTTTTTGAACTCAAAATGTCATAAAAAAACATCATAGTATAGTATGGCGTTTTTTTCGGACAAAAAAAGTCAAAATTTTTTTTGAACTCAAAATGTCATAAAAAAACATCATAGTATAGTATGGCGTTTTTTTCGGACAAAAAAGTCAAAAATTTTTTTGACCTCAAAATGTCATAAAAAATGTCATAGTATAGTATTGCGTTTTTTTCGGACAAAAAAAGTCAAAATTTTTTTGACCTCAAAATGTCTTAAAAAAGGTCATAGCATAGTAAGGCGTCAAAATCGGACAAATAAAGTCCAAAATTTTTTTGACCTCAAAATGTCATAAAAAACGTCATAGTATAGTATGGCGTTTTTTTCGGACAAAAAAAGTCAAAATTTTTTTGGACCTCAAAATGTCATAAAAAACGTCATAGTATAGTAAGACATCAAAATCGGGCAAAAAGAGTCAAAATTTTTTTCGACCTCAAAATGTCATAAAAAACGTCATAGTATAGTAAGACGTCAAAATCGGACAAAAAAAGTCAAAAAAAATTTTCACCTCTAAATGTCATAAAAACGTCATAGTATAGTATGGCGTTTTTTTCGGGCAAAAAAAGTCAAAATTTTTTTTGACCTCAAAATGTCATAAAAAACGTCATAGTATAGTATGGCGTTTTTTTCGGACAAAAAAAGTCAAAAATTTTTTGACCTCAAAATGTCATAAAAAACGTCATAGTATAGTAAGGCGTCAAAATCGGACAAAAAAAGTCAAAAAATTTTTTGACCTCAAACTTTCATAAAAAACGTCATAGTATAGTATGGCTTCAAAATCGGACAAAAAAAGTCAAAAATTTTTTTGACCTCAAAATGTCATAAAAAACGTCATAGTATAGTATGGCGTTTTTTTCGGGCAAAAAAAGTCAAAATTTTTTTTGACCTCAAAATGTCATAAAAAACGTCATAGTATAGTAAGGCGTCAAAATCGGACAAAAAAAGTCAAAATTTTTTTTGACCTCAAAATGTCATAAAAAACGTCACAGTATAGTAAGGCGTCAAAATCGGACAAAAAAAGTCAAAAATTTTTTTGACCTCAAACTTTCATAAAAAACGTCATAGTATAGTATGGCTTCAAAATCGGACAAAAAAAATCAAAAATTTTTTTGACCTCAAATTGTCATAAAACACGTCATAGTATGATAAGACGTCAAAATCAGGCAAAAAGAGTCAAAATTTTTTTTGACCTCAAAATGTCATAAAAAACGTCATAGTATAGTATGGCGTTTTTTTCGGGCAAAAAAAGTCAAAATGTTTTTTGACCTCAAAATGTCATAAAAAAACGTCATAGTATAGTAAGGCGTCAAAATCGGACAAAAAAAGTCAAATTTTTTTTGGACCTCACAATGTCATAAAAAACGTCATAGTATAGTATGGCGTCAAAATCGGACAAAAAAAGTCAAAAATTTTTTTGACCTCAAAATGTCATAAAAAACGTCATAGTATAGTAAGACGTCAAAATCGGACAAAAAGAGTCAAAATTTTTTTTGACCTCAAAATGTCATAAAAAACGTCATAGTATAGTAAGACGTCAAAATCGGGCAAAAAGAGTCAAAATTTTTTTGGAACTCAAAATGTCATAAAAAACGTCATAGTATAGTATGGCGTTTTTTTCGGGCAAAAAAAGTCAAAAATTTTTTTGACCTCAAAATGTCATAAAAAAACGTCATAGTATAGTATGGCGTCAAAATCGGACAAAAAAAGTCAAAATTTTTTTTGACCTCAAAATGTCATAAAAAACGTCATAGTATAGTATGGCGTCAAAATCGGACAAAAAAAGTCAAAAAAATTTTTGACCTCAAAATGTCATAAAAAACGTCATAGTATAGTAAGGCGTCAAAATCGGACAAAAAAAGTCCAAATTTTTTTGACCTCAAAATGTCATAAAAAACGTCATAGTATAGTATGGCGTTTTTTTCGGACAAAAAGTAAAAAATTTTTTTGACCTCAAAATGTCAAAAAAACGTCATAGTATAGTAAGGCGTATTTTTCGGGCAAAAAAAGTCAAAATTTTTTTTGACCTCAAAATGTCATAAAAAACATCATAGTATAGTATGACATTTTTTTCGGGCAAAAAAAGTCAAAATTTTTTTTGACCTCAAAATTTCATAAAAAACGTCATAGTATAGTAAGGCGTCAAAATCGGACAAAAAGAGTCAAAAATTTTTTTGACCTCAAAATGTCATAAAAAACGCCATAGTATAGTAAGGCGTCAAAATCGGACAAAAAAAGTCAAAGATTTTTTTGACCTCAAAATGTCATAAAAAAACGTCATAGTATAGTATGGCGTTTTTTTCGGACAAAAAAAGTCAAAATTTTTTTTGACCTCAAAATGTCATAAAAAACGTCATAGTATAGTATGGCGTTTTTTTCGGACAAAAAAAGTCAAAATTTTTTTTGAACTCAAAATGTCATAAAAAAACATCATAGTATAGTATGGCGTTTTTTTCGGACAAAAAAAGTCAAATTTTTTTTTGACCTCAAAATGTCATAAAAAACGTCATAGTATAGTATGGCGTTTTTTTCGGACAAAAAAAGTCAAAATTTTTTTTGAACTCAAAATGTCATAAAAAAAACATCATAGTATAGTAAGGCGTCAAAATCGGACAAAAAAAGTCAAAAATTTTTTTGACCTCAAAATGTCATAAAAAACGTCATAGTATAGTAAGGCGTCAAAATCGGACAAAAAAAGTCAAAAAATTTTTTGACCTCAAAATGTCATAAAAAACGTCATAGTATAGTATGGCGTTTTTTTCGGACAAAAAAAGTCAAAATTTTTTTTGAACTCAAAATGTCATAAAAAAACGTCATAGTATAGTAAGGCGTCAAAATCGGACAAAAAAAGTCAAAAATTTTTTTGACCTCAAAATGTCATAAAAAACGTCATAGTATAGTAAGGCGTCAAAATCGGACAAAAAAAGTCAAAAATTTTTTTGACCTCAAACTTTCATAAAAAAACGTCATAGTATAGTATGGCGTCAAAATCGGACAAAAAAAGTCAAAAATTTTTTTGATCTCAAACTTTCATAAAAAACGTCATAGTATAGTATGCCGTTTTTTTCGGACAAAAAAAGTCAAAATTTTTTTGGACCTCAAAATGTCATAAAAAACGTCATAGTATAGTAAGACGTCAAAATCGGGCAAAAAGAGTCAAAATTTTTTTTACCTCAAAATGTCATAAAAAATGTCATAGTATAGTATGGCGTCAAAATCGGGCAAAAAAAGTCACAATTTTTTTTGACCTCAAAATGTCATAAAAAACGTCATAGTATAGTATGGCGTTTTTTTCGGACAAAAAAAGTCAATTTTTTTTTTACCTCAAAATTTCATAAAAAACGTCATAGTATAGTATGGTGTTTTTTTTCGGGCAAAAAAAGTCAAAAATTTTTTTGACCTCAAAATGTCATAAAAAACGTCATAGTATAGTATGGCGTTTTTTTCGGACAAAAAAAGTCAAAATTTTTTTGGACCTCAAAATGTCATAAAAAAACGTCATAGTATAGTATGGCGTCAAAATCGGACAAAAAAAGTCAAAATTTTTTTTGACCTCAAAATGTCATAAAAAACGTCATAGTATAGTATGGCGTCAAAATCGGACAAAAAAAGTCAAAAAAATTTTTGACCTCAAAATGTCATAAAAAACGTCATAGTATAGTAAGGCGTCAAAATCGGACAAAAAAAGTCCAAATTTTTTTGACCTCAAAATGTCATAAAAAACGTCATAGTATAGTATGGCGTTTTTTTCGGACAAAAAGTAAAAAATTTTTTTGACCTCAAAATGTCAAAAAAACGTCATAGTATAGTAAGGCGTATTTTTCGGGCAAAAAAAGTCAAAATTTTTTTTGACCTCAAAATGTCATAAAAAACATCATAGTATAGTATGACATTTTTTTCGGGCAAAAAAAGTCAAAATTTTTTTTGACCTCAAAATTTCATAAAAAACGTCATAGTATAGTAAGGCGTCAAAATCGGACAAAAAGAGTCAAAAATTTTTTTGACCTCAAAATGTCATAAAAAACGCCATAGTATAGTAAGGCGTCAAAATCGGACAAAAAAAGTCAAAGATTTTTTTGACCTCAAAATGTCATAAAAAAACGTCATAGTATAGTATGGCGTTTTTTTCGGACAAAAAAAGTCAAAATTTTTTTTGACCTCAAAATGTCATAAAAAACGTCATAGTATAGTATGGCGTTTTTTTCGGACAAAAAAAGTCAAAATTTTTTTTGAACTCAAAATGTCATAAAAAAACATCATAGTATAGTATGGCGTTTTTTTCGGACAAAAAAAGTCAAATTTTTTTTTGACCTCAAAATGTCATAAAAAACGTCATAGTATAGTATGGCGTTTTTTTCGGACAAAAAAAGTCAAAAATTTTTTTGATCTCAAACTTTCATAAAAAACGTCATAGTATAGTATGCCGTTTTTTTCGGACAAAAAAAGTCAAAATTTTTTTGGACCTCAAAATGTCATAAAAAACGTCATAGTATAGTAAGACGTCAAAATCGGGCAAAAAGAGTCAAAATTTTTTTTACCTCAAAATGTCATAAAAAATGTCATAGTATAGTATGGCGTCAAAATCGGGCAAAAAAAGTCACAATTTTTTTTGACCTCAAAATGTCATAAAAAACGTCATAGTATAGTATGGCGTTTTTTTCGGACAAAAAAAGTCAATTTTTTTTTTACCTCAAAATTTCATAAAAAACGTCATAGTATAGTATGGTGTTTTTTTTCGGGCAAAAAAAGTCAAAAATTTTTTTGACCTCAAAATGTCATAAAAAACGTCATAGTATAGTATGGCGTTTTTTTCGGACAAAAAAAGTCAAAATTTTTTTGGACCTCAAAATGTCATAAAAAACGTCATAGTATAGTATGGCGTTTTTTTCGGACAAAAAAAGTCAAAATTTTTTTGACCTCAAAATGTCATAAAAAACGTCATAGTATTGTATGGCGTTTTTTTCGGACAAAAAAAGTAAACATTTTTTTTTACCTCAAAATGTCATAAAAAACGTCATAGTATAGTAAGACGTCAAAATCGGGCAAAAAGAGTTATAATTTTTTTGACCTCAAAATGTCATAAAAAACGTCATAGTATAGTATGGCGTCAAAATCGGGCAAAAAAAGTCAAAATTTTTTTTGACCTCAAAATGTCATAAAAAACGTCATAGTATAGTATGGCGTATTTTTCGGACAAAAAAAGTCAAATTTTTTTTTGACCTCAAAATTTCATAAAAAACGTCATAGTATAGTATGGCGTTTTTTTCGGACAAAAAAAGTCAAAATTTTTTTGACCTCAAAATGTCATAAAAAACGTCATAGTATAGTATGGCGTTTTTTTCGGACAAAAAAAGTAAACATTTTTTTTTACCTCAAAATGTCATAAAAAACGTCATAGTATAGTAAGACGTCAAAATCGGGCAAAAAGAGTCAAAATTTTTTTTGACCTCAAAATGTCATAAAAAACGTCATAGTATAGTATGGCGTATTTTTCGGACAAAAAAAGTCAAATTTTTTTTTGACCTCAAAATTTCATAAAAAACGTCATAGTATAGTTTGGCGTCAAAATCGGACAAAAAAAGTAACAAAATTTTTTGACCTCAAACTTTCATAAAAAACGTCATAGTATAGTATGTCGTTTTTTTCGGACAAAAAAAGTAAACATTTTTTTTGACCTCAAAATGTCATAAAAAACGTCATAGTATAGTATGGCGTCAAAATCGGGCAAAAAAAGTCAAAATTTTTTTTGACCTCAAAATGTCATAAAAAACGTCATAATATAGTATGGCGTTTTTTTCGGACAAAAAAAGTCAAATTTTTTTTTGACCTCAAAATGTCATAAAAAACGTCATAGTATAGTATGGCGTTTTTTTCGGACAAAAAAAGTAAAAAATTTTTTTTACCTCAAACTTTCATAAAAAACGTCATAGTATAGTATGGCGTTTTTTTCGGACAAAAAAAGTCAAAATTTTTTTGGACCTCAAAATGTCATAAAAAACGTCATAGTATAGTATGGCGTCAAAATCGGACAAAAAAAGTCAAAAAATTTTTCTACCTCAAAATGTCATAAAAAACGTCATAGTATAGTAAGGTGTCAAAATCGGACAAAAAAAGTCAAAAATTTTTTTGACCTCAAAATGTCATAAAAAACGTCATAGTATAGTAAGGCGTCAAAATCTGACAAAAAAAGTCAAAAATTTTTTTGACCTCAAACTTTCATAAAAAACGTCATAGTATAGTATGGCGTCAAAATCGGACAAAAAAAGTCAAAAATTTTTTTGACCTCAAAATGTCATAAAAAACGTCATAGTATAGTAAGACGTCAAAATCGGGCAAAAAAGAGTCAAAATTTTTTTTGACCTCAAAATGTCATAAAAAACGTCATAGTATAGTATGGTGTTTTTTTCGGACAAAAAAAGTCAAATTTTTTTTGACCTCAAAATTTCATAAAAAACGTCATAGTATAGTATGGCGCTTTTTTCGGACAAAAAAAGTAAAAAAATTTTTTGACCTCAAACTTTCATAAAAAACGTCATAGTATAGTATGGCGTTTTTTTCGGACAAAAAAAGTCAAAAATTTTTTTGACCTCAAAATGTCATAAAAAACGTCATAGTATAGTAAGGCGTCAAAATCGGACAAAAAAAGTCAAAAATTTTTTTGACCTCAAAATGTCATAAAAAACGTCATAGTATAGTAAGGCGTCAAAATCGGACAAAAAAAGTCAAAAATTTTTTTGACCTCAAACTTTCATAAAAAACGTCATAGTATAGTATGGCGTCAAAATCGGACAAAAAAAGTCAAAAATTTTTTTGACCTCAAAATGTCATAAAAAACGTCATAGTATAGTATGGCGTTTTTTTCGGACAAAAAAAGTCAAAATTTTTTTTGACCTCAAAATTTCATAAAAAACGTCATAGTATAGTAAGGCGTCAAAATCGGACAAAAAAAGTCAAAATTTTTTTGACCTCAAAATGTCATAAAAAACGCCATAGTATAGTAAGGCGTCAAAATCGGACAAAAAGTCAAAAAATTTTTCTACCTCAAAATGTCATAAAAAACGTCATAGTATAGTAAGGCGTCAAAATCGGACAAAAAAAGTCAAAAATTTTTTTGACCTCAAACTTTCATAAAAAACGTCATAGTATAGTATGGCGTCAAAATCGGACAAAAAAAGTCAAAAATTTTTTTGACCTCAAAATGTCATAAAAAACGTCATAGTATAGTAAGGCGTCAAAATCGGACAAAAAAAGTCAAAATTTTTTTGACCTCAAAATGTCATAAAAAACGCCATAGTATAGTAAGGCGTCAAAATCGGACAAAAAAAGTCAAAAAATTTTTCTACCTCAAAATGTCATAAAAAACGTCATGGTATAGTAAGGCGTCAAAATCGGACAAAAAAAGTCAAAAATTTTTTTGACCTCAAACTTTCATAAAAAACGTCATAGTATAGTATGGCGTCAAAATCGGACAAAAAAAGTCAAAAATTTTTTTGACCTCAAAATGTCATAAAAAACGTCATAGTATAGTAAGACGTCAAAATCGGGCAAAAAAGAGTCAAAATTTTTTTTGACCTCAAAATGTCATAAAAAACGTCATAGTATAGTATGGCGTTTTTTTCGGACAAAAAAAGTCAAATTTTTTTTTGACCTCAAAATGTCATAAAAAACGTCATAGTATAGTATGGCGTTTTTTTCGGACAAAAAAAGTCAAAATTTTTTTTGAACTCAAAATGTCATAAAAAAACATCATAGTATAGTAAGGCGTCAAAATCGGACAAAAAAAGTCAAAAAATTTTTTGACCTCAAAATGTCATAAAAAACGTCATAGTATAGTAAGGCGTCAAAATCGGACAAAAAAAGTCAAAAATTTTTTTGACCTCAAACTTTCATAAAAAACGTCATAGTATAGTATGGCGTCAAAATCGGACAAAAAAAGTCAAAAATTTTTTTGACCTCAAAATGTCATAAAAAACGTCATAGTATAGTAAGACGTCAAAATCGGGCAAAAAAGAGTCAAAATTTTTTTTGACCTCAAAATGTCATAAAAAACGTCATAGTATAGTATGGCGTTTTTTTCGGACAAAAAAAGTCAAATTTTTTTTTGACCTCAAAATGTCATAAAAAACGTCATAGTATAGTATGGCGTTTTTTTCGGACAAAAAAAGTCAAAATTTTTTTTGAACTCAAAATGTCATAAAAAAACATCATAGTATAGTATGGCGTTTTTTTCGGACAAAAAAGTCAAAAATTTTTTTGACCTCAAAATGTCATAAAAAACGTCATAGTATAGTATGGCGTTTTTTTCGAACAAAAAAAGTCAAATTTTTTTTGACCTCAAAATGTCATAAAAAAACGTCATAGTATAGTATGGCGTTTTTTTCGGACAAAAAAAGTAAAAAAATTTTTTGACCTCAAACTTTCATAAAAAACGTCATAGTATAGTATGGCGTTTTTTTCGGAAAAAAAAAGTCAAAAATTTTTTTGACCTCAAAATGTCATAAAAAACGTCATAGTATAGTAAGGCGTCAAAATCGGACAAAAAAAGTCAAAAATTTTTTTGACCTCAAAATGTCATAAAAAACGTCATAGTATAGTAAGGCGTCAAAATCGGACAAAAAAAGTCAAAAATTTTTTTGACCTCAAACTTTCATAAAAAACGTCATAGTATAGTATGGCGTCAAAATCGGACAAAAAAAGTCAAAAATTTTTTTGACCTCAAAATGTCATAAAAAACGTCATAGTATAGTATGGCGTTTTTTTCGGACAAAAAAAGTCAAAATTTTTTTTGACCTCAAAATTTCATAAAAAACGTCATAGTATAGTAAGGCGTCAAAATCGGACAAAAAAAGTCAAAATTTTTTTGACCTCAAAATGTCATAAAAAACGCCATAGTATAGTAAGGCGTCAAAATCGGACAAAAAAAGTCAAAAAATTTTTCTACCTCAAAATGTCATAAAAAACGTCATAGTATAGTAAGGCGTCAAAATCGGACAAAAAAAGTCAAAAATTTTTTTGACCTCAAACTTTCATAAAAAACGTCATAGTATAGTATGGCGTCAAAATCGGACAAAAAAAGTCAAAAATTTTTTTGACCTCAAAATGTCATAAAAAACGTCATAGTATAGTAAGACGTCAAAATCGGGCAAAAAAGAGTCAAAATTTTTTTTGACCTCAAAATGTCATAAAAAACGTCATAGTATAGTATGGCGCTTTTTTCGGACAAAAAAAGTAAAAAAATTTTTTGACCTCAAACTTTCATAAAAAACGTCATAGTATAGTATGGCGTTTTTTTCGGACAAAAAAAGTCAAAATTTTTTTTGACCTCAAAATTTCATAAAAAACGTCATAGTATAGTAAGGCGTCAAAATCGGACAAAAAAAGTCAAAATTTTTTTGACCTCAAAATGTCATAAAAAACGCCATAGTATAGTAAGGCGTCAAAATCGGACAAAAAAAGTCAAAAAATTTTTCTACCTCAAAATGTCATAAAAAACGTCATGGTATAGTAAGGCGTCAAAATCGGACAAAAAAAGTCAAAAATTTTTTTGACCTCAAACTTTCATAAAAAACGTCATAGTATAGTATGGCGTCAAAATCGGACAAAAAAAGTCAAAAATTTTTTTGACCTCAAAATGTCATAAAAAACGTCATAGTATAGTAAGACGTCAAAATCGGGCAAAAAAGAGTCAAAATTTTTTTTGACCTCAAAATGTCATAAAAAACGTCATAGTATAGTATGGCGTTTTTTTCGGACAAAAAAAGTCAAATTTTTTTTTGACCTCAAAATGTCATAAAAAACGTCATAGTATAGTATGGCGTTTTTTTCGGACAAAAAAAGTCAAAATTTTTTTTGAACTCAAAATGTCATAAAAAAACATCATAGTATAGTAAGGCGTCAAAATCGGACAAAAAAAGTCAAAAATTTTTTTGACCTCAAAATGTCATAAAAAACGTCATAGTATAGTAAGGCGTCAAAATCGGACAAAAAAAGTCAAAAATTTTTTTGACCTCAAACTTTCATAAAAAACGTCATAGTATAGTATGGCGTCAAAATCGGACAAAAAAAGTCAAAAATTTTTTTGACCTCAAACTTTCATAAAAAACGTCATAGTATAGTATGGCTTCAAAATCGGACAAAAAAAGTCAAAAATTTTTTTGACCTCAAAATGTCATAAAAAACGTCATAGTATAGTATGGCGTTTTTTTCGGGCAAAAAAAGTCAAAATTTTTTTTGACCTCAAAATGTCATAAAAAACGTCATAGTATAGTAAGGCGTCAAAATCGGACAAAAAAAGTCAAAATTTTTTTGACCTCAAAATGTCATAAAAAACGTCACAGTATAGTAAGGCGTCAAAATCGGACAAAAAAAGTCAAAAATTTTTTTGACCTCAAACTTTCATAAAAAACGTCATAGTATAGTATGGCTTCAAAATCGGACAAAAAAAATCAAAAAATTTTTTGACCTCAAATTGTCATAAAACACGTCATAGTATGATAAGACGTCAAAATCAGGCAAAAAGAGTCAAAATTTTTTTTGACCTCAAAATGTCATAAAAAACGTCATAGTATAGTATGGCGTTTTTTTCGGGCAAAAAAAGTCAAAATGTTTTTTGACCTCAAAATGTCATAAAAAAACGTCATAGTATAGTAAGGCGTCAAAATCGGACAAAAAAAGTCAAATTTTTTTTGGACCTCACAATGTCATAAAAAACGTCATAGTATAGTATGGCGTCAAAATCGGACAAAAAAAGTCAAAAATTTTTTTGACCTCAAAATGTCATAAAAAACGTCATAGTATAGTAAGACGTCAAAATCGGACAAAAAGAGTCAAAATTTTTTTGACCTCAAAATGTCATAAAAAACGTCATAGTATAGTAAGACGTCAAAATCGGGCAAAAAGAGTCAAAATTTTTTTGGAACTCAAAATGTCATAAAAAACGTCATAGTATAGTATGGCGTTTTTTTCGGGCAAAAAAAGTCAAAAATTTTTTTGACCTCAAAATGTCATAAAAAAACGTCATAGTATAGTATGGCGTCAAAATCGGACAAAAAAAGTCAAAATTTTTTTTGACCTCAAAATGTCATAAAAAACGTCATAGTATAGTATGGCGTCAAAATCGGACAAAAAAAGTCAAAAAAATTTTTGACCTCAAAATGTCATAAAAAACGTCATAGTATAGTAAGGCGTCAAAATCGGACAAAAAAAGTCCAAATTTTTTTGACCTCAAAATGTCATAAAAAACGTCATAGTATAGTATGGCGTTTTTTTCGGACAAAAAAAGTAAACATTTTTTTTTACCTCAAAATGTCATAAAAAACGTCATAGTATAGTAAGACGTCAAAATCGGGCAAAAAGAGTCAAAATTTTTTTTGACCTCAAAATGTCATAAAAAACGTCATAGTATAGTATGGCGTATTTTTCGGACAAAAAAAGTCAAATTTTTTTTTGACCTCAAAATTTCATAAAAAACGTCATAGTATAGTTTGGCGTCAAAATCGGACAAAAAAAGTAACAAAATTTTTTGACCTCAAACTTTCATAAAAAACGTCATAGTATAGTATGTCGTTTTTTTCGGACAAAAAAAGTAAACATTTTTTTTGACCTCAAAATGTCATAAAAAACGTCATAGTATAGTATGGCGTCAAAATCGGGCAAAAAAAGTCAAAATTTTTTTTGACCTCAAAATGTCATAAAAAACGTCATAATATAGTATGGCGTTTTTTTCGGACAAAAAAAGTCAAATTTTTTTTTGACCTCAAAATGTCATAAAAAACGTCATAGTATAGTATGGCGTTTTTTTCGGACAAAAAAAGTAAAAAATTTTTTTTACCTCAAACTTTCATAAAAAACGTCATAGTATAGTATGGCGTTTTTTTCGGACAAAAAAAGTCAAAATTTTTTTGGACCTCAAAATGTCATAAAAAACGTCATAGTATAGTATGGCGTCAAAATCGGACAAAAAAAGTCAAAAAATTTTTCTACCTCAAAATGTCATAAAAAACGTCATAGTATAGTAAGGTGTCAAAATCGGACAAAAAAAGTCAAAAATTTTTTTGACCTCAAAATGTCATAAAAAACGTCATAGTATAGTAAGGCGTCAAAATCTGACAAAAAAAGTCAAAAATTTTTTTGACCTCAAACTTTCATAAAAAACGTCATAGTATAGTATGGCGTCAAAATCGGACAAAAAAAGTCAAAAATTTTTTTGACCTCAAAATGTCATAAAAAACGTCATAGTATAGTAAGACGTCAAAATCGGGCAAAAAAGAGTCAAAATTTTTTTTGACCTCAAAATGTCATAAAAAACGTCATAGTATAGTATGGTGTTTTTTTCGGACAAAAAAAGTCAAATTTTTTTTGACCTCAAAATTTCATAAAAAACGTCATAGTATAGTATGGCGCTTTTTTCGGACAAAAAAAGTAAAAAAATTTTTTGACCTCAAACTTTCATAAAAAACGTCATAGTATAGTATGGCGTTTTTTTCGGACAAAAAAAGTCAAAAATTTTTTTGACCTCAAAATGTCATAAAAAACGTCATAGTATAGTAAGGCGTCAAAATCGGACAAAAAAAGTCAAAAATTTTTTTGACCTCAAAATGTCATAAAAAACGTCATAGTATAGTAAGGCGTCAAAATCGGACAAAAAAAGTCAAAAATTTTTTTGACCTCAAACTTTCATAAAAAACGTCATAGTATAGTATGGCGTCAAAATCGGACAAAAAAAGTCAAAAATTTTTTTGACCTCAAAATGTCATAAAAAACGTCATAGTATAGTATGGCGTTTTTTTCGGACAAAAAAAGTCAAAATTTTTTTTGACCTCAAAATTTCATAAAAAACGTCATAGTATAGTAAGGCGTCAAAATCGGACAAAAAAAGTCAAAATTTTTTTGACCTCAAAATGTCATAAAAAACGCCATAGTATAGTAAGGCGTCAAAATCGGACAAAAAGTCAAAAAATTTTTCTACCTCAAAATGTCATAAAAAACGTCATAGTATAGTAAGGCGTCAAAATCGGACAAAAAAAGTCAAAAATTTTTTTGACCTCAAACTTTCATAAAAAACGTCATAGTATAGTATGGCGTCAAAATCGGACAAAAAAAGTCAAAAATTTTTTTGACCTCAAAATGTCATAAAAAACGTCATAGTATAGTAAGGCGTCAAAATCGGACAAAAAAAGTCAAAATTTTTTTGACCTCAAAATGTCATAAAAAACGCCATAGTATAGTAAGGCGTCAAAATCGGACAAAAAAAGTCAAAAAATTTTTCTACCTCAAAATGTCATAAAAAACGTCATGGTATAGTAAGGCGTCAAAATCGGACAAAAAAAGTCAAAAATTTTTTTGACCTCAAACTTTCATAAAAAACGTCATAGTATAGTATGGCGTCAAAATCGGACAAAAAAAGTCAAAAATTTTTTTGACCTCAAAATGTCATAAAAAACGTCATAGTATAGTAAGACGTCAAAATCGGGCAAAAAAGAGTCAAAATTTTTTTTGACCTCAAAATGTCATAAAAAACGTCATAGTATAGTATGGCGTTTTTTTCGGACAAAAAAAGTCAAATTTTTTTTTGACCTCAAAATGTCATAAAAAACGTCATAGTATAGTATGGCGTTTTTTTCGGACAAAAAAAGTCAAAATTTTTTTTGAACTCAAAATGTCATAAAAAAACATCATAGTATAGTAAGGCGTCAAAATCGGACAAAAAAAGTCAAAAAATTTTTTGACCTCAAAATGTCATAAAAAACGTCATAGTATAGTAAGGCGTCAAAATCGGACAAAAAAAGTCAAAAATTTTTTTGACCTCAAACTTTCATAAAAAACGTCATAGTATAGTATGGCGTCAAAATCGGACAAAAAAAGTCAAAAATTTTTTTGACCTCAAAATGTCATAAAAAACGTCATAGTATAGTAAGACGTCAAAATCGGGCAAAAAAGAGTCAAAATTTTTTTTGACCTCAAAATGTCATAAAAAACGTCATAGTATAGTATGGCGTTTTTTTCGGACAAAAAAAGTCAAATTTTTTTTTGACCTCAAAATGTCATAAAAAACGTCATAGTATAGTATGGCGTTTTTTTCGGACAAAAAAAGTCAAAATTTTTTTTGAACTCAAAATGTCATAAAAAAACATCATAGTATAGTATGGCGTTTTTTTCGGACAAAAAAGTCAAAAATTTTTTTGACCTCAAAATGTCATAAAAAACGTCATAGTATAGTATGGCGTTTTTTTCGAACAAAAAAAGTCAAATTTTTTTTGACCTCAAAATGTCATAAAAAAACGTCATAGTATAGTATGGCGTTTTTTTCGGACAAAAAAAGTAAAAAAATTTTTTGACCTCAAACTTTCATAAAAAACGTCATAGTATAGTATGGCGTTTTTTTCGGAAAAAAAAAGTCAAAAATTTTTTTGACCTCAAAATGTCATAAAAAACGTCATAGTATAGTAAGGCGTCAAAATCGGACAAAAAAAGTCAAAAATTTTTTTGACCTCAAAATGTCATAAAAAACGTCATAGTATAGTAAGGCGTCAAAATCGGACAAAAAAAGTCAAAAATTTTTTTGACCTCAAACTTTCATAAAAAACGTCATAGTATAGTATGGCGTCAAAATCGGACAAAAAAAGTCAAAAATTTTTTTGACCTCAAAATGTCATAAAAAACGTCATAGTATAGTATGGCGTTTTTTTCGGACAAAAAAAGTCAAAATTTTTTTTGACCTCAAAATTTCATAAAAAACGTCATAGTATAGTAAGGCGTCAAAATCGGACAAAAAAAGTCAAAATTTTTTTGACCTCAAAATGTCATAAAAAACGCCATAGTATAGTAAGGCGTCAAAATCGGACAAAAAAAGTCAAAAAATTTTTCTACCTCAAAATGTCATAAAAAACGTCATAGTATAGTAAGGCGTCAAAATCGGACAAAAAAAGTCAAAAATTTTTTTGACCTCAAACTTTCATAAAAAACGTCATAGTATAGTATGGCGTCAAAATCGGACAAAAAAAGTCAAAAATTTTTTTGACCTCAAAATGTCATAAAAAACGTCATAGTATAGTAAGACGTCAAAATCGGGCAAAAAAGAGTCAAAATTTTTTTTGACCTCAAAATGTCATAAAAAACGTCATAGTATAGTATGGCGCTTTTTTCGGACAAAAAAAGTAAAAAAATTTTTTGACCTCAAACTTTCATAAAAAACGTCATAGTATAGTATGGCGTTTTTTTCGGACAAAAAAAGTCAAAATTTTTTTTGACCTCAAAATTTCATAAAAAACGTCATAGTATAGTAAGGCGTCAAAATCGGACAAAAAAAGTCAAAATTTTTTTGACCTCAAAATGTCATAAAAAACGCCATAGTATAGTAAGGCGTCAAAATCGGACAAAAAAAGTCAAAAAATTTTTCTACCTCAAAATGTCATAAAAAACGTCATGGTATAGTAAGGCGTCAAAATCGGACAAAAAAAGTCAAAAATTTTTTTGACCTCAAACTTTCATAAAAAACGTCATAGTATAGTATGGCGTCAAAATCGGACAAAAAAAGTCAAAAATTTTTTTGACCTCAAAATGTCATAAAAAACGTCATAGTATAGTAAGACGTCAAAATCGGGCAAAAAAGAGTCAAAATTTTTTTTGACCTCAAAATGTCATAAAAAACGTCATAGTATAGTATGGCGTTTTTTTCGGACAAAAAAAGTCAAATTTTTTTTTGACCTCAAAATGTCATAAAAAACGTCATAGTATAGTATGGCGTTTTTTTCGGACAAAAAAAGTCAAAATTTTTTTTGAACTCAAAATGTCATAAAAAAACATCATAGTATAGTAAGGCGTCAAAATCGGACAAAAAAAGTCAAAAATTTTTTTGACCTCAAAATGTCATAAAAAACGTCATAGTATAGTAAGGCGTCAAAATCGGACAAAAAAAGTCAAAAATTTTTTTGACCTCAAACTTTCATAAAAAACGTCATAGTATAGTATGGCGTCAAAATCGGACAAAAAAAGTCAAAAATTTTTTTGACCTCAAACTTTCATAAAAAACGTCATAGTATAGTATGGCTTCAAAATCGGACAAAAAAAGTCAAAAATTTTTTTGACCTCAAAATGTCATAAAAAACGTCATAGTATAGTATGGCGTTTTTTTCGGGCAAAAAAAGTCAAAATTTTTTTTGACCTCAAAATGTCATAAAAAACGTCATAGTATAGTAAGGCGTCAAAATCGGACAAAAAAAGTCAAAATTTTTTTGACCTCAAAATGTCATAAAAAACGTCACAGTATAGTAAGGCGTCAAAATCGGACAAAAAAAGTCAAAAATTTTTTTGACCTCAAACTTTCATAAAAAACGTCATAGTATAGTATGGCTTCAAAATCGGACAAAAAAAATCAAAAAATTTTTTGACCTCAAATTGTCATAAAACACGTCATAGTATGATAAGACGTCAAAATCAGGCAAAAAGAGTCAAAATTTTTTTTGACCTCAAAATGTCATAAAAAACGTCATAGTATAGTATGGCGTTTTTTTCGGGCAAAAAAAGTCAAAATGTTTTTTGACCTCAAAATGTCATAAAAAAACGTCATAGTATAGTAAGGCGTCAAAATCGGACAAAAAAAGTCAAATTTTTTTTGGACCTCACAATGTCATAAAAAACGTCATAGTATAGTATGGCGTCAAAATCGGACAAAAAAAGTCAAAAATTTTTTTGACCTCAAAATGTCATAAAAAACGTCATAGTATAGTAAGACGTCAAAATCGGACAAAAAGAGTCAAAATTTTTTTGACCTCAAAATGTCATAAAAAACGTCATAGTATAGTAAGACGTCAAAATCGGGCAAAAAGAGTCAAAATTTTTTTGGAACTCAAAATGTCATAAAAAACGTCATAGTATAGTATGGCGTTTTTTTCGGGCAAAAAAAGTCAAAAATTTTTTTGACCTCAAAATGTCATAAAAAAACGTCATAGTATAGTATGGCGTCAAAATCGGACAAAAAAAGTCAAAATTTTTTTTGACCTCAAAATGTCATAAAAAACGTCATAGTATAGTATGGCGTCAAAATCGGACAAAAAAAGTCAAAAAAATTTTTGACCTCAAAATGTCATAAAAAACGTCATAGTATAGTAAGGCGTCAAAATCGGACAAAAAAAGTCCAAATTTTTTTGACCTCAAAATGTCATAAAAAACGTCATAGTATAGTATGGCGTTTTTTTCGGACAAAAAGTAAAAAATTTTTTTGACCTCAAAATGTCAAAAAAACGTCATAGTATAGTAAGGCGTATTTTTCGGGCAAAAAAAGTCAAAATTTTTTTTGACCTCAAAATGTCATAAAAAACATCATAGTATAGTATGACATTTTTTTCGGGCAAAAAAAGTCAAAATTTTTTTTGACCTCAAAATTTCATAAAAAACGTCATAGTATAGTAAGGCGTCAAAATCGGACAAAAAGAGTCAAAAATTTTTTTGACCTCAAAATGTCATAAAAAACGCCATAGTATAGTAAGGCGTCAAAATCGGACAAAAAAAGTCAAAGATTTTTTTGACCTCAAAATGTCATAAAAAAACGTCATAGTATAGTATGGCGTTTTTTTCGGACAAAAAAAGTCAAAATTTTTTTTGACCTCAAAATGTCATAAAAAACGTCATAGTATAGTATGGCGTTTTTTTCGGACAAAAAAAGTCAAAATTTTTTTTGAACTCAAAATGTCATAAAAAAACATCATAGTATAGTATGGCGTTTTTTTCGGACAAAAAAAGTCAAATTTTTTTTTGACCTCAAAATGTCATAAAAAACGTCATAGTATAGTATGGCGTTTTTTTCGGACAAAAAAAGTCAAAATTTTTTTTGAACTCAAAATGTCATAAAAAAAACATCATAGTATAGTAAGGCGTCAAAATCGGACAAAAAAAGTCAAAAATTTTTTTGACCTCAAAATGTCATAAAAAACGTCATAGTATAGTAAGGCGTCAAAATCGGACAAAAAAAGTCAAAAAATTTTTTGACCTCAAAATGTCATAAAAAACGTCATAGTATAGTATGGCGTTTTTTTCGGACAAAAAAAGTCAAAAATTTTTTTGACCTCAAAATGTCATAAAAAACGTCATAGTATAGTAAGACGTCAAAATCGGGCAAAAAAGAGTCAAAATTTTTTTTGACCTCAAAATGTCATAAAAAAACGTCATAGTATAGTATGGCGTTTTTTTCGGACAAAAAAAGTCAAATTTTTTTTTGACCTCAAAATGTCATAAAAAACGTCATAGTATAGTATGGCGTTTTTTTTCGGACAAAAAAAATCAAAATTTTTTTTGAACTCAAAATGTCATAAAAAACGTCATAGTATAGTATGGCGTTTTTTTTCGGACAAAAAAAGTCAAAATTTTTTTTGAACTCAAAATGTCATAAAAAAACGTCATAGTATAGTAAGGCGTCAAAATCGGACAAAAAAAGTCAAAAATTTTTTTGACCTCAAAATGTCATAAAAAACGTCATAGTATAGTAAGGCGTCAAAATCGGACAAAAAAAGTCAAAAATTTTTTTGACCTCAAACTTTCATAAAAAACGTCATAGTATAGTATGGCGTCAAAATCGGACAAAAAAAGTCAAAAATTTTTTTGATCTCAAACTTTCATAAAAAACGTCATAGTATAGTATGCCGTTTTTTTCGGACAAAAAAAGTCAAAATTTTTTTGGACCTCAAAATGTCATAAAAAACGTCATAGTATAGTAAGACGTCAAAATCGGGCAAAAAAAGTCACAATTTTTTTTGACCTCAAAATGTCATAAAAAACGTCATAGTATAGTATGGCGTTTTTTTCGGACAAAAAAAGTCAATTTTTTTTTTACCTCAAAATTTCATAAAAAACGTCATAGTATAGTATGGTGTTTTTTTTCGGGCAAAAAAAGTCAAAAATTTTTTTGACCTCAAAATGTCATAAAAAACGTCATAGTATAGTATGGCGTTTTTTTCGGACAAAAAAAGTCAAAATTTTTTTGGACCTCAAAATGTCATAAAAAAACGTCATAGTATAGTATGGCGTCAAAATCGGACAAAAAAAGTCAAAATTTTTTTTGACCTCAAAATGTCATAAAAAACGTCATAGTATAGTATGGCGTCAAAATCGGACAAAAAAAGTCAAAAAAATTTTTGACCTCAAAATGTCATAAAAAACGTCATAGTATAGTAAGGCGTCAAAATCGGACAAAAAAAGTCCAAATTTTTTTGACCTCAAAATGTCATAAAAAACGTCATAGTATAGTATGGCGTTTTTTTCGGACAAAAAGTAAAAAATTTTTTTGACCTCAAAATGTCAAAAAAACGTCATAGTATAGTAAGGCGTATTTTTCGGGCAAAAAAAGTCAAAATTTTTTTTGACCTCAAAATGTCATAAAAAACATCATAGTATAGTATGACATTTTTTTCGGGCAAAAAAAGTCAAAATTTTTTTTGACCTCAAAATTTCATAAAAAACGTCATAGTATAGTAAGGCGTCAAAATCGGACAAAAAGAGTCAAAAATTTTTTTGACCTCAAAATGTCATAAAAAACGCCATAGTATAGTAAGGCGTCAAAATCGGACAAAAAAAGTCAAAGATTTTTTTGACCTCAAAATGTCATAAAAAAACGTCATAGTATAGTATGGCGTTTTTTTCGGACAAAAAAAGTCAAAATTTTTTTTGACCTCAAAATGTCATAAAAAACGTCATAGTATAGTATGGCGTTTTTTTCGGACAAAAAAAGTCAAAATTTTTTTTGAACTCAAAATGTCATAAAAAAACATCATAGTATAGTATGGCGTTTTTTTCGGACAAAAAAAGTCAAATTTTTTTTTGACCTCAAAATGTCATAAAAAACGTTATAGTATAGTATGGCGTTTTTTTCGGACAAAAAAAGTCAAAAATTTTTTTGATCTCAAACTTTCATAAAAAACGTCATAGTATAGTATGCCGTTTTTTTCGGACAAAAAAAGTCAAAATTTTTTTGGACCTCAAAATGTCATAAAAAACGTCATAGTATAGTAAGACGTCAAAATCGGGCAAAAAGAGTCAAAATTTTTTTTACCTCAAAATGTCATAAAAAATGTCATAGTATAGTATGGCGTCAAAATCGGGCAAAAAAAGTCACAATTTTTTTTGACCTCAAAATGTCATAAAAAACGTCATAGTATAGTATGGCGTATTTTTCGGACAAAAAAAGTCAAATTTTTTTTTGACCTCAAAATTTCATAAAAAACGTCATAGTATAGTATGGCGTTTTTTTCGGACAAAAAAGTCAAAATTTTTTTGACCTCAAAATGTCATAAAAAACGTCATAGTATAGTATGGCGTTTTTTTCGGACAAAAAAAGTAAACATTTTTTTTTACCTCAAAATGTCATAAAAAACGTCATAGTATAGTAAGACGTCAAAATCGGGCAAAAAGAGTCAAAATTTTTTTTGACCTCAAAATGTCATAAAAAACGTCATAGTATAGTATGGCGTATTTTTCGGACAAAAAAAGTCAAATTTTTTTTTGACCTCAAAATTTCATAAAAAACGTCATAGTATAGTTTGGCGTCAAAATCGGACAAAAAAAGTAACAAAATTTTTTGACCTCAAACTTTCATAAAAAACGTCATAGTATAGTATGTCGTTTTTTTCGGACAAAAAAAGTAAACATTTTTTTTGACCTCAAAATGTCATAAAAAACGTCATAGTATAGTATGGCGTCAAAATCGGGCAAAAAAAGTCAAAATTTTTTTTGACCTCAAAATGTCATAAAAAACGTCATAATATAGTATGGCGTTTTTTTCGGACAAAAAAAGTCAAATTTTTTTTTGACCTCAAAATGTCATAAAAAACGTCATAGTATAGTATGGCGTTTTTTTCGGACAAAAAAAGTAAAAAATTTTTTTTACCTCAAACTTTCATAAAAAACGTCATAGTATAGTATGGCGTTTTTTTCGGACAAAAAAAGTCAAAATTTTTTTGGACCTCAAAATGTCATAAAAAACGTCATAGTATAGTATGGCGTCAAAATCGGACAAAAAAAGTCAAAAAATTTTTCTACCTCAAAATGTCATAAAAAACGTCATAGTATAGTAAGGTGTCAAAATCGGACAAAAAAAGTCAAAAATTTTTTTGACCTCAAAATGTCATAAAAAACGTCATAGTATAGTAAGGCGTCAAAATCTGACAAAAAAAGTCAAAAATTTTTTTGACCTCAAACTTTCATAAAAAACGTCATAGTATAGTATGGCGTCAAAATCGGACAAAAAAAGTCAAAAATTTTTTTGACCTCAAAATGTCATAAAAAACGTCATAGTATAGTAAGACGTCAAAATCGGGCAAAAAAGAGTCAAAATTTTTTTTGACCTCAAAATGTCATAAAAAACGTCATAGTATAGTATGGTGTTTTTTTCGGACAAAAAAAGTCAAATTTTTTTTGACCTCAAAATTTCATAAAAAACGTCATAGTATAGTATGGCGCTTTTTTCGGACAAAAAAAGTAAAAAAATTTTTTGACCTCAAACTTTCATAAAAAACGTCATAGTATAGTATGGCGTTTTTTTCGGACAAAAAAAGTCAAAAATTTTTTTGACCTCAAAATGTCATAAAAAACGTCATAGTATAGTAAGGCGTCAAAATCGGACAAAAAAAGTCAAAAATTTTTTTGACCTCAAAATGTCATAAAAAACGTCATAGTATAGTAAGGCGTCAAAATCGGACAAAAAAAGTCAAAAATTTTTTTGACCTCAAACTTTCATAAAAAACGTCATAGTATAGTATGGCGTCAAAATCGGACAAAAAAAGTCAAAAATTTTTTTGACCTCAAAATGTCATAAAAAACGTCATAGTATAGTATGGCGTTTTTTTCGGACAAAAAAAGTCAAAATTTTTTTTGACCTCAAAATTTCATAAAAAACGTCATAGTATAGTAAGGCGTCAAAATCGGACAAAAAAAGTCAAAATTTTTTTGACCTCAAAATGTCATAAAAAACGCCATAGTATAGTAAGGCGTCAAAATCGGACAAAAAGTCAAAAAATTTTTCTACCTCAAAATGTCATAAAAAACGTCATAGTATAGTAAGGCGTCAAAATCGGACAAAAAAAGTCAAAAATTTTTTTGACCTCAAACTTTCATAAAAAACGTCATAGTATAGTATGGCGTCAAAATCGGACAAAAAAAGTCAAAAATTTTTTTGACCTCAAAATGTCATAAAAAACGTCATAGTATAGTAAGGCGTCAAAATCGGACAAAAAAAGTCAAAATTTTTTTGACCTCAAAATGTCATAAAAAACGCCATAGTATAGTAAGGCGTCAAAATCGGACAAAAAAAGTCAAAAAATTTTTCTACCTCAAAATGTCATAAAAAACGTCATGGTATAGTAAGGCGTCAAAATCGGACAAAAAAAGTCAAAAATTTTTTTGACCTCAAACTTTCATAAAAAACGTCATAGTATAGTATGGCGTCAAAATCGGACAAAAAAAGTCAAAAATTTTTTTGACCTCAAAATGTCATAAAAAACGTCATAGTATAGTAAGACGTCAAAATCGGGCAAAAAAGAGTCAAAATTTTTTTTGACCTCAAAATGTCATAAAAAACGTCATAGTATAGTATGGCGTTTTTTTCGGACAAAAAAAGTCAAATTTTTTTTTGACCTCAAAATGTCATAAAAAACGTCATAGTATAGTATGGCGTTTTTTTCGGACAAAAAAAGTCAAAATTTTTTTTGAACTCAAAATGTCATAAAAAAACATCATAGTATAGTAAGGCGTCAAAATCGGACAAAAAAAGTCAAAAAATTTTTTGACCTCAAAATGTCATAAAAAACGTCATAGTATAGTAAGGCGTCAAAATCGGACAAAAAAAGTCAAAAATTTTTTTGACCTCAAACTTTCATAAAAAACGTCATAGTATAGTATGGCGTCAAAATCGGACAAAAAAAGTCAAAAATTTTTTTGACCTCAAAATGTCATAAAAAACGTCATAGTATAGTAAGACGTCAAAATCGGGCAAAAAAGAGTCAAAATTTTTTTTGACCTCAAAATGTCATAAAAAACGTCATAGTATAGTATGGCGTTTTTTTCGGACAAAAAAAGTCAAAATTTTTTTTGACCTCAAAATGTCATAAAAAACGTCATAGTATAGTATGGCGTTTTTTTCGGACAAAAAAAGTCAAAATTTTTTTTGAACTCAAAATGTCATAAAAAAACATCATAGTATAGTAAGGCGTCAAAATCGGACAAAAAAAGTCAAAAATTTTTTTGACCTCAAAATGTCATAAAAAACGTCATAGTATAGTAAGGCGTCAAAATCGGACAAAAAAAGTCAAAAATTTTTTTGACCTCAAACTTTCATAAAAAACGTCATAGTATAGTATGGCGTCAAAATCGGACAAAAAAAGTCAAAAATTTTTTTGACCTCAAAATGTCATAAAAAACGTCATAGTATAGTAAGACGTCAAAATCGGGCAAAAAAGAGTCAAAATTTTTTTTGACCTCAAAATGTCATAAAAAACGTCATAGTATAGTATGGCGTTTTTTTCGGACAAAAAAAGTCAAATTTTTTTTTGACCTCAAAATGTCATAAAAAACGTCATAGTATAGTATGGCGTTTTTTTCGGACAAAAAAAGTCAAAAATTTTTTTGAACTCAAAATGTCATAAAAAAACATCATAGTATAGTATGGCGTTTTTTTCGGACAAAAAAAGTCAAAATTTTTTTTGAACTCAAAATGTCATAAAAAAACATCATAGTATAGTATGGCGTTTTTTTCGGACAAAAAAGTCAAAAATTTTTTTGACCTCAAAATGTCATAAAAAATGTCATAGTATAGTATTGCGTTTTTTTCGGACAAAAAAAGTCAAAATTTTTTTGACCTCAAAATGTCTTAAAAAAGGTCATAGCATAGTAAGGCGTCAAAATCGGACAAATAAAGTCCAAAATTTTTTTGACCTCAAAATGTCATAAAAAACGTCATAGTATAGTATGGCGTTTTTTTCGGACAAAAAAAGTCAAAATTTTTTTGGACCTCAAAATGTCATAAAAAACGTCATAGTATAGTAAGACATCAAAATCGGGCAAAAAGAGTCAAAATTTTTTTCGACCTCAAAATGTCATAAAAAACGTCATAGTATAGTAAGACGTCAAAATCGGACAAAAAAAGTCAAAAAAAATTTTCACCTCTAAATGTCATAAAAACGTCATAGTATAGTATGGCGTTTTTTTCGGGCAAAAAAAGTCAAAATTTTTTTTGACCTCAAAATGTCATAAAAAACGTCATAGTATAGTATGGCGTTTTTTTCGGACAAAAAAAGTCAAAAATTTTTTGACCTCAAAATGTCATAAAAAACGTCATAGTATAGTAAGGCGTCAAAATCGGACAAAAAAAGTCAAAAAATTTTTTGACCTCAAACTTTCATAAAAAACGTCATAGTATAGTATGGCTTCAAAATCGGACAAAAAAAGTCAAAAATTTTTTTGACCTCAAAATGTCATAAAAAACGTCATAGTATAGTATGGCGTTTTTTTCGGGCAAAAAAAGTCAAAATTTTTTTTGACCTCAAAATGTCATAAAAAACGTCATAGTATAGTAAGGCGTCAAAATCGGACAAAAAAAGTCAAAATTTTTTTTGACCTCAAAATGTCATAAAAAACGTCACAGTATAGTAAGGCGTCAAAATCGGACAAAAAAAGTCAAAAATTTTTTTGACCTCAAACTTTCATAAAAAACGTCATAGTATAGTATGGCTTCAAAATCGGACAAAAAAAATCAAAAATTTTTTTGACCTCAAATTGTCATAAAACACGTCATAGTATGATAAGACGTCAAAATCAGGCAAAAAGAGTCAAAATTTTTTTTGACCTCAAAATGTCATAAAAAACGTCATAGTATAGTATGGCGTTTTTTTCGGGCAAAAAAAGTCAAAATGTTTTTTGACCTCAAAATGTCATAAAAAAACGTCATAGTATAGTAAGGCGTCAAAATCGGACAAAAAAAGTCAAATTTTTTTTGGACCTCACAATGTCATAAAAAACGTCATAGTATAGTATGGCGTCAAAATCGGACAAAAAAAGTCAAAAATTTTTTTGACCTCAAAATGTCATAAAAAACGTCATAGTATAGTAAGACGTCAAAATCGGACAAAAAGAGTCAAAATTTTTTTTGACCTCAAAATGTCATAAAAAACGTCATAGTATAGTAAGACGTCAAAATCGGGCAAAAAGAGTCAAAATTTTTTTGGAACTCAAAATGTCATAAAAAACGTCATAGTATAGTATGGCGTTTTTTTCGGGCAAAAAAAGTCAAAAATTTTTTTGACCTCAAAATGTCATAAAAAAACGTCATAGTATAGTATGGCGTCAAAATCGGACAAAAAAAGTCAAAATTTTTTTTGACCTCAAAATGTCATAAAAAACGTCATAGTATAGTATGGCGTCAAAATCGGACAAAAAAAGTCAAAAAAATTTTTGACCTCAAAATGTCATAAAAAACGTCATAGTATAGTAAGGCGTCAAAATCGGACAAAAAAAGTCCAAATTTTTTTGACCTCAAAATGTCATAAAAAACGTCATAGTATAGTATGGCGTTTTTTTCGGACAAAAAGTAAAAAATTTTTTTGACCTCAAAATGTCAAAAAAACGTCATAGTATAGTAAGGCGTATTTTTCGGGCAAAAAAAGTCAAAATTTTTTTTGACCTCAAAATGTCATAAAAAACATCATAGTATAGTATGACATTTTTTTCGGGCAAAAAAAGTCAAAATTTTTTTTGACCTCAAAATTTCATAAAAAACGTCATAGTATAGTAAGGCGTCAAAATCGGACAAAAAGAGTCAAAAATTTTTTTGACCTCAAAATGTCATAAAAAACGCCATAGTATAGTAAGGCGTCAAAATCGGACAAAAAAAGTCAAAGATTTTTTTGACCTCAAAATGTCATAAAAAAACGTCATAGTATAGTATGGCGTTTTTTTCGGACAAAAAAAGTCAAAATTTTTTTTGACCTCAAAATGTCATAAAAAACGTCATAGTATAGTATGGCGTTTTTTTCGGACAAAAAAAGTCAAAATTTTTTTTGAACTCAAAATGTCATAAAAAAACATCATAGTATAGTATGGCGTTTTTTTCGGACAAAAAAAGTCAAATTTTTTTTTGACCTCAAAATGTCATAAAAAACGTCATAGTATAGTATGGCGTTTTTTTCGGACAAAAAAAGTCAAAATTTTTTTTGAACTCAAAATGTCATAAAAAAAACATCATAGTATAGTAAGGCGTCAAAATCGGACAAAAAAAGTCAAAAATTTTTTTGACCTCAAAATGTCATAAAAAACGTCATAGTATAGTAAGGCGTCAAAATCGGACAAAAAAAGTCAAAAAATTTTTTGACCTCAAAATGTCATAAAAAACGTCATAGTATAGTATGGCGTTTTTTTCGGACAAAAAAAGTCAAAATTTTTTTTGAACTCAAAATGTCATAAAAAAACGTCATAGTATAGTAAGGCGTCAAAATCGGACAAAAAAAGTCAAAAATTTTTTTGACCTCAAAATGTCATAAAAAACGTCATAGTATAGTAAGGCGTCAAAATCGGACAAAAAAAGTCAAAAATTTTTTTGACCTCAAACTTTCATAAAAAAACGTCATAGTATAGTATGGCGTCAAAATCGGACAAAAAAAGTCAAAAATTTTTTTGATCTCAAACTTTCATAAAAAACGTCATAGTATAGTATGCCGTTTTTTTCGGACAAAAAAAGTCAAAATTTTTTTGGACCTCAAAATGTCATAAAAAACGTCATAGTATAGTAAGACGTCAAAATCGGGCAAAAAGAGTCAAAATTTTTTTTACCTCAAAATGTCATAAAAAATGTCATAGTATAGTATGGCGTCAAAATCGGGCAAAAAAAGTCACAATTTTTTTTGACCTCAAAATGTCATAAAAAACGTCATAGTATAGTATGGCGTTTTTTTCGGACAAAAAAAGTCAATTTTTTTTTTACCTCAAAATTTCATAAAAAACGTCATAGTATAGTATGGTGTTTTTTTTCGGGCAAAAAAAGTCAAAAATTTTTTTGACCTCAAAATGTCATAAAAAACGTCATAGTATAGTATGGCGTTTTTTTCGGACAAAAAAAGTCAAAATTTTTTTGGACCTCAAAATGTCATAAAAAAACGTCATAGTATAGTATGGCGTCAAAATCGGACAAAAAAAGTCAAAATTTTTTTTGACCTCAAAATGTCATAAAAAACGTCATAGTATAGTATGGCGTCAAAATCGGACAAAAAAAGTCAAAAAAATTTTTGACCTCAAAATGTCATAAAAAACGTCATAGTATAGTAAGGCGTCAAAATCGGACAAAAAAAGTCCAAATTTTTTTGACCTCAAAATGTCATAAAAAACGTCATAGTATAGTATGGCGTTTTTTTCGGACAAAAAGTAAAAAATTTTTTTGACCTCAAAATGTCAAAAAAACGTCATAGTATAGTAAGGCGTATTTTTCGGGCAAAAAAAGTCAAAATTTTTTTTGACCTCAAAATGTCATAAAAAACATCATAGTATAGTATGACATTTTTTTCGGGCAAAAAAAGTCAAAATTTTTTTTGACCTCAAAATTTCATAAAAAACGTCATAGTATAGTAAGGCGTCAAAATCGGACAAAAAGAGTCAAAAATTTTTTTGACCTCAAAATGTCATAAAAAACGCCATAGTATAGTAAGGCGTCAAAATCGGACAAAAAAAGTCAAAGATTTTTTTGACCTCAAAATGTCATAAAAAAACGTCATAGTATAGTATGGCGTTTTTTTCGGACAAAAAAAGTCAAAATTTTTTTTGACCTCAAAATGTCATAAAAAACGTCATAGTATAGTATGGCGTTTTTTTCGGACAAAAAAAGTCAAAATTTTTTTTGAACTCAAAATGTCATAAAAAAACATCATAGTATAGTATGGCGTTTTTTTCGGACAAAAAAAGTCAAATTTTTTTTTGACCTCAAAATGTCATAAAAAACGTCATAGTATAGTATGGCGTTTTTTTCGGACAAAAAAAGTCAAAAATTTTTTTGATCTCAAACTTTCATAAAAAACGTCATAGTATAGTATGCCGTTTTTTTCGGACAAAAAAAGTCAAAATTTTTTTGGACCTCAAAATGTCATAAAAAACGTCATAGTATAGTAAGACGTCAAAATCGGGCAAAAAGAGTCAAAATTTTTTTTACCTCAAAATGTCATAAAAAATGTCATAGTATAGTATGGCGTCAAAATCGGGCAAAAAAAGTCACAATTTTTTTTGACCTCAAAATGTCATAAAAAACGTCATAGTATAGTATGGCGTTTTTTTCGGACAAAAAAAGTCAATTTTTTTTTTACCTCAAAATTTCATAAAAAACGTCATAGTATAGTATGGTGTTTTTTTTCGGGCAAAAAAAGTCAAAAATTTTTTTGACCTCAAAATGTCATAAAAAACGTCATAGTATAGTATGGCGTTTTTTTCGGACAAAAAAAGTCAAAATTTTTTTGGACCTCAAAATGTCATAAAAAACGTCATAGTATAGTATGGCGTTTTTTTCGGACAAAAAAAGTCAAAATTTTTTTGACCTCAAAATGTCATAAAAAACGTCATAGTATTGTATGGCGTTTTTTTCGGACAAAAAAAGTAAACATTTTTTTTTACCTCAAAATGTCATAAAAAACGTCATAGTATAGTAAGACGTCAAAATCGGGCAAAAAGAGTTATAATTTTTTTGACCTCAAAATGTCATAAAAAACGTCATAGTATAGTATGGCGTCAAAATCGGGCAAAAAAAGTCAAAATTTTTTTTGACCTCAAAATGTCATAAAAAACGTCATAGTATAGTATGGCGTATTTTTCGGACAAAAAAAGTCAAATTTTTTTTTGACCTCAAAATTTCATAAAAAACGTCATAGTATAGTATGGCGTTTTTTTCGGACAAAAAAAGTCAAAATTTTTTTGACCTCAAAATGTCATAAAAAACGTCATAGTATAGTATGGCGTTTTTTTCGGACAAAAAAAGTAAACATTTTTTTTTACCTCAAAATGTCATAAAAAACGTCATAGTATAGTAAGACGTCAAAATCGGGCAAAAAGAGTCAAAATTTTTTTTGACCTCAAAATGTCATAAAAAACGTCATAGTATAGTATGGCGTATTTTTCGGACAAAAAAAGTCAAATTTTTTTTTGACCTCAAAATTTCATAAAAAACGTCATAGTATAGTTTGGCGTCAAAATCGGACAAAAAAAGTAACAAAATTTTTTGACCTCAAACTTTCATAAAAAACGTCATAGTATAGTATGTCGTTTTTTTCGGACAAAAAAAGTAAACATTTTTTTTGACCTCAAAATGTCATAAAAAACGTCATAGTATAGTATGGCGTCAAAATCGGGCAAAAAAAGTCAAAATTTTTTTTGACCTCAAAATGTCATAAAAAACGTCATAATATAGTATGGCGTTTTTTTCGGACAAAAAAAGTCAAATTTTTTTTTGACCTCAAAATGTCATAAAAAACGTCATAGTATAGTATGGCGTTTTTTTCGGACAAAAAAAGTAAAAAATTTTTTTTACCTCAAACTTTCATAAAAAACGTCATAGTATAGTATGGCGTCTTTTTCGGACAAAAAAAGTCAAAATTTTTTTGGACCTCAAAATGTCATAAAAAACGTCATAGTATAGTATGGCGTCAAAATCGGACAAAAAAAGTCAAAAAATTTTTCTACCTCAAAATGTCATAAAAAACGTCATAGTATAGTAAGGTGTCAAAATCGGACAAAAAAAGTCAAAAATTTTTTTGACCTCAAAATGTCATAAAAAACGTCATAGTATAGTAAGGCGTCAAAATCTGACAAAAAAAGTCAAAAATTTTTTTGACCTCAAACTTTCATAAAAAACGTCATAGTATAGTATGGCGTCAAAATCGGACAAAAAAAGTCAAAAATTTTTTTGACCTCAAAATGTCATAAAAAACGTCATAGTATAGTAAGACGTCAAAATCGGGCAAAAAAGAGTCAAAATTTTTTTTGACCTCAAAATGTCATAAAAAACGTCATAGTATAGTATGGTGTTTTTTTCGGACAAAAAAAGTCAAATTTTTTTTGACCTCAAAATTTCATAAAAAACGTCATAGTATAGTATGGCGCTTTTTTCGGACAAAAAAAGTAAAAAAATTTTTTGACCTCAAACTTTCATAAAAAACGTCATAGTATAGTATGGCGTTTTTTTCGGACAAAAAAAGTCAAAAATTTTTTTGACCTCAAAATGTCATAAAAAACGTCATAGTATAGTAAGGCGTCAAAATCGGACAAAAAAAGTCAAAAATTTTTTTGACCTCAAAATGTCATAAAAAACGTCATAGTATAGTAAGGCGTCAAAATCGGACAAAAAAAGTCAAAAATTTTTTTGACCTCAAACTTTCATAAAAAACGTCATAGTATAGTATGGCGTCAAAATCGGACAAAAAAAGTCAAAAATTTTTTTGACCTCAAAATGTCATAAAAAACGTCATAGTATAGTATGGCGTTTTTTTCGGACAAAAAAAGTCAAAATTTTTTTTGACCTCAAAATTTCATAAAAAACGTCATAGTATAGTAAGGCGTCAAAATCGGACAAAAAAAGTCAAAATTTTTTTGACCTCAAAATGTCATAAAAAACGCCATAGTATAGTAAGGCGTCAAAATCGGACAAAAAGTCAAAAAATTTTTCTACCTCAAAATGTCATAAAAAACGTCATAGTATAGTAAGGCGTCAAAATCGGACAAAAAAAGTCAAAAATTTTTTTGACCTCAAACTTTCATAAAAAACGTCATAGTATAGTATGGCGTCAAAATCGGACAAAAAAAGTCAAAAATTTTTTTGACCTCAAAATGTCATAAAAAACGTCATAGTATAGTAAGGCGTCAAAATCGGACAAAAAAAGTCAAAATTTTTTTGACCTCAAAATGTCATAAAAAACGCCATAGTATAGTAAGGCGTCAAAATCGGACAAAAAAAGTCAAAAAATTTTTCTACCTCAAAATGTCATAAAAAACGTCATGGTATAGTAAGGCGTCAAAATCGGACAAAAAAAGTCAAAAATTTTTTTGACCTCAAACTTTCATAAAAAACGTCATAGTATAGTATGGCGTCAAAATCGGACAAAAAAAGTCAAAAATTTTTTTGACCTCAAAATGTCATAAAAAACGTCATAGTATAGTAAGACGTCAAAATCGGGCAAAAAAGAGTCAAAATTTTTTTTGACCTCAAAATGTCATAAAAAACGTCATAGTATAGTATGGCGTTTTTTTCGGACAAAAAAAGTCAAATTTTTTTTTGACCTCAAAATGTCATAAAAAACGTCATAGTATAGTATGGCGTTTTTTTCGGACAAAAAAAGTCAAAATTTTTTTTGAACTCAAAATGTCATAAAAAAACATCATAGTATAGTAAGGCGTCAAAATCGGACAAAAAAAGTCAAAAAATTTTTTGACCTCAAAATGTCATAAAAAACGTCATAGTATAGTAAGGCGTCAAAATCGGACAAAAAAAGTCAAAAATTTTTTTGACCTCAAACTTTCATAAAAAACGTCATAGTATAGTATGGCGTCAAAATCGGACAAAAAAAGTCAAAAATTTTTTTGACCTCAAAATGTCATAAAAAACGTCATAGTATAGTAAGACGTCAAAATCGGGCAAAAAAGAGTCAAAATTTTTTTTGACCTCAAAATGTCATAAAAAACGTCATAGTATAGTATGGCGTTTTTTTCGGACAAAAAAAGTCAAATTTTTTTTGACCTCAAAATTTCATAAAAAACGTCATAGTATAGTATGGCGCTTTTTTCGGACAAAAAAAGTAAAAAAATTTTTTGACCTCAAACTTTCATAAAAAACGTCATAGTATAGTATGGCGTTTTTTTCGGAAAAAAAAAGTCAAAAATTTTTTTGACCTCAAAATGTCATAAAAAACGTCATAGTATAGTATGGCGTTTTTTTCGGACAAAAAAAGTCAAAATTTTTTTGACCTCAAAATGTCTTAAAAAAGGTCATAGCATAGTAAGGCGTCAAAATCGGACAAATAAAGTCAAAAAAATTTTTGACCTCAAAATGTCTTAAAAAACGTCATAGTATAGTAAGACGTCAAAATCGGGCAAAAAGAGTCAAAAATTTTTTTTGACCTCAAAATGTCATAAAAAACGTCATAGTATAGTATGGCGTTTTTTTCAGACAAAAAAAGTCAAATTTTTTTTTGACCTCAAAATGTCATAAAAAACGTCATAGTATAGTATGGCGTTTTTTTCGGACAAAAAAAGTCAAAATTTTTTTTGAACTCAAAATGTCATAAAAAAACATCATAGTATAGTATGGCGTTTTTTTCGGACAAAAAAGTCAAAAATTTTTTTGACCTCAAAATGTCATAAAAAACGTCATAGTATAGTATGGCGTTTTTTTCGGACAAAAAAAGTCAAAATTTTTTTGACCTCAAAATGTCTTAAAAAAGGTCATAGTATAATAAGGCGTCAAAATCGGACAAATAAAGTCAAAAAAATTTTTGACCTCAAAATGTCATAAAAAACGTCATAGTATAGTAAGGCGTCAAAATCGGACAAAAAAAGTCAAAAAATTTTTTGGCCTCAAAATGTCATAAAAAACGTCATAGTATAGTAAGACGTCAAAATCGGACAAAAAAAGTCAAAATTTTTTTTGACCTCAAAATGTCATAAAAAACGTCATAGTATATATAGTATGGCGTTTTTTTCGGGCAAAAAAGTCAAAAAATTTTTTGACCTCAAAATGTCATAAAAAAACGTCATAGTATAGTATGGCGTTTTTTTCGGACAAAAAAAGTCAAAAATTTTTTTGACCTCAAAATGTCATAAAAAACGTCATAGTATAGTAAGGCGTCAAAATCGGACAAAAAAAGTCAAAATTTTTTTGGACCTCAAAATGTCATAAAAAACGTCATAGTATAGTATGGCTTTTTTTTCGGATAAAAAAAGGCAACATTTTTTTTGACCTCAAAATGTCATAAAAAAACGTCATAGTATAGTATGGCGTTTTTTTCGGACAAAAAAAGTCAAAATTTTTTTGGACCTCAAAATGTCATAAAAAACGTCATAGTATAGTAAGGCATCAAAATCGGACAAAAAAAGTCAAAATTTTTTTGGAACTCAAAATGTCATAAAAATGTCATAGTATAGTATGGCGTTTTTTTCAGGCAAAAAAAGTCAAAATTTTTTTTTACCTCAAAATGTCATAAAAAACGTCATAGTATAGTATGGCGTTTTTTTCGGACAAAAAAAGTCAAAAATTTTTTTGACCTCAAAATGTCATAAAAAACGTCATATTATAGTAAGGCGTCAAAATCGGCCAAAAAAAGTCAAAGTTTTTTTTGGACCTCAAAATGTCATAAAAAACGTCATACGGCCGTAAGGCGTCAAAACATGCCAAAAAAAGTTATATTTTAGTAAGACCTCAAAATGTCATAAAAAACGTCATGGTATAGTAAGGCTTCAAAATATGCCAAAAAAGTTATATTTTAGTAAGACCTCTAAGCCTAAATAACACTAAAAGGGTTGTGGTACACAAACATTCACTGGCTTAAAATTCTTACATAAATTAGGGCGTGGTTCCATTGAGCGACAGCTCCATAGACAGCTACTGGCAGTAGCTCAAGCATTGGCTGGGCTAGGCAACTACATCCAAAGGCCACCGGCTTCCTCCAGCGGTTGACAGGGGTTGCAGTGGACGTGTTTGTTTTCCAATGTTCGGATAGGTTTTTGTGACAATGTGGCTTGTTGTAATGTAAAGTGTACTAATTAGCATGTATTAGCATATTTTGCCGCTGGCTTATGACTTAATTGCCGATTTCTGGTCTCTGCTGATACAGATAGAGGACCGGAGCAGCTAATGTTAGGAACGCTCCTGCGGTGTGTTCCGTGCTCTCAGAGTCCGTTTTTTATTTTGTCTCATTTTTCTGTTTAAAAAGTCTGACATTGCATGGACAGAGCAGCTCCGTCAGTAAGAGGTTGCTGTTGTTTGTGTGCTGCTGTAACTGTAAGTGGATAGTGGATGGAGGCAGCGGTGAAAATTAAATATTTTAATATGTTATCATTATCGTTTTTATTGTTATTAATATGACAATAATAGTGTTTTTAATGTTTTAATAAGTTTTATTAATATGAAATAATAATGATTGTTAAATAATAGGCTAGAAATAAATTTCGCCCCACAACTCCACCAAACCCTGCAGCTCCACCTAAAACCTCTCTATCTGAAACAGTCATCGACCACTTCTTGTAACAAATATTAAAGTTCTTGAAAAAAAAATTCTTAACATCATTTTAGATAGTAGTTTCAAAGAGTTGTAACGTTAACTTTTAAGATGAGTTTTGGCGGATTTTTTTTGCTTTATTTCTTGTGTAGTATGACTTCAATAAAAGACTTCAATAAATTATTATTTCAAGTGCTGTGGCATTATAGTTTGTAAGGAACTGACCTTCAGGTAGGAGCGCTCGCTGTGTGTCGCGGTCGCACGGGGTCGAGCTAGTCGGATCGGACTCAGGGACTGTCGTTTGGTGGATGTAGCTGTGTGTAGCTGCCGCTTAGGTTGTTAGCCTAGCTGACTAGCTGATTAGCATTATGCTAGCTCGGTTGCTCCGAGCTAAGTGGGGGGGGGGGGTTCTCGGCCGGCTGACCCGTGGAGTAACCGCTTCTCCGCCAAATATGCAAAGTACACTCCCACTAAAATCCAAGATGGCGCAGCTCCAATGCCCATGGTTTGGTCACAAAACCGACTCCCCGAAACCAGTGGGTGATGTCACGGGTGCTACGTCCATGTTTTATACAGTCTATGAACCTAACATTAGACTGGGATGATTCCGCACCGCTGGACTGGGTGAAACTAATATTTTGCATATTAAGCGGGGATACGAACGGCCCCTCCCAGTTTGAGCTGATCCCTGTTTCTACTGAAATGTGATTGGCTCAGCCGCTCAGTCAGTCATCAAACTGTCAAAAGTCTACATTTCTGTAGAAACAAGGATCAGCTCAAATTAGGAGGGGCCGCTTGTATCCGCCCTTGATATGTAAAATATTAGTTTGACCCAGTCCAGCGGTGCGGAATCATCACCGTCTAACGTTCCACTTTGTGCCACCTGCGGCTGCGAGGTCAGGCTGCTGCTGTACACTGATGCTGCATTTTATGGGGTAAAAAAAAAACGTTCCGACGACCGGCCGGGAACAGACCGGCCGTTCGGGAAACCTCCCGAACCTCCCGATGGCCAGCCCGCCCCTGAGGAACATTAAGTAACCAGGACCAGGTGAACATAAACGAGACACAGTATGATGATGTGCCACTACAATGGAAAACTTGGCAACAGCCATTACATAAACCCCATGTTCAGAAGTTAATACTTGAGCAAAAGTGCACTTGTCAAGCATAATTTTAGCCACAAACAAGCTAAAAACAGCACACTTTTTTATGGAACACGTTAAATCAAAGCAAAAATATGAAAATGAAAACATTGGTTTAAAACAAAGTAAAAAAAAGTAAAAGTAAAAAAAAATGAATCATGTTTTCTCCTTTGTGATATAAAGCCATCAATCTTCAGTGCATCACATGAAGAAAAGATATTTAAAGCTTTAGTAAGTACATGCAAAAATACAGCAACATATCAAAAGTGATAAGTGACCCAGACAATGCATGTTTTTCTTAAGAGTGAAAGCCAGTACTATAAGTCATTTTTGATGGCAGCATTGCTCCTGATCAGCTTTAGAACAGTATTCAGTGACTGAGTGTGCATAACATATAAATGCTAAAAGCAGTTATTGTGCTTTTTCGTCAATGAACGTTTAACTACACTGCATACAGTTTCAAACTGTATGGAAAGATGCCATCTCTATCTTTCAAAATGGCCATCTTTGTCTCAGTCTTTGTTTACTGAGTTAACATGTTCTTGCATCACGACCCCGGTGCCATGGAAACCCCACTTCCTCTTATGTGGGGGCAATGTAACTACTCACATCCCCTGTCATGCCATTCACTCGCTCCCCCTTTGTCTTCACACATACAGAGTAATCACTGAGTGAACACCACATACCAGCACATCTCTATCCATACACATTTATTGCGTTCATGACAAATCTTTTCAGAGAAATCTATCGTTAATTCTTCATAAAACCTGCCTACACTAGTTCACTACTTCCCCTCAAAATGAATCATGTAAGAGCAAAAGCAGGAACAAAACAACGGAACAAGTCAGATGCAAAAATGTCTGTACAATTTCTGTATTTAATTCAGCTTTATATTGGAAAAACAGGAAAAAGAAATTTAGCTGTCACAGTGGGACTGATATTGATATCAGACAATGTATGATATATTACACCAAGGAGAAGGTCGGTAGAAAAAACTGCAGCATTTTGTTTACGTGTGTGAGTGACATACACATAAAGGCAACGCTGTAACATACTCTTTCGTGGGAGTAAAACTTTGCATTTCTATGTGTTTAGAGCAACTGACAAGTTGCTGTCACTCACTTGAAGAGACTGAGCTTAAATCGTGCATTTTAAAAAAAGGTCACTCTGTTACAGATACAGTTCAATTCTTTCCTGCGTACATGCTTTTTTCCCCCCAATCAATGTACACACTGTGTATGTAGTTTGTATAGATCATCATTATTATTCTTCTTCTTATCCTCAGGATAACATCAGTGACTTCATGGCGTCATGTTCCCAACTCACTATAAATGTATACCATATTAAATGACTTCAGTGGTGCACAGATTGCACAGTTTTGGATGCTAAACATCAAGCTGATTCATCCAATATCCACTCTGCTTTGACTATTGCAAAATCCATTCACAATTGTTTACATCAGAGTTTTCTTATTAAATAACTCTCAAAATTGACACATTCCTTTATCTAAAAGGGACACAAAGTCCCCTCCTACCAAAAAAATAAAATAAAGCGCTGGCAGCTATTGCTAAGGCATTTCCAAAACATACTTTATATACAGAGACCAAGAAAAAGGGACTCAATGCTGCATAAATTAAGGTAGTGACATCCCTAGTTTTCTTGAAAATGGAAAAACCAAACTCCAGTCCACAGGCAATGTCTGAAATATACACAAGGTTACAGCAATAAACAAACAAATAAAATAATGGAAACACAAAGAAATCACCGGGAGTTGTTTGTTTAAAAAAATCTTTTTTTTCCATCTGCAGTAGCTCAAATAAAACAACCCAGTTTTCATTGTTGATTTAGTATTTCCTATATGGGTTGATAGGCCCTACATTTTAGGATTCATCAATTTTATTAAAAAGAAGAATAATCTGTAATTAATATGTTCATCACAAATGACAACCCTCACGCACCACCCCCTCCCTTTTAAACCCATGCCTATTCAGCCCCATCATCAAAGAAGAATACAACCTCACAAACACAAAGAACTGACACAAAAAACACTCACACACCCTGCTGTGCACTGATGCATGATACCCCTCCATGCATGACACTCTGACACTTTGACCGCCATTCAGTCCTAACTAACCTGGAATACCAGAAAAACGAAATGCTGCACATATTGGTTTGCAAGACCTGGTCCCACTGAGAAGCAACAGCTTCAGACCCAGGAAAACACTTCAGTTAGACAATCTTCCTAAATAACACGCACACACAGACCTTTACTCAGCGTCCATTCATTGCTGACCACTAAAGCAGTTTAAAACCCCAGCGTTTGGAGCCCCTACCCCCACCTGTCTACTCTCTCTCAACCATCTCCTATCGATTACCCTCCTGCCTTCACCTACACTCTACACTCCTCTCTCACGCCTGCTGTTCTTTATCTGGCGACTCCTCTAGCGTTATGACGGTGAACTCCTCTGTGTTGCCGTTCTCCTGGATCTTCTCTTTGTTCATGAGGGTCACCATCTCCTGCTCTCTCTCCTGGGCGTGGGAGCTGGAGGCAGATGCTGCCGCCCCGTTTCCCTCACCGCCCTCTTTCGATGTGATCATCAGGGTCTGTCGTCTGCTGCACAGGCTGCAAATGCACATTGAGAAGCATTTATTAATTATTGATCTTTTTTTTTTGCCATCCCTCAGTCTGCAGCAAAATGTGTGAAAATTGGAACTCTGAACATTGCTTATTGTTAACAGTAAAGCAGAATCCAAAACATGTCACATGACAACACTATTAGTGTAAAATCTTTTTTTTTTTAAATCAGCATTTGAGATCATACCTTTTTCTTTTGGCAACAGCTGCACATACAAGAAGAATAACAGCAACTGCCACAATCACTGCAATGATCACCAGCCAGTCTGGAGGGAGAAATAAGTCATGAGTCGACAGTATTAAAGCTGAGTCAGTAATAAATAAGAATCACTGTCAGTAAAGAATGGGTTCAATTAGAAGTGTGCTTTTCCCAACATGGTCTTATTTGACTGCGATCACTATGTTGGAGGTATATGTAAAGTAACGTGGCTGCTTACTCAAGGAACCACTGCTCTCCTCTTCATTAGATTTGGGCACATCAGGACCTGCCATCCTGCCATTACGTTGTTGCGGAGCTGCATGTCAATAAAACAAAAGGTAAACATTTAATCTCAGATACAGTTTACTCACTGACATATTAAAAATACAAGCATGTTTAAAACATAAATCTAGATGAAATCTTCAATTATATTTGTGGCTGTATCACAGAAGATGTCTTTATATTTCTTAAATCATATGTGCATTTTTATCTCTTACTACTGATACTGCAAGCTACATAACCATAATTTGATTTATGGATTTTATGGATTTGATTTGAATTTATCTGTGCAGCAAGCTGAACTGTGTATATATATATTATATATGTGTACATATGTGCATACAGCAAAGCCTTCAACACACACTTTTGTGTGTTTGTTTAATACTCTGACCCTGGTTGTAATTCCTCCTGTATGTGTACACAGTGATTAAATAACTGAGGCCTGTTTTGTAACAAATTCACTCCACAGCTCAAACTAACACAAGGGGGCATCCTATGTTCTTAAAGTTACTCCAGTCCTCTCAAAGCCTGTTGCATCTGATCTCAGGTTGTGCTGTTCTTCAAGAAGAGAAGAGAGAACAGAAAACTTGCCACATAATGTATTCCAAAAGTTATTATAAAGATGAATCAGCTCTTTTTCTCTTTGATACAGTCTCCACAAAAACATGAATATCATTTTCACCTGTGAGATGTTTTAATTTTTTTTTGGAATTGCATAGATATTATACAGGATTGTATTACATTGTCAGGTGTTGTTATTTTACCCAGATCTTGCATAATTTCTTGAGTTCTAATCTTATAACATGACTCTCCTTGTGCTTTGATTTGTAGCTGTTGCAGTTGTTGTTGTACTGGTTGATTTGTGTTTGTTTTTCTTACACTCTGTTGTGGCATCATCCCCGACAGACTCATTCTGCTGCTCATTTTCATTTTCATTTTCTTTCACTGGGCCGCCAACAGGGGCCGTTGGAGAGACTCTTTCTTCCTCAGAGGAGGGTGGTGACATCCCAGATCCAGTGGGCTGGTCGAGGTCTTCAGGAGTGAAAGCGAACGGCGCAGTGCTGTTTTCTCCCGTAGCGTGATCCCAAGTGGGATCCTCTGTAATCTTTTCTGTGGGACTGGTGGTAAATTCTATTATTCCCGTATGAGCATCATCTCCAGGTACCGTGGAGTAACCATCCTCAGAAGCAACCTCGAGATGTGTTTTTGCAGTGGACTCTGGCTCTGCCTCGTCTTCTGCTGTTGTTGGAGCAAGAGGTGAAGGTTAGAGAAGGTTATGTATGGTTACAGTCACCTATATTTTGACATGACTTAAGAAAAACATTAGAAATGCCTTAGCGAAATGGTGGCATCTGTCTAGATGTCATTTTATAGTGTTATAAAGTCTGATCATATTCTCATTTGGGCCTTAAACATAGTCTGAATATGCCAACATTTATGTTACACTAATAATTACATTACAAGACATTTATATATGAACATGCATGGCAGACTCTCGGTAAAGCTGAGTTTCTCACAGTCTTATGCTGAGCCATTCCTCTTACAACGTCACAGCACAGAGAGAGTGAGAGAACCCTTTAAAAAACACAATGGCCCGTATATAAATAACAGTACAAAATGAATCACATCCTGCTTGGTAAACTTGGCGTTAATCAGCCCTCTTCTCTCCAGATTTTAAACTTAAAAAAGATATCACAGTTTTGGTTTTGAATCATAAAATGAGAAAATGAGAAAATGAAGATCTGTCTCTGAAATCACAGTACTTTTGACGGTAGTATTTGTTGATAGCATCTGTGTTACTACTCAGTGCTATTTGTATTTTCAATGGTGTGACATCCCTTTGTAAGTATATACTGCAACATGTTAGAGCTACTTTTTATTATAAAGCATTCAGCATCATTACTCTGTTAATGCAGTATTTCCTTGTCAGATAATACACAGCCTAATAACCTGCAGTGTAGCTGTGTAAAATGTTACCACTGCTCATGAATGGTCTAGGCTTTTCAGTAAAAAGAAAACACCCAGTCGTTGGGAAACTGATCCCTCATTAGCACTCAAGGTGCTCGTAAAGAGTAACCTCACCCAGCTGTTTTTCCTTCTTGTTCAGCCAAAGATGATTTGGGTGAACTGTATGTCCCACCTCAGGTAACACAGCTAGGAGCTAAGAGGATGCTGGTGTTGACTATAGAGATGGAATTGTTTGGTAACAAAACTGAGGTGGTGTTTGAGAGGTTTCCTTCTGTTGTTATTCAAATAATTATGCAGAGAGTTTGTGCATCCTGTAATAGAGATTTAATTTTCATCTTTCCTTTTTCCACAACATACATTATCAACTGAATGTGACAATCTGGAAATTCTGCATGTTTTTAAAAGTTGACATCCTACCAGTTATAATTATAATAACAAAATATTTCATTAGGTCTAGTGACAGAAACAGATTACACTGCTGTTAAACTATCATTTAAGAGCTTTGGCTGTTAGTTTACATTAGTGCTTAAACTTTGGATATATGGTGACAAATGGGTACTGAACAGGTTAAGGGTAAATGGGCCCATTGTACTGACCTGATGCATCTGAGGGTCCAGATAACACAAACCTTTTCGTACAGTTCTTCTCAGGCCCAGCTGGAATGAGGTGAGGGGGACAGGAAGTAGACGTTACCAAAATGGAGAAGCAAATGACAAATGTGCCAAGGCGATGGAGGCTGTAATTTAATATGGCACTTTTGCAATTTGAGTGTTAGCAGCGCACTGCACAGATGGTATGCAACTGACTATTTTCTGTGGTTATAATCACCTTGGTCATCATAGCAATAGGCATCGAAGTGTTCTTCAGCTCTCACTCGTGACTGAAAAATTAAGCCAGTCATGTTCTTTGCACATTTTTCATTGGGCTCATGTCTGAGGATGGCAATGCTCCCATTGCTGATCCAGCCGTTCCTGAGTGGACACAGTAGTGTTATTGTTAGAAGATATATTCTTATTCTTATTCACATTTTGGAGACATTTGTTGATGCAGCATGCAATCTGTCTCCAGGTAGCCATGTCTAAACACATTACATCATACTAACAACTGAACTGATTCACAGCTGAGAAGCAGACGGTGGTTTCCTTTATCAGAGGTTTGCTTGATTTACTTCCACATGACAAACGTGACATATCCATGTTGCAAAACTGGAAGACTGGAAGTTTTACATCTCTGGATGAAGTGTAATGATGGTGACCAAGTGCATCTACAGCTGAAGATGCACTGCATTTTTAAAAAAATACATCTTACATCTTAAATTTTTTTTTTTTTAAGTCTTCATTTAAAAAGATGTTGTTCACAACAATTGATGCCAATGATAATTAGACAAAGGCTTGTGGTTTTACCTGCAGGTTTGCATGCTTTTATTGTAGGCCTCTTGGACCTGGTCAGGATTTGCCAAGGTGGTCTCCAGCTGCTCACACACCTTCTGAGCCATGGAAAAGTCCAGGGAGTGACGGCTTGCTCCCTCAACTAGAAATACCCCGGCATAGCTGCAGGTCCGTGAATTCACTGTAGGGAAGGAGTAGGAACACAACAGGTTAAGTGTTTTACAGGATTCATCATCATTTAGATACAGTACATGTGGGTGGCTGTAGCCTGCAGGTTATGAAGCCTGTCTGGCTCTTTTTTTCCAAAGAATTCCAGCCAGTAACAAAGTCATTGTCTGAATTTTCATTTCAGAGCTCTTTTGCTACAGAGGACAAACAGTATTTTTGGATGAAATGAGAAATTGTTCAAGTCACTTGGGAACAGATCTAATAACAGAATCACATTTACTATGCCTTTTCTTTGATTTTCTTTTTTTTTTTTTAAATAAACATAATATCAACAATTCATTTCATTTTGTTCATGTTTTCAGACCTCAACAGCTCAAAACCATATTCATAACAAGCAGAAACTGAAATAGAGAATTTGGTTTTAAGACTCATGTTTCTTTTGACCACAGGACGGATGCAGATGCTGTGGTTTATACAATGGGAATTATTATTTAGTCCTGATTAATGTAATACACTGTGGAATCGATACGAGAAAGCTGAGGATTCATTTAATAGTTTTGAAGGAGGAGCTCCTTACAGCTCATTGATATTTTTCTTGCAGAATATGTTTGGGATATTTCTGCAAAGCTTTCCACTCAATTCAACTACAAAAGCAACGGTATTTCATTCAGAAGCCTCATTTACTAATTTCTATGAGACATTGCTACAATCCATGTGAGTCCTTTCACAGCCATATAATGTTCTATAAGTAAAGTCTTGATTTATGCATGTGTGGTGTGTTTCGTGTTAATATTCAAGTGTGAGTCATGAGAAGACTGGTTTGTTCTGGTGAGCTCTCTGGGAGAGGAAGATCATGAGACAGTACACTCATCTTTGTGTTTGGCCCTCAGGCCTTGCTAAGATTTCATTTCAGTTTTATGTGTATTTTGTGTAAAGTGTGTATTTTGTATATGTGTATTTTGTGTAAAGTGTATATATCATACACGTACAGTACTTTTCTCTACAGTAATTGACCCCTTTTTCAGAAAGGTAGAGGTTTAACCCAGATATAATACTCGGCACTGACAGCTGCATTTTATGGCTGAAAGCATCCACTGCATACAACTCGTTACGGTGTCAGAAGCTAACAAAAGCAAACTTTGCTTTCTGGACAAACTTTGATACCCTTTTCTAATAAGACACGTATTATGAAGAATTTTTATGTTGTGACTGTTTGTTTGTGCTTATAAATTATTTCCGGATGTTTAATTGGTCAGTAATGTACCACTAAGTGCAACATTTGGGTTGCCAGGCAGTGAAAAATCCCCTTGGTTTGTGTAGATCCTCCTCTAGTATGAATTCATCTAAGTGATCTTGATCCCGAAACTTTCACTTTTCTTGGTAAAAGCATTCATGTGCCAATATTACCTCCACAACAGGAGCTTAAGAATTTAAGGTTGTTTTACCAGTAATTCTCAAAACCTGTTTTCTTTTTGGTACAAATTATCTTGTATAAGTTACAGATTAAAGTCTGTACAATGAAATGATGTCTCTTGTGCACAGTGTGTATAATATTATCCTCTTGGCTGTAGTTTGCCTGACTAAAGGAGAAACTTCAGGGAAATTGCTTTGCCTCATCGAAATGAAAAGAAAAATTCAAACTAAGCCAAGTAAATGAGCAGCTGTGCTGGCAGGGGTATGTGTATACATGTAGATCACTTCATTCAAATAGCCACACACTTGCACTCTCCTCACATAAACAAAAGCAGCGGTTTTGAACTGGCAAGAATTAGATGTCACGTGGGGATTTTCCTGATAAGAGCTGGTGAGCATTTGTATCAAGACTGAAAAAGAAAGACGCCATCTGTAAAGAGTCACACGGGGACACATAGGTCTCGCACTATTAACCCATGACTTTGTCTCCATAGTGCTTCTAGAGACCCCCTTTCAACATATATATGTAATATATATAAAATTTTAGATTTAGTGTGAAACAGCAGAAGTTGTAAAAATCCATTAACATTCACATTCTGAAGATTTGATCGGTAAACTGATTCTGTGGAGGTTTAACAAATACTTTTGACTGAGGAGATGAAAACTGAAGAGCTGTGGGTTTTAATATACTGTGCTGAAAAAAAGCAGGATCCTTTACCACCACAAACACCACAGACTGTCAGATGAAAATTTACTGAAATCCCCACATGGGCAGAAGAACCCCATATCTGTTTGCTGCTTGTTTAACTATGCTACCATGGTGACAGACACATGAGTTGTGAAAGGTGTCACTTGGCAGCAACATCAGATTTGTACAGGAAGATCACACATGACATTTAGCATCTGTCACATTGCTGAGCTTCCTGCTTTCAACTGTCAAGTCCTCCTAGTTGCATAGAAAATAGGTAAACAAAAATCTAAACTGCAATCACACCGAGAAGACACATCCTGCTAGGGTACTAAAATACACTTTCTGATATTGTTTTACCTTTTTCTTTTTAAGTGGCAGTTCAAAGAAATAAAAAAAAACAAAAAACTTTTTTTGCACTTAGTGAAAACCTGTGCAACCTGCTGCTTCACTATAATGCAGTCCAATGTAACTGTAATCTAATGCAATTGTCTTACACTCAATACTACATTTCACAGAAATTAATTAAGCTCTATTGTATTTTTTGCAGTAGTTTGTGTTGTTGTAGATCATATTATACATTATCTGTCTCGGGAATGTGCTCACATGGTAATCACATGGTACCTACAGGAATAACTGCCAAATTGTTCTATTAGACCCAGAAAAGAAGGAAGTGATCTGTTTAGCAACGAACTTGAGAGATTTCTCAGGCTGCATCCTGGTCTTGACTCTTGTATTGCAACATGCAAATGATGAAATACTGAGATGAGGAAAAAAAAAAAAAAATTATATATATATATATATATATATATATATATATATATATATATATATATATATATATATATATATATGTGTGTGTGTGTGTGTGTGTGTGTGTGTGTGTGTGTGTGTGTGTGTGTGTGTCTTTTTTTGTAGTTCCCCCACTACAGATAGTTACATTCCAGCTGTAGGTACTCGATGAGTATCCACTTTTCCACTGGCTGCTATGAGTAAACAGAGCACTAGTAGCAGCAGGAAGTTGAGCTCTCTGCTGTTAATGGCAGCTTGGCAACAAGAGTCTGTGCCAGTACTTGTTTTGTAAGGCAGTTTCACTTCTTTATTTTTCTCTCAATCCGTCTCTCTCTCTCTCCCTCACACATATACGCACATAGACACACACACACACACCTGAAAGAACCTCAACACATGCTGCCACATGGCAAAGTAAAGGGGTGAAAAACAAGACAAGAATCCAGGCCTTGCAAACCTGCCCAGGGAGATCAAAGACAGCACAGCTTACCATCAGTGAGCTGAAAAGGGGGCTGACATGAATCTGTGGAGTAATCATTAGTATGCAGAGGGAACGGTCATGGGTGTCTTTATGTGGTCCACAGGCCTGCTATGCCAAAGTACTGACTCTCCCAAAGGCTCTATTGTCACCTAATGGAGTTGAAACCAAGGAGACTGCAAAGTCTGGGTGTACAGAACCTGAGAGAAAGGGAGCTTTAACACAGCGTCTTGCCAAAAACTCCAGCTGCTCTAGAAGCAATAGACAAGCCTAACTCTCTCTTCACTTTCCCCCCACTCTCTCCCTTTCTCTTGTTTTCTCTCATTACTCTCTGTTTGTCTTTTCGGTGCCAGCAATAAAGTACAAATTACGCGCTGCATGCAGGTGCGCAAACACACAGGCGGATCACAGATGCACATGCACACAAACACTCTCCAATTTTGGCTGATGATTCCTTGAGTCATAACCTTTGTAGAGCCATGACACAGCATGGAGCACAGCAAGAGAATCAGTATGCTCAGTATATTGATGTCAAGATGAATAACTCTAACTTTATCCCCTCATACGCATTTTTCTCCTTCTGCTCGTCTTTCCTAGATACACCTTACTGAAGACATTCTCGCTAAAGTTTTCTGAGAACATCCTGGGCGTGGGATCTCATGCTTGAACAGAGAAGCTACTGTATATTTCCTCCTCCTAGTGTAACATCCTTTTAGCCATAGTTCATCAGCTGGTTTGGAAAGAGAGCTTGTTACCGTCACTCCAACGATATTGTGAAACAGTGAAGTTGCTCTGTCAGCAAGCAGGCCTTTCACTTCCTTGGTCATAGCTAAGGTCTACCAGGGCTAGTGGGATAGGTGAAACATGAGATTTGGTGCAAAATATATGTTTGTGTTCATGCACACACACACACACATGCACACGCCTGAAAGTCACAAGGACAATCACTACATGATTTTCATCTCTGATATGCTACTTCCTTCCTTCCTTCCTTTCTTGCCTTCTATACCTTCGCCCATTATATATTGTTGAAAACAACCACAAGTGTTGTTAGTTTAACGTTTAACTTTTACAAAATACTGGTCCCATAGTTGTCATCTGAGAAAAAAAGGATTCGGTGAATCCAAATGGATGATCTGTGATAGGAAATCCAACCTTCTACTTTCTTGTCAAACATTCAGATTTGAAGATAAAGGAGACTTGAATGCAAATGGTACACTTCAAAACATTTCCTGCACTACAGAGGTCCTTTCACTGACACCTGGCTTTAATTACAGTTTTCCTTCTTGCTAAGAACTGGGGGTGGTTAGCCTAGCTTAGCATACATTTAATTAATGTGTACACAAACAAAAATGTAAAAATGGACATTGCCAAGTTAGCTGTTCCCTTCAGCTTCAAGTCTTCGTGCTAATAGCTGAGCTAATCATCCATGGCTCTAGCTCCACACTTAACAAACCAACATGTCATATCAATCTTCTCATCAAATTCTCAGAAAGGAAAAAAAAAATCATACTATTCATTTCATTTAATAGTAGTGTTGTTTTTATCTATAACATTTTGTCTGATACAGTGCCTTGGTTGCAAAACTATGGAATAAGGAACCTATTCCTTTTTGTCCCAACATGCACATTCGTTGTCTTTGTTCTTAATTCAAAGTATAGATCCAGTATAATCCTCTGTCATTCCTGATGATACGGAGATTTTGGAAATCACTGACTCATGCCGGAGGATGTGTGCACATTACAGAGCTCTTTGTGAGCACTTTTCCCAGGGACACAAAGACTTTAGTGTATGTGAGGAGGAATATCAGACAGGGGGAGTACGTGTAGAAAGCATGAACCTCACACAGTGGTTTATAAAAGTAATGAGTTGGTTTAACAGCTCAACTCAAGGGTCGAGACAAAACCTGGAATTTGTGGATCCCATGACTAAGACCAGTTCTATCAGTGTCGAAGGCACTGGATAAAGAAGAGAAAATAAGCTGAGAGGCTTATACAAGATGTTCATGCAGCCATTCAGCTTCAGGGTGGTAGGAGGGTAGAGTGGTAGAGGAGGCAAACACGTGTCTGAGAGTCTCAGATGGCAGAAGATGGTACAAGCCTTCTTTGTCAAGGCCCAGTCCCAGTCCACGGTGTCCCTGACCACCCCTCACCTTGAAACATAACACGGCCGCATGGAGGAGGGGTTGTTCACGCCAAGGAGGCAAGTATGGCCACATTCGCAGGAAATCCAGCAGTTAGGTTGGCCCGAGTGCATGCATTTGGGTTTGTGAGTATGTGTTTGTGTGTGAGAGAGAGACTGATCCTCTGTACAGAAGAAGCAGGACTCAGTTATTACCATATCTGCACTTGCTGTCTATTTAGGAAACCAGATACAAGAGCACTGACCTCATATATCAGATAAAGTTACTGAGAGTTTTGGATGTGTTGAAACTTATGCAAATCATCACTGTTAAATCCTTTACTGGAAGTTAGAGGCAAAAAATTGACAAATGATCAGATCTGGAAGGTCTCGCAGATTGGTGATAATTCTTTAGTCTCATGATCAGCTGAATTATTGAAAGCCAGTAATGACTTTGAATTATTTTAAATTGGATTTTTATTACATTCCATGCAGAGGTCACAGAGTCACATATGAATTTAAATGGATGAAACTGATTTAATTAACTACTGGGAAAAAAACTGCCTTGAATGCCTTTAGGACAGGTTCAGTCACTACTGTATATATTCAAGATACCAGTTAATAAAAGTACTCAAATTTTTTCCAGACAGTTTTCATTGAACCACTCATGCTCATAGATGCTATTGGTGGGCATCCAGACAGCATCATAAAAACTCTGCATAAATCTCATCCTGGTTTACATGGACGTCTGGCCTGGTCACAAGTCCACAAGTCCAGCTCTTAATAATGTGCTTAAGTTGAAAACACAGCTACAGACACTTTTCACCAGACACCAAATACTCTCAACATTAAAACATAGAGAAACATGGACAAACACTTACACAAAAGCTCACAAGTCCTCAGCACACAAGAAGCTTTGTGGGGGCAAGCACATGCTGCAGCACCGTTGGGGGCGTGGGGGGGCATACAGTGTACATACAAGCCTCTTATTTGTCTTTTAATACTGGTCAAATTTATAGCTTGATGCTGATTGTTCTTTGGTGCAGTGCCAGAGGGAGTCTTTGCGAACAACCCCACCACCACCTCCTCAGGGAACAAGCCAGACAAACCCTAGACCTGTTTGATTCAGTACCAACTTCACCTCCAGAGATGTATATCGCTCCGAGCAACAAATCCAATCAAAACCATACACAGAAAGCACATGTGAGACAGACACAAAGAGAAAAGAGGGAGACACTGAGGGGGGGGAAAGCTATAGCGATAGCTGAACATCCTTTGTGTCAGAGAATAAAGCACTAAGCGTGGCAGCGCAGACTCCATCTGTAGCAGCACAGGAAAAAGAGGAAAAAAATCTTGATTTCCTCCTCTATCTGAAAACAAGGACCGCTTCTGAAAGCTAGACTGATCATCCAAAAGCCTGATAAATAAGGTTCACTTCACCGTGTGCAAATGTGTGTGAAACAGAGAGTGAGCAAGAGCTCCTGTCTCCTTTGTGTCTATCAGGAGTCGTCTCAGACTGCCAGACGTAAGCCTGTCTGCGCTGGTGTAGCACGCGTTCGCTTGCCGGCATCCACTCATCCATTCTACAAGCAGCAGCAGCAGAAGCAGCAGCAGCAGAGCACAGCCTCTTTCTTTCACTGTCCTCTCTTTACCTTAAGACACGCAAATTCTCAACTTGGCTCAAGATGGGAAAAAAAAAAAATCCAGACAATACTGTTTAGTCCTAAAATCTGGCAACAAAGCAAAATTGCCAGATGCTCAGCCTGGCACACTTTAGGCAGAATAAGGTAAAAAAAATAAAAATAAAAATAAAAAAGATCCACAAACAAAGAGCCATCCGCAGGGCGAAGGCATAGTCCCCTCACCTTGAAGTTGTTCTGACCTGGAGGAGGCCAGTAATCCAAAGGTGACCCCCAAGAGAAGCGTCCACATTCTGGGTAAACCGTCTGGCAAAGGCTGGGTGAGTATCTGGTAGTAAAGGTGTGTTACAGTTCTCCTGTGGTCCTGTCTTCTCTCTGCCAGGAGTGACGGGTGGTGTGCGTGTGTATATGTGTGTGTGTGTGTGTGTGTGTGTGTGAGAGAGAGAGAGAGAGAGATTGAGTGATAGAGCAGTCTAAAAAAAAAAGAGAGAGAGAAAAACTGGTACTGTGGTGGGAGTTGCTGTGAGTGTCTGCTAGCTGCTGGAGGTGACTCAGACTTTGCCCCAACTTTTCTGTCCTCTGCCTGAGAGACACTGAGGCTAGTGGCACACACGTAGGAGGAGGGGAAGAGTGGCTCATGTGAGCACACACCCTTCTGCCTCTCCCACACTTGCCCCACCTCCCCTCCCGCCCCACCTCATACAGCCTCTTTTTCTCTCTTGCCCCCCCGCCCCCCCACCCTCTCTCTTCCAGCCTCTACAGTTTGTAATAGCTAAGAAGAAGGTGATCTCTCCCCCCCCCCCCCGTTTCCTCATGTTTCTGACAGCAACAGTTTCTGAGAGCCCATCTGGTCTTTTGTTCAGTCCTCACTCTATTTTCAATTCATCCGATTTTCTTGTCTCTGCTCCCTCGCATACTTTGTCTTCCTCTCTTGCTGTATGTCTCAGTGTGAGCCTCTGTCACCAATTGAAAGAGGTCACATCCTCTTTCGGTTGGTACTGTCAGGAGAGGTCACATTCTCTTTCAGGAGGATGAGACATACCTCATCCTCAAGCTTTTATAGATTCAGAGGGCATTGATAGAAATCTCCAAAATGTTGCAGACATTTCTGTCAGCTTTTACCGGTCTTGATCTCATCACACTGACTGACCAAAGTAAATAAATTCATCAGAAGATATATGTTTGAGATGCAAAAGCAAGCACCAGTCCAGAGCTACTTATTCAAACCTTTGTTTGAATCAGGTTTAACTTTTCACTTCATCAGATGATGGCAGGAGTCATCTCAGGTTTCGGGAATCTCCCCAGCAACAACATGTCTACTGTTGTTTGCATGTGATTGTACAATACACAAACAACTGTGATAAGAAAGCATGACTGGTCTCTAATTGTGCGACTTCCTCACCAACCAACCATAAAGAATGTCAAATGGCTCAGCATGGCCAGTAACTTTGTAGTCATGGGAACAGCACTCAAATAAACTGATGTGACCTGGCTCTTTTTTTTTTCTTTTTTTTTTTTTTTTTTAGCAACATGCTGAACCTACTCCACTACTTTAGTGACATGACAGCATTACAGCTTATCTATGATACAGATAAAAGATCACATTTGATATTTTTTCTGGCTGCTATTTTTAGTTCTGCTTTAAAGACCACATTAATGAGCAATCATATGGGAAAGTGTTGATTTTGGGAACACAGATGCTGAAAGGTCTATATGTAGCTCAAATGGAAACTTACACACATAAGCAGTGAAGCACAGGAAGTGTGCATTGACAAGACTAAGAGTGTCATGTCAGTGAATATATGAGGCTGCACTGAAGCACAATAGTGCCATGAGCTAAATGCTAACAAGAACATGTTCAACATGCTCAAAATGACAATGCTAACAAGCTAATATTAAGCAAGTGTAATGTTAATTATGTTCACCACCTTCATTTAGTGTTTGGTATTTAGCGCTATACACAGCTGAGATGAGAGTAGTTCAGCAGGGATAGTTAAAAATCAAAGTAGCCTACTGATTTTGTTTTGGGCTTTGGAATTGACCTGGCAAAGTCGCCACATGAAAAGTTAAGGGTTTACTAAAATGATTGCAAGTCATCCAGAGTGGACCATGAATAACTGCATCACCTTTTATAGCAATCCATCCAGTAGTTGCTGAGATATTCGATACCACAAATGCCAGTACTACGGTAGTACAAGAGGAAAAATCAGGGGATTACCAAAACCTTTGGGATAAATTTCATAAACATTCGTAACAGATGTTGAGATATTTCAGTGTGGACCAAAGTGGTGGACCTAACATATACCAACCGATGGATGCTGCCATCCCCAGAGCCAGTCTGTTAGTATGGATAAAAATGTCAGAATAAACCTGAACACTGCCTGAATACTGCCATCAGAGCTGTAAACATAATCCTCATCACAAAGTTAATAATGATCTGTAAATAAACATGCAGGAAAAGGGATAAGTATACCTAAAACAATGCTAACACCACTGAGAACAATGCATTCCCAGTGGACAACTGGGACTAGCCCCTCAATTTCCTTTAGCCTTCACTGACCTCTGGTTTCGCAAACCACTGATTAGACTGGTCAAGTGGTCTCACAAGTGACTACGAAAAGCAGACAGATTGATGATCTTTGGCAAAATGCAAAGACCAAAATTTAATTGGAGAAATTTTTAGATTTAGTTGGCAGCCTATTATTACATAATGCAATTCATAATGTCACACCAGCTTTCTCACACTGATTCTAACAAATATATTTTCCTATGGCTGAAATCATCAACCCAGAGTTCACCCAAGAAATAAAGGTCATAAAGAGAAGAGAGCATCAAAATGATTCACACTTCCTGTCCTACAGATACAAGTCACTTCCTGTTTTAGCTGTTGCCATAGTGAAATTTGTTTACAGTTCATCTGAAGCAATAACAGCATGTTTACATCATATAGGAAAAAACATGTAAGACTGTATATAGTTCATGGTTTTGTTTTTCTCTGGTAAACCACGCTGAACTTTTGCCCAGCATATGAAATGTGTGACATGAAGTTTTCCTTGCCTTGCCAAGGTTGATTAATACATTTTCCATGATTTGAAGATGCATGTAAATGTGTAGAGATTAAAATGATTTATAGTCCAATCTAATAAGGTAATACTGAAAGTAAAAGAGTGAAACAGTGACAGTCAAATCCAGACAGATAAGGAAATGAAAAATGGAGGGTAAGAGACAGAGAATGAAACAGAGTGACAGACACACTCTGAAGACAAATGATTATCCAGCCTTCATTTCCCTCTCAGAACAATGTCTGTCCTAATTTCTCTCTCTGGAGAATCAACACTGACACAAACTACAAAGACAATCCACTCCTGTAATGAATGGTTGAGTCAATGCGTAACATTTGCTGTGATTGATAAATCACTTTTCAAACAGCTGAACATACACACACTGTCCCATGCAGGCTAAAAAAGACTAACTTGGTCAACACTTCAGCGCGATGGAATGCACAAAACTCTCAATCACTGTCAATCACACACACAATACACAAGTAAAATAAACTTCTTCACCCTAGCTGAACTCATGTTGTCATGTTTAACAGCTTGAACATGAATGTGCCCCAAAGTGGGTCATATAACTGTGGAGTGGCTTTGAAAGAAGATGGGGGAAAAAAAGACAGGAGGGATAAGGTCTATTTCTAACCAGACCAGTTACCAGCTTGAAGGTTGGTTAGAAAAATAAATAGTTAACCAAGGCTCCAGGGTTATTCTCTGGCTATCTTTGCTGTATGACGTCAGAGAAGGACAAAAAAGAAAAAACACCGGAGGTGAACAGCTGTATATGGAGCAGGACTGAACCCTAAATTAAACATCAGACTGCTGAGTCAGCGAGCACGCATCCAGCAATGAAAACAAAATTTCCATGATGGTTACTCAACGAGGACACACGTTCACTCTCATCAGACGCCCTTGTGGTCGGGAATCCTTGTGGTACTGGCTGACTAATGGCACCTCCTCAGCATTCCTCTCAGGCAACGTGCCTTTTTCCCCCAGACCAGTGCAGGAACTGGAATGTGAGTAGAAGAGATTTCCAGATGTCCATACACGTACAGAGCAGCGAGATGAAATCCTCCATTCACTGTCTAAACATGCACTGAATATGAGGGTTTCGACAGATGTGGTGTAATGATAAGAATTACATGGTGCACTGTAACTGGTGATTGGTATTATTTGTGTAAAATATCAGCTGGTGTCAAAGTTTCACAATTTTCAGTCTGATCCATCCAAAGAACATGTGAACCCTTGGGATTAATCAGACAGTTTTTCCTCTAACTACTTCCTGTTAAGTGAAGCTACTGAAGGCAATCAGAAGTCTGTCCATGTTGCAGCCTATGCTGGAGGTCTCTGAGGAGGTGAGAAAGGCTGTCAGCAGTGTGTCCTTACTGTGTATCTTTGGCCAATAGATGAGCACTGCAGTGTCTCTGACTGAATGAGCTACCCCGGCGTCATGGGAGCATGACTGGACTGCTTCAAAAGGCCAGGCTTTGTACAACAACAACAAAGCAAGGGCCTCGCTTGTGTTTGGGTGCCGGGACTGCAGCGCTGGCGTGTTTGGACAGTGAGCGTCACAGAGTACTGTATAGCCAACTGGAATGTCCTGTGTCATCCCCCATCTGGGTCGTACTTTCAGTCAGCACGGTGATGATAAGCCTCAGTAATCTCACAGGTAATATGTTTGCAGATGGCGCTCTGTTTGTGGGTAAATCACATGCCTTAACCTTCCAGAGCACACCGTACCCACCCATGGGACACTTTGACGTTGGTAGTTCTACTTTAGTTGTGTTTTGGTCTGTACCGGACTCCGTCTTCACACAACCTTGACAAATTATACATTGTTTAAAAGATCTGAGTCTCCTGATTCTATCTGTGCAAATCATTTTAGGATCCCCATATCACTGCCACAGCTGTTCACACAGAGTTGGGTCAGACTTGTGGCTATGGCTTTTAAGTGTTTTTCACACAAAAGGTACCAGAGTTATGACAGTAATCAAAAGGGTTGGACAACAGTAAGCTTATAATTTTTAGTGATTCTGCACAAAAGTAGGGGTTTTGGGTAACAGGATGGGCAAGGACCTTTTCCAAGAAATGACATAAAGGTGTAAATGTAGCAGACATTGAACTCAGACAGAAGAAGGAAGTGGAAGTGCAAGGTGGCCATTTTACGGTGGGCTTTGAAAGCAAAGTGTACAACCCAGTTAAAAGACGACTGAATAGGGAAGTGCTGGTAGTAAGGGAAAATGGAGAGACGAGAGGAAATCCTGTCAACAATGGTTGAACAAACTTGAGCGTGAGATAATGTGGATGAGAGCAAGCCACTCCCTAACCCTGGTGATCATTCACAAAGCCTATTCACACACAGAAATATGTGTCTCTGTGTGAGAGAGACCATAGAAAGAGAGGGATGGATTCCTGACTAGAATGGTTTATTATTGGATGATGCAGCCATCAAGAAGTATAATTGATCCTTATAATAATCCTCCAAAACACTACCTTCCTTGAGTATCCATTAAAAATCCATTTGATTTAATCTGAAAGCCTTAGAACTTTTAATAAATAAACAGTTCCAAGCTTTGATACAGCTCAGGACGACTGGGAGGGGCTGAGAAGAGGATTAAGGAAAAGGGAGGTTACAGACTTCGGCACTGCACCACTCCCTCCCACCCTGTGTTATTTTATTGTTAATCAAGAGGTGCTTCCAGCCCCTCATTGGATGTGCAGTTGAAACCCCTCAGACATGGAATTCAGTCATTCAGACCACTTCTGCTGTCTGGACCATCACATTCATCAGACAACATATCAGAAGGACGTCCAAATATCAGCACGACAGAAGTGCACACGGACCCACTTTGGTCTCCATAGCAACTGCCTCCATCACTCTGCACCATGTTGTGTGAGTCTGACCTACACGCCAGCCCAAACCCCCTCGCTATCTTTAAGACCCTGCATGCAGTTCATCAAAACCTCGGCGGGAACAAATCTGATTCCTTCTGTCTGGTGGCTCTCTCATCCAGCTGTTACACATAACCAGATTGGTGGGCAGCAGTCAGAGGAGTAAATGTCAGACTGTGACAGGAAAGCCAAAGAAATGTCAGAATCTGTTTTGCTGCATTTGCAGAGCTGATATTTGGAAGGGTACTGTTCAACTGCTCTGCTTAACAGCTCCAGCAGCTGTCAGGCTGACAGTAAAATGTGACATAGCACAAAGGTCTAATAAAGGAACATGATTTCATCGTCGGGACATGCAGTATTGTGCTAATAAAGGGCAAATAATAACAAAAAAAGGATAAAGCTTCAACAGCAAGAACAGCCAACTTCATCAAAAATATTAGATCTGAATAATATTGCATACCAGTGACACGGTGAGGCTTTGTCCCAACAAAAACATCTCATCAGGCTGGGACGTTTGGTAGTGCAAGAACATGAGACCATAGCATTTCAGAAAACATTAATCTGTGGTTATCAATAACTCTTTTTCATTTTTAACATGGTTTCCCTGTGGGCTGCTGGGGAAAGATCTGATATTCTATGGGTAAAAAAAACAAAACAAAATACCCTCTCACCACATTGGTTACACACTGGTTTCACTTGTTACAGAGCTGTGCATTTGACTTCTGATCTTGACTTACACAATACAGCGTTTAGATTATGAGCACTGCCTTATTTGACATTGTTTATAGTGATATTTCATGCTCAACAAATCACAACTATCACAAGAAAGATGATATAAAAAGCAAAAAATGTGTGCACATCAGCTGTGAGTCATAATCACCATTGTTGTATGGTGATTATGACTCAAGCTTAAATGTCAAAGGGCACCGTTTTTGTCCTCTCACTTTTTATTTGAGTGCACCTTCCATCGCCGTGGTAACTGGCACTGTGGAAGGTGTATGTGTGCGTGTCTGTAGAACAGTAGGCATGCTGTAGAAAACAGCTGGGTTGTGCCAATTGCCTGAGTGCCCCCTCCGTCCCCGTGCACCCTGCCTGTATGTCTCCACCAGAATGCACACATTTCTATCTGATACCACAGCAACCACAGAACAAAATGTTCTCGCTTCAGTCATTAAAAAGAGGTTATTACGTGTGTGAAGAGTTTCAGGAAAAGCAGAGTAGTAGAGAAAATGCTGTATTTAGAATTACTGTCACAGCTGTAACAGAATCATATAGGATATTAATACAGTTCCTGTGTCTGTTTTATTGCTGCCTGTATTGTCCACAACTCTTCTTAGGTAATGTGTAAACTAGTTAATGCTGTGCATAAAAAAAAAAAAAAAAACATGAATTCAGAGGTGTGTTTAGATCAGCGTCTCTCTCAAATGTCACACACCACCCATACTCTCATTTTTAGACACTTTGCTTAGAGCAATATGTGGTGTGTAAAATGGAAACCTAAGCTGGAGAAATAGAAAGTCTGTGATCACAGCTTTGCCCACTTCAGTACCTTTTTGTATAATCTCTAAAAGAAACCAGACTCTGCTTATGCATATCTAGGATAAGCTCTGCCTGACTGCTGCTGACACATATGTAAACAGCTGTTCTGCTCACGCTTACAGCAAAGATACACATCTGCCAATAGAGGCTGACCTGTATACTCACCCCAGCAAATTATCCTAATTGGCGTCTTTGAAATAATTATTATGTAATCTCTTTAGATTTTAATTAGATAGCAACACACACACACAGACACACATCTGTGGTTTCCCTGGTAGCTGTGCTACACCGTGTGGGTGGGGAGAAACATGTTTTAATGAGGCGCTCAGACATCTGAAGGTTGAATGGTGTGTTTTATTGGCATCTAAAGACACCAAAACCCAAATGATTTTATCTATTCCGTATACACATGGACTTGAACGTTTTCAGGGATGGCATGGCATCTATTTTAAATAAGTTAAAACATATTAACATGAAGAATTAATTAAGTGCTTTAGTTGTGTTAAAATTTCATAACAACAGGTACCAGTATGTGGGTCTAACCTTATTGTACGCTGTCTTGCCAATGATGTTCAGTAATAAATATCTCTGACAAATGTACATATGGGGGTTTTACAGTTCCATGGACTATTGCATGTGTGTTAATGAGACTGAATAGATGCAGTGGTACTGAAAAATAGAACTTGAACAGGAATTAAGAGTTCATATTTATATATAAACAATGGTGTGATAGAACGACCGTCCCTATTACAGTGCGTAGGAGGCACCCTGCTATGCCACTTCTGCCTTAGTAATATTTGGCACCACTGCTAGAATCCTGTACCACTCTAGCAGAAGCCCTCTTTAACTCCTCCATTACAAAGTCTGGTAATTATCTGTCAGAAGCAAGCAACAAACTGAAGTTTACAATATGTACAGGACTTCTTTGTCAGCCTTAATCCAAGCACCAACAGGAATCACCTTTTTAGCAGCGCTCTGCTTGCAAAAGCATGGGACAGGCTTTGTCATGGAGGTATTTCTTGCTTTGTCTTTCCGATTAATTTCATACCGCTATGTCTTTGTTTTTCAGGCGAGGGCCATGCGTTGGGGCTGTTCCAGGTTGGCGCGGAATTTATCAAGAAACCGTGAGGCTAATTCGTCATCCACTAGCCGTCCGTCACTGGACAATGTAACTGTCATCAGGTGCTGAGTGTGCAGGGTCTCATCATCCTCGCGTAGTCGCAGCTCGGCCCTGGAGGTCCCAACGGCGAGGATACAAGCCTGAGGAGGGTTGATCACAGCACTGAAGCCACTGATACCGAACATCCCTAGGTTAGATATACTGCCAAAGGAAGGGGGAAGAAAGAAGAGACAGGACACATATTACATCATTAGTCTCGAGCTCAAGCTCACAGGGGGGAAAATGCATAAAGATGAACTAAGTGGACATAATGGTGGTTCTAAAACCAGCTCCATGATGCAAAAAAAGAACATTACCACTCAGAGTGAGTCAATAAAAAATGAGAGGGTGAATTAAGTGTATAAATATAATTGGCTGTGAACATCTTATTACATAAAATGGAACACTGATCAGTAAAGATTAATACACCAGAGCCAGCCTCCAAATCTCTCCCTAAATGCTGTGTATGGTGAGTAAGACTGACCCGAGGGCAGTTTGCTGTTTGCCTTAATGAGAATTCTAGCTCAGGGGGAATGGAAAAATGAATAGAGGAAGGGCGTACACACATATCCTCAGGAGGACAAAGAGGGCTGCATCTCCATAGGAATTCATCGCTCCTGCCTGACACAGAAACCCCATTTATGTCTCAATGACACCATTAATTCTAATGAGCTGAAAAGCCTGCCTTCCACTTTTCTGCAGTTGATGGCACAGTAACTAATGGTCCCAGGACCACATTCAGTTCAGGACCACGTGAAATGCAGAATATGCATAATATATTGACTCTTTGTGAAACCAGATTTAAGCCATAATAGTGGAAATTTATGATGGCTATCTTATCACTGAGCTAGAGAGGAAACTGTGAGATAGAATTAGGCGTTACAGATAAAAGGGCCTTTGTTCCCACACATAAAGAAAAAGAATTCTGTTTATTGAATTTAGAAAATTGATAGTTACACAATAGAGGAAGGACTGGAGAATAACATTGAGTTTTATAATGTCATGACTTTCCATCCGCCTGTTCTTTACCTAAGAGATGATGTGTGTTTACCTGAATGAGCCTCCCTGGTACTCCTCAGGCAAAAGTTTCCCATCTCGAGCCTTCTGGGCCAATGCCTACAGAAAAAACACATCACTCATTTCTCATGTAAGACATCACCAGAGGTCCTGACTCTGAAAACTTATCAAAGAAGCAGAGATATTTCACAGGTTAAGTGAAAACCTTGACCTGGTGGTGACTCTACGGGAAAAACTAAGCAATCACCAAATTTATTAGAATTCACCCTCTGAGGACCATGGATATCTGTACATTATTTTATGGCAATTCAACTAATAGCTGTTTTGATGTGTTTGAAGTGAAAAGTTAAAAACTTTTTCCATGATATTCTATTGGTCCTGCTGTACTGACAGTGCATCAGATGTTGTCTGTTCCAACTAGTCAACAAGCCACAACAGACTTGTATTTTAGATAAATTTGTTACCCACACACATGAAAAAAGGGAACTGACAACACCCAGAAGGAAGATGAGGCATCTGATGAGGAAAACTAACACATTACCACAGGTCCATGTTCTATCAGAGCAGGGAAGAGAGTGAGTGACAGCCTCGGAAAGAACACAAGATATCTGTCAGATTAGTGTGATGATGATTTAGTGAATGTGTGCCTGCACTTGGTCCACTATACCTTCAACAATAATGATTCCTGTGATCCAAGAAACATTTACAGCATATCACAGATCAAGAATTATCTTTTGAATCTGATCAGGCTTGGTGAAAAGGTGTCGTCAAACTCTTTCAAGCTATTGCTGGGCTGAAACTGCTGGATGGCCCCCACATCTTTAATCAGCATGAACTTTCTTCAAGAGGAAGTGAACTTAAAGGTTAATGCAGGGATTCAACCAACACAGAATGTCAAGAATGAGTCACAGGATCTTTGAGACACAGAGGGATATGGTGGGCACGTTTGCGATAAGTGCTCTTAGTACAAAAAAGCAGACTGATGTTCCACTCCATCATCAATAGCTAGCAGCGGCCCCTCCATACTTCATCCAAACCACATGTTGATTTTAATTTGAGACCAATAAGGGCTTGTAAATGTAAACTGAACTCAAGGCAGCAGCATAACTAAACTGAATAGCAGTGGGTGGCACAGTACATTTTGAAAGCTTAAGTGGACTGAAATGGCTGTGGAGCTGTTGTGTGTGCGCACTTAGGATGTAACATTTCACACAGTGATTTGATCGGTAAGTACTAACAGACATTACATTATTTGACTTGAATCAGTCAAAACTGTTTAATAAAGACAACATACAAAAAGAAAAAAAGAAGAACCCTATTCACAGCTAGTTTTGCTAATAGTTGCAGTATAGTATAGCATTAATGTGCAAAAATATCTGTTCAGACAAACAGACAACACCTCGCGGACTGAAGTAATCACATCCATTGCAAAACCTGACTGCATGGACTTACACCATTACAACATGGTCATGCTGGAATTTGGTAATAGTATGTCTAAAACCTAATTACACACCCACCCACTCGCCCTCTCAACCCAACCTGCATCAACTCTCACTGATAGTCACAGACAAACTGTGTATTGGGCAAAAACCACCACACATATTCTCACCACTGCCAAGTTGAAATTGGTATTGTCACAACTACAAATACTCCTGTACTAATTCTACTTCAGCCACTGTCAGCATAATTACCACTGCAGCTACTACTGCTACTATTATTATGGCTGACACTGAAATGTGATGTCAACACTGTTCAGATAACACTGTGTCATTAGATTAAAAAAGAAAAAGTCTTCCAGTTTGACAACATTTTTTAATATGTTATGGAAGCAGTCAAGGGCCTTCCATGCTTTGTTGCAGATTAAAAGAATATGTTTACAGAGACATAACGTGTGGACATAGGCCCTGAACAGTTGGGGATTATTAGACCAGGTCACTGCTGGTGAGAAACATTGCCTTCATAACCCTCATCTTCAGAAATGCATCTATTTCATGTGTGTGTGTCTCTTTAATGAGAAAGACAGAGAAACTCAAATCATCAAGAGTGTTGTGTGCACATGTATATCAAATTGCGAGAGCATATTTGTGTGTGCTCATGAATAAATGTCTGTCCCCAGCTGCTCTCTGTGAGAAGGAGAAATAGCTGACCATTGTTGTTTTCTACCCCACCTGTGGCCACTGACAGCTGAGACCTGCAACCTAACAGCCCCAAAATCAAACTCTCAAACCTAATGATCTATCACGCTGATTTGAAACGACCATTTCTACAAAAAACATGATCATCCTAGATGAGCACAACTCTACAGATGCCCACAGAGTTCATTTTCCCATATAGCTGAGCCACAGTCAAACCTTAACTCCCTTATCTGTTCCCACATACAAACCAACAGCAAACCTCCATGTCTTCACCTTAAGTGGTACAGTGAACGCCCCCACAGCTTGAAGTTATGATCAACCCACAGCAAAGAATAATGAGGAACATTTCCATCCAAGAAGGCATTAGGAGACAACTCTCACAAGGTTACATGGGAACATACTGTAACAGAATGGTTTATAGTGCTGCCTTCTTTAATTCCTCTTACCCTTGCGATTTTTACCTTAGCGCTAGCTGAGATTTCCTGGACTCCTTTGTTCGCAGCGTCCTTGATGATGGGGGTAATGAGGCCTCTGTCAGTCGCCACAGCGATTGCAATGTGGATTGAATCGAGCGCACAAGGACCATCACCAGACCAGATCACGTTTACTTCTGGCATCTCCTAAGATAAAACGTCAGAGGTCAGCCCAGGTCCTGACAGGGAACAATAACTAAACAAAGAAAGATAAAAAGACTTCCTGCTTTGGCTCCATGGTGTTTCCATGCAGTTCGTAAGTATGGAAAAACGAATCTGATACAATACCAAAAAGAGAAAAATTTCCTCTGCATACAAAAAAATACAGGAGAACCTGTGCCAATGCACACCAATTTGTTAAAAAGTGACACAAAACTGGCCTCAGATGCCACTTGCTGATGTGCTTAGGTCAAATCAGGAGACAGCACGGTTGCTTTTTCCAATTTTCTGATGTTCCAGCATTACATAAGCGAATCACATAGTTTAGCGCAGAAGTCAAAGACTTCTGGGCCGTTCATGTACACATTTATGTGCCACATTCCTCACATTTAGTGTAACACCCACTCTCAGCTGCTGCTTCATATGACAGTGCTTCATACATGTCTTTCTACAGTCTGTATGGTGTAATGCAAAGTGCCCATGACGTCTGGTACTTGAAAATGCTTAAAGTTGACACATTCACTGAAGCAGATATAATATTCTATGATAAGTGATTAAAATAAATAGGTTGATAAGCAATGCTGTTCTTATCAACATTCCTTGCTGGAATAACTAAATTACCAGAGGAACGCATCTATTTTTAACCTGCATTTTCCTCCACACATTCCTCAAATAAAACCACAGCAGAGTTCATTCAGGAAAAAAAAAGTCAATGTAAACATGCATTTTTGAGATTTCTGTCTTTCACTTTGTGTTTTCTTAAACTACCCAGGAAGATGAATGGTTTAATAATTTCCTCAGAATTTCCATGATACTGGCAAGGCTACTGCTACCAGTTCCTGTTGCTAACTTACTCACTACCTGAATAAGCTAGCAACAGGGACAACAGTGACCGGTGTTGCCTAGGAAATTATTTACAGTATGCTCTGTGTCCACAGGCTCTGTTAAACACTGAAAGACATAAAATATCAGACGCTTGAAGGCACACAGTCATTTGAAAAGGATATTTAAATATACGCAGCATTAGGGGAAAAAAAAAAAGCTTGACTTGAAAATTACACAGGTTTATGGAACAAATGACAGCAAAAAAAGGAATCCAAACAGTACTTACTTTAAGTGTAACAGCAGCTGCCTTGATAATGAAATCATTAACAGACACTTTGATTTGCTCTGAAATGACAAAGAAGACACGATACGTGAGTCTGATTCAACCTTTAATGAGAATCAACACCAGAGTATTCCATCTTATTACCACGGACAGCTATAAAAGAGCTGGTGTGGGACGTACTGCCTTGGTAGGGCCACAGACAGATACGGGCAACAAAATGAACATCTGGGCATGTATTCTGTACAAGAACTGTGAGGTGTGATATTGCCCAAAGCAGCTTGTTTAGGGGTAAGGTTCTAATGGAGAATATAACCACAGCACTGATATAGGCCTCCATTTCACACACACTTTTGTAAATGAAGGATACTACGCTTGCATAGCACATTTTCTCATGTGGAAAAACCCCCCACAAAAACACAGATCCCATATCGTGCAGACCTGTGCTCCAGTTGATCAGGATCAGTCCCCGTCTATTTGACTCAGGCACTAGCATTTGCTCTGGTCCCCTCTCTGTGTGTGACACCAGCGGACCAAGCGGGTTTGGCCTGGCATCGCTGCCAACTTTTACTCGAGTCCATTAGTGCTGTACCAGACAGTTATGAATGCTGTGAGCGGGATGATTAACGAGCTAACCGTGAAATCGTGCTGCCCCGGAACAATGAGAGTCCGCAAAAACAACCGGAGAGTGAATCCCTCATACACACAACCTCGCTAATAGGTCTGGAATGGGCGTCCCATTTCCTCCATCAAAGTGACAGGACCCAGAGAGATTTACTGTTTGTTTGACAGCTAAGCAAAGTTAAGCTAAATAAACCCAATTATTTGTGTGTTGATCTAAATGTTTAAAAATAGGAAACTGATGAAGCACTCTTGCTATATCAACATGAAAAACGGTCCAAAGTAAGCATGGGTTATTTTTAAGGAATCTGTGAAAGGCAGCAGTGAAGGATAAATATAATCTTGGCTGAATAAGGCAAAATGCTGAACAGTAACTATTGTGACACACCTTAATCTTAAAAACAGCAAAAAAAACCCCCCAAAAGACACACATCCTGATGGGTGTAGCACAAGAAGTTGTGGTTTGCCCAATAACAGTTGCCAGAGGAGGATGTGAGGCTGAGAAAGTAAGAGAGCTGCTTATCAAAACATGGAGAAAACACTGCTAGGTTCAGGTAATATTTTATTTATTACTGAAGCCCTACCAGGCTCAGTCTATGCATATTGACAGTGTATGAATGGACAGAGCTATTTTCCTCTAGCACACATTGCCCTAAAGCATATCACTTTCTTTCTCCAGAGTCTTTTGATGCTCTTCTATATTATGAATTCTGTTGTTCATCATACAGGGTGCACCAAAGAGCCAAAACTCTAAAGAATCCATTTGAAATACTTTGAACCAGAGAGAAATGATTACTCTGGTAGAATACTTTACTCTCCTGTAAGCACAAAGAACATCTATAATGAATGAAACCTTATTCTCATGAATGAAAACAGCTTCCATTTCTACCATTTTATCAACTTGTTTTGTTGATATAATTTGCTTTGTCAGCTGGAGTGAGCCATTTCATGCTAGCAGAGGCAGCCACCCCGTTAGTCAAATTTGAGAAATTATGTATTAGAGCTATGTTCTATGACTAACAGTGGGCGTCTTATCAAGATATGATCAGCCTTACATTTTGATGTGTGTTATGAAAAAAAGAGCAGATCTGATCGGTGTCAGATATGGATGTTTCCAAGATCTCACAATGCACTTTTCAGTCCTCTGGAGGTGTTGGGCTTCTAGGTCTGATTCAGCCATTTACGCCCCATTTTTTTCACTTGATAACCCGTAAAGCATGTGAACTGTAAGCCACTGATACCGTGCAGGGTTGCTCTTAGACATAGGGGATATTATATGTATACATGTGCATCAATTTCCTCTGTATGAGAAAAAGAAAAGTCACAATTCTCTGTGGAAAGGGGAATGTGTTGTTTTGAACCAGAGGAACATGACTAACCTGACTCACGTACCACAGGTTCTTGCAATGACTGTCGTCTTTGTCGAACAAGTAGTCATGTGAAAACCCTGAAATCCACATCTTCATGGAAATGTTTCCTTACAAATTTTACACTAACATGTGCATGTACAGAATGGTGCTAATGCGTAAACACTCTAAAAGTCTCGTAAAAGTCTTGTGTTTTTACCTTTGGCCAAGTCTTTGCGGAGCTGCATGACGGCAGCCACGTCACAGTCCACTGAAGCATACGCATGGGGGATGGTGGTCTTCGATTGTGTTAGTCTTTGAGCAATCACACGGCGGACATTTGAGGCGGGGATCTCTGTGAAAGTGCCCTGAGGAAGATAAGTGGAGGGAAGGGGAAGCAAATAATTAAATGAGAAGAAGAGGGTGCTTGCTATTGACTAACTTGCTACAGTGAGTTTATGATTGGTTATGACTGACTGATGTTGTAAAAAGAAAATGTGTCCATCTGGTTATTTTTAGACCCTGTGTACTATAAGTCAAGCCACAAGGCTTGTGGAGCTCCATGAGAATACTAAAAGAAACTGAACCATCATTTACTAACAACCTCACTCTATGTGAACACAGGCAAACAAACACATACAGAGGCAAGACTACAAGAGTAAAGATGCCAGGTGTGCTCAAGATGATCATTCAACAATCCCTTTGCGGCCCTGACACAAAGCCAAAAGTTGGAAGATGGGTTGTTATTGAGCGCATGTTGCTGATTATATATAGTAGTTTCGCAGAACTACCACAAAACCGACACTGTGATGTGAAATTGTTTTGTGCGAGAGAGGAAGAGAGATGGTGCAAGAAGTACTCACAGGTGCTCCTGGTTTCCCTGGTATAGAGAGAGGAGGTATGTTGGGTCTGCTGCCTGGGGGTGGAGGGGTAGCTACGGGAGTAGGAACAGGACTCGGGGCAGCCGGAGCAGCCATAACTGGTGCTGCTTTGGGGGCAGGAGATGTCTTCAAAAGATTCAATGCATCTCTGTTAAACAAACAAAATAATAATACTGAGTAAATAACTTTGATATTTTTATACAATAAAATGTATAAAGTAATTTGGGTCCATCTCTGTTGACCTGCGCATGTACGCAGGCTGATTCCCAGGCAAACTTTTTCCTTTCATCATGTTTTTCTTGTTTCTGATCATTATTAATGGAAGCCTAATATTTACTGTGGAAAAACTAAATCAAACTATTTCCTTTTGTTTGACAAGTCCTGTCATTTCTTTATTGTCTTTTTCACTATTAAATGAAACTGCAAGAGTACAAAACATCACTGGCATAGCTAATGATGTACAATGATACATTATTAACCCATATGCTCCCACTTGGCAAGCTTATATGTAGCTCTCTTCCAGTTTTGTCTGGTTTCTATTTGAGTCAGGCTTGTAGAAAGAGAGGTAACTTTCGGTTATCCTCAAGCGGATGGGCGTCATGAGAATCATTTGCAAGTCACAAACAAACCCCATCAGGCCAGGAAGGATCAGGTGACAGCTGCAGCAAGGGACAGGGTTATTCAAAACCTTGGCTTCATTGTACTTTCCCAATGGTATGGTGAGCCATGAACATCACTTCTTTCCATACAGCATCTTTTTCCAAAATAAAATAGCACTGACTTTTTTGGTGCAGACACCTCAGGTAGAAGTGCATGTCTGTTTCATAACAGTTGTATGTATGATTATGTAGTGTATGTTTCAAGAGATCTGCCCCAGATTTCTTTTTTCACCCATTAATTTTAGTCTTAGCAGTGAAAGTAGTGGGAGGGGCAGGTATCAGGTGTGTCCACTTGAAGCCTCTGTGGTTCCAGTTCAATGCACTGGGGTCCACCTACCCACATGCATCCACTCTTTTGTCTGGACCAGCTGCCTCTGACCTAATCATGTAGTCTGGGCCCCACAGCTATTTTCTTCTTGTCTGTCTTTTGTTCTTTTATTTCCTCTATCATGCTAGTTGCTACTTCTCTCTCACAGATAGGACTATTTGTTTGTGGAAGGATTGAGGCAACTTGGAAATCCCCCACCTAACCTGAGAGGGCCATACTGAGTGTTAAATTAATATTTACAGACATCTATAAGACAAATTAATTAAACAACACAGAAGCTGTATATGACTTAAAATCTGAAAAAAGACAGTGCAAACAAATTAAAGATGATCCATATGAGGAAAAATGTGCAAGAATTGTGAGAATGCATAGGCAGATCATGTATATAAACTCACACAATGTTACTGTTATGACATGAGAGCAAGTCAAGTCAACAGCAGCCTACTGCGGTGGTCGCTGTTGGTGATGACACCATAGATAGCTTTTGTGTAGCTGGCTGGCATCTGCTTTTTACACCGACCATTTACAAATCTACTGACAGCCAAGGCAATGGAGCCTCTGAAAGGATGGGAGAGGGTGACTGGAATATTAAAAAGGGGACGAGGCATCACTCACTTGCACAAGGGCACACACACATACATAAATGAGCACCAAATGTACACAGAAACACATGGATAAACTTTGTCTTCTATTGCCACCTGACAGGCTGAGGTAGGAGAAAGGGTGCTGTAGTCATGAAACCTGCTCCACTTGACTGATGTTCAGCCAGACACGTTTTTTCATCCACATTAAAAAACACAATGAGTGAACCATCTTAAATAGAAAAATTGTGAAATTTAAACAACAACCTGAATGTTATGGCTAAAGTTGAGCCCAGTGTAGTAGAAGACTACTCTGTAGTCTGATGTTAACTTATTACTTCAGCATTAACACTAGAGAACCATCTCTCTCTCACACACACAAACATTTAGTAAAATTATAACTTTTTTGCACAGCAAGAAACAAAAGAAAGAGAAATGGGTCCAAATCAACACTTTCTCTTGAGGAAGGTCGCACAAAATGGGAGTTTTGCCACAGGAAGCGGAAGTGTTTTTGAAACGATGGAAAACTAAAGAGGCTATCATTGACATGCCACAAGGCAGTAACATTCTTTTATTAAGACTCCTTGTTTTTAAAACTAGGCCTTAGGAATAAGTCAATATTGCTACTTTGTGTTTTACCTACTGTGTCTCTGCTGTTGTGGTGGGTTTTTTGTGTTTTCTGAATAATGCAAAGTAAAGTTTTAGCCAGCCAGAGAACAAGCAGACCTCTCACTGTTAATGAATACCTGTGTTGGTCAAGGTCAAACATGTCCTTTAAAAAAAAAAAAAAAACTACTCTTTTGGCCAGCCCTCATTGCTATTAACCCCTTTTTGTGAGTGTTATGCTACCGGGAAGCAAAAAGTGAAATAAACAGAGACATCACAAGTGAGAGCTAAAGGACATCATTATATTTTAGAAATGGGCCCAAGCAGTCGACCAGTTGATACTTAACCTCTGAAAACTTAAACTACAGATGGACTATTTTAAACTGACTAGCACAGCGAAAACAATAGATTACAAAAACTTGTAAGCGAGGGAGCTGAGAGTTTGAATGTGCATGTGTGTCCTTTTGAATTAACATTCTGTGAAATCATAAGTGTTAAGACAAATGTACACTTCTACTAAAATGTGATATAAAAAAAGTTGTTCATAAAGTAACAGCTTCCTCTAACTGTAAGTAATAGTGTTCTTCCTGCATTTACACAGTGTATAGTCTTACAGTCATTCTGCCTATAGGAAAGTACAAACAAAGACCGGTATGGCCCATTACTGTGTTGCCTCTTGGCTAACTGCCATTTATGTCTATGATGACAGATAAGGGGAGAAAAGGTAGTGATACACATGTCTGTCTTTGCACACAATCTGTTTTTAAACCTTGCTGTGGATTATGTAACATGCTATGATCTCATCCCTGGGTTGCATGACCTCTCTTATTCATGCCCACTATAGGGGGCCTTCACTAGAGCAGTGGGTGGAATTGGAGGGGTACATTTCCCTGGTTTCAGTCTTATCTGATGTGCCAAAGGACAAAGGAAAGGAAATCGGGTCCATTCTGCCCTCTCCTGAAGGAGCTAAGCCGATGTGAAACTATTTGCACAAGGAGATTTGGTTTCTGACAAGAAGAGAACTGTTCAGTCTCACGACATACCTAGCTTATAGCCCATACTGCATACCTAGGTTCAGCCATTTTCACCTAAATTTTAAAGATACTGGCCAGAGAGAAAAAAGGAAAGAGAAAAGGAAGAAAAATTGACTTTCCATGCTTGAGCGAGCAGCCATCAGATACTGACCAATGATCAATGCATCCACAATTTGTGAATTATATATACCTATAATTACCCCTATACCCCTAGACTTGTCATCTGCAGAACAACTGTACAAAGGATGTTTGTTTTCTGTAATTATACTGGACGTCCTCCACATATCAAATTTGTGTTCCTAAAATTATGTTTTCAACAACCTGTTTCTCAAACAAAAAAAACTCATAAAAAAAGAGAATCAAATGCGCCATTCCAAGATAGGTAGTGCTTTAAAAGTGAGACTTTGTAGATTTCTTTTTTTTTTCTGTGGTTTGGCCAGCAAACTGTTTGGAGCAGCCCATCATTCAATTCAGGAAGGCTTCTTAGCTTCAGGAAGGCTTCTTACCAAACTTCAAAACACATTGTTTTTTTTCTTAAACCCCTTTACTTGCAGAGTCTCTACGCTCCTGCAGACCCTCTTCCTTTCTGAAGACTTTCTGAGCTAATTAGCCATCTTGGGTATCAATAAGTGAATAGGCAAGCCATTCATGCAAGTTTCAGCACACGGTTTAAGGAGAGAGAACAGACAAATCACGTCAGAGCAAATCATTGGAATATAATTAAAACCGCATAACTAAAACAATCCAAACTTCAAAACCTAGAAATCATGTTGACACCACAATAGCAAAGAGCATGCTAACCTAGAGAGTTAATTACAGCTATATACTGATGCGACTGCCTTCTCTCAAGTTTCCTTCTTGCTACTTGGTAAAGTTTGTTGCATAAGTTTTGATTTGTAATTTTCTGTTGGTAGAAAGGGGTAAAAACCTGGCACCAGACGTATGAATAAAAGACTAAATTGGCTAAATAAAAGGGCATATGATACACTCAACACATTTTGTTATTGATCAGACTGGTGTTTTTAAACATTTAAATTCGTTGTGAATGCACCATTACTCCAGCTTTAAAATAGCCTTTTTTTTGCTACATTTACACCTAGGTATGCATTAAGAGGAAAGGCTTTGCTGAATTTCTATGAGCTATCATTCTTCACAGTGTTTGGTTTATTAAGCTTCACGTGTACTTCTCTTTTACTGTAGACACATTTTCCCAAAAACATATGGTCTGTGTTTCTATGGGCACCGGTGGGTCCTGGAGAATAGGTTGCTATGACGACAGAAGTTGCTTAATGAGATTCCCCAGCAGGGTGTTAGGCGGGTAACGAGAGCATTCAATCAGGTCCCCACTGACAGCAGGTAGCCATTAGAGCTCTGGGTCTGCGTCTGTGTGTTCACAGCTTTCTTTAGTCTGAATTCACCACTCAACAGGATTAAAGCACCTTATATCTTAGTCACAGTTTTTTCACTCACCTAGACTCTCCCATGGTTTCATTTTCATTCACACTGCCCACACTGTGGCTGTGACCTGCCTTGCTCTGCCTGACATCCTTTCCCTTGATGACCACAAGGGGACCCTTCCAATCTGTTAGGCCCACTAAAATGCCAAACAAGCACCTACTCCTGACACATGGATCCAGTTTAAACAAACGACATAGTGTGTTGGCAAAATATGACACTCATTTCTTCATACTGAATTCTTTGACCTATTAAATGGATCTTCATCACTCATTATACTCTTATTAAAGCTGATTTTGTTTTTGCAGCAACAGAGAATTTATGTTAATAAAATCGATGATTCCACAGCCTACATTATAACGGGTTTGTTTGAGATTACTTCAATGTCACCAGGAATATAGACAAAACATTCACTTATACTCACTCCTTGGTGATAAGTCCTCTTGGTCCAGTAGGTGTGGCCAGTTTTGGGTCTAAACCATGGGTGTCCAGAATGTGTCTTGCTGCTGGACTCAGACGTAAGCTGGAGTAAGCATACGAAAGCATGAGACAACTGTACAAAATTTCTTGTGCACATTTCAAACTTTAAGACTTAACTTTGATCCAAAAGTTCTTAATTATGAAAAAAATCGCTTTATTTCTTAACTTTTAGAAATAACAGTAGATGACATGATATACATACTTGTATACAACATATAGCAATCTGTCACTGTTGTTTCTTTTCCTGTCTACAGTGAACAAAGTTAGTGTCAAACTGTCCATTTGTGGTATTAGTAGAGATTGAAAGCCTTAAATAGCTCATTTCTGCATCTGTTTCCTACTAATCATTCTTGCTCCACAAAACTTCCACCTTTTCATCTCTCACCCATCTCCCACCATGTAGACGGCCTCAGCGTAAAATGTTTGCATAACAAATAGGCCCTGTTTGTTCTGTGGCAGTTCCTTTGAGAATTTATTGTGTAAACAGGGACAGGTAGGATCTCACACATTTTGAAATGTGAACGGAGAAGAAACATCTTATTCAGCAAGTTAGATTGTAGTAGTACAGCGGCATCATATTTTCCAAAAAAATAAAAAATAAAAGAAGCCACTTAGGCTGTGTGAGTCAGGCTTGTTTGACGCGTGTCCATATACATACCTGATTAAAAGAATCCCATAGTCACTGTCGACTTCATTCATTCAGTTTAATCTTTGTTCCTTCTTATACAATGTCCATTTCAAAACTCATTATAATAACAAAAATTTATCAAACTACACGGTCAAAACTGCACGGTCAAAACGGCACGGTCAAAAACTTTTTTGGCGAGGCACCACACAGCCTTCGAACTAACTACCTAAGCGCACCTGTGCGCCTCACCTGACCTAAATAACTTTGGCTCCACCCAAAGACAAACGGGGCAGTCGACCACCTTGAGACTCATAATAACATAAATCCACAACTTGCACTTAAGTACATGAAATATAGCCTAACAAAAACATGAAGAAATACATAAAATAAATCACTCTCATTTTGGCATCTACACACCTGGCCCCTAATTATGGGGCAGCAGGACACATAATCACTTAACCTAAATGATTTAACCATTTTACCAATAACTAAAAAGCTCATGCCATCAATGCAGAGAAAATACATCATACAAAGTACAATCATGGACACTAATATTCAATACAATGTGCCTTTATGGGGCAGCGATCCGCCTACACCCCTTAGCTGGCATCACAGACCAGGCACAGCTTGGTAACAGGCCTTTCCAGGATACCTGATTTTGTCTTCACAAATACACTCCGCACCAGGCCCTTTGCATCCAGCCTAGTTTGCACTACTCTTCCCAACAGCCAGGAACTGCGTGGGGCCTTTTCATCAAGGATCATTACAATGTCACCAGGTTTGAGGTTTTGCTTGACCTGATTCCATTTCTGCCGCTCTTGCAAACTAGGCAGGTGCTCCCGCACCCACCTTTTCCAGAACAAATCTGAGAGATAATGAGTCTGTTTCCATTTCCTACGTCCATAACAGTCTTCTTTATTGAACAATCCAGGCGGCAGTAATGGCTGCTTCTTTAGTAGCAGTAGATGATTTGGGGTTAGCGCTTCAAGGTCGTTTGGGTCATCTGAAGATGTAGTGATTGGCCTATCATTGATTATTGCTTCCACTTCACAAAGCAGAGTTTGCAGACATTCATCATCCACTGTCTGTTCTTGGAGCACTGACCTTAAGACCTTTTTAACCAGCCTTACTTGCCTCTCCCACACACCACCAAAGTGTGATCCGGCAGGTGGATTAAACTCCCACTGAATTCCTCTTTCTGCAAGAGCGTCATGTACCTTGGCTTGATTCATCTTGAGTATGGAAGCACGCAGCTCTCTTTCAGCTCCGACTAGATTTGTACCATTATCAGACCTTATCAAAGACACTTGACCTCTTCTGCACATGAAACGTCGAAGAGCATTTATACATGAATCTGTGTCCAGTGTGTGGGAAACTTCTATGTGCAGGGCACGAGTTGTCAGACATGTAAACAACACACCATATCTTTTAACAATGCTACAACCTTGCTTTTGCGACTTCTTGTTTTTTCATGTATATCCAACAACAGCAATGTTGTTGCATGGTGATTTTTTGGCATGATAACAGGATGTTTGGCCTCTTCTGGCAGAGCACATCTACTTAATCGGCCACCGACTCTCAGTATGCTATCTTGAAGTACTGGGTCCAATTTGCGGATCGTGCTTTGTTTTCGAATTGGTAGTTTACCCTTTTTCAAAGCAACAACCTCATCCTTGAAGCTCTGGTGTTGACAGTGCCGAACAATCTCTGCTTCTGCTGCAGCAAGCTCTTTTACTGTCAGAGGACCTTGGCACAAAGGTTTGACCTTTTGACCCTGATTTTTGATGTTGGTGTTTTTGATGCGCCATTTTAGAATCAGAACCTCTTCCATGTGTCCGACTGGGCCCATGTGTCCATTACACATGGGCCTTCAGTTATCTTTGCATGATATACAACAACTGCTTTTCTCACTTCATCATCATCTTCAGATAGTTTGAAATCTTTGCAGCCATTTATTTCCATTTTGCTTGGGTCTTTTAGGAATGATGGTCCTTCTATCCAAGTCTTGTAGGCCAGAAACTTCTCTGCTGAGAGCCCACGTGAGGCACAATCTGCTGGGTTTTTACGGGTTTCAACATGATTCCACTGGTTGACACTCGTAGCTTCTCTGATAACCGCAACTCTGTTAGCAACAAATGTCTTCAGCCTCAGTGCATCATTTGCAATATATTTTAGCACCGCTGTACTATCCGTCCAGAAAGCTGAGGGCTGACGATCCAGCTGAAGTTCCTTTCTCAGCACTTTATCCATGCTTACAGCTACCACTGCTGCTGCTAGCTCCATTCTGGGAGTCGTAGTTTGCTTTAAGGGAGCTACTCGTGCCTTTGTCATCATAAAAGCGCAGTGCACCTGGTTCTTACTGTTTGTCAGCTTCAGATAGGAAACTGTCCCATACCCGAGTTCACTTGCATCAGAAAAATGATTTAACTCAGCTACCACAGCTTGTCCAAATCCTTCTGGCTTGATGCACCTGTTCATCTTAAAAGAGGACAGCAGAGGGAGCTGATTCTCCCAGGTAGTCCAAGCCTTTACATAACTTTGAGGGATTTCTTCATCCCAAGACAACTTTGCTTTTGAAAGTCTTTGCAGCAAGATTTTGGCAGGAAGAACAACAGGAGCTAGGAAACCAAGTGGATCATAGATGGAGCTTACAATAGACAAGGCACCTCTTCGTGTCAAAGGTTTCTCTTTGTTAATGACTTGAAGGTGTCAGTGTTTTCACACCAAAGCACACCTAAAGCTCGTTCAACTGGAAGGGCATCTTTTGTCAAGTCCAGATCTCTCACTTCTTTAGCCCTGTCATTTTCAGGCACAGCTTTTAACAGTGCACGGCTATTGGTAGTCCACTTTGTGAGATGGAATACACCTGAAGCACACAGCGCTGTGAGATCTTTCCTCAGAGCAATAGCATCCTCTTCACTGCTGACTGCTTTGAGGCAGTCATCCACATAAAAGTTCTTTAGAACAGTATCCATAGCTTCATTCCCTGAGTTGGATCGGTTATCTACAGCTGTTGTCTGCAAAGCAAAATTTGCGCAACTTGCAGAAGAAGTGGCACCAAATAAGTGAACCGCCATTTTATATTCAGCTATCTGCTGCGTCAGATCCCCTTCTGGCCACCAAAGGAAGCGTAAAAGGTCTGTGTCCTCCTCTGGTACTCTGACTTGATGATACATGGCTTCAATGTCAGCCATCATTGCCACTTGCTCTTGTCTAAAGCGAGTCAGCACACCTACAAGTGTGTTAGTCAAATCTGGGCCTTGAAGCAGCTCTTTATTCAGAGAAGTTCCTTGAAAACTAGCAGCACAGTCAAACACTATCCGCAGCTTCTTCTTCTGCGGGTGGTACACTCCATGGTGTGGGATGTACCACACTTTGCCGTCCTGTCGACTGAGCTGTGGTCCAGGCACCCTGACTGCATAACCCTTTTTTAGCATGTCTTCAATGCATTCTGTATACTCTCCATGAAATTCAGAATTTCTGCTCAGCTTCTTTTTTAGAGCAAGTGCACGTAGGACTGCTGCATCACGATTGTTTGGCATTCTGAGTCCAGCATTTTTCACCGGGAGCTTGATATGATAATGACCATCCTTATAGCTCACAGATTTAGACACAGAGTTCATGAACCTCTGGTCTTCCACTGACATTTCTGTCTCCTCTTTAAAGTGATGTTCAGGAAAGTCAACAATGTATTGCTGTTTAAGCAGTTTTTCCACAGTACTCACTGAAATACAATTCAGAGACAAGGTGCTGCTTACCATCCTTCTGTCCTCTCATGGGTCCATTGACAGTCCATCCTGGAATTGTTCTTACAGCATATGGGCCATTGTTTCTGCTGTGTATCACCTCCCATGGTTCAAAGGCTTCCGGCACATCATTACCAATGAGCAATCCCACGTTTGCATTTATGTGGGGCAGTTTCACCTGTTTGAGGTATGACCATCTGTCTATGTCCTTTTGTTGGGGAGTATTTTCCTTTCTCACGGGGATTTTTGCTTGCGTGAAAACCTTTGAAAGACTGATGTATGTTTTCTCTTCCAACCCACAGACTTCTAAATCTTCCATTATGCATCCTTTTATCTGTCTGACCGACCCCATCGTGCTTAAGATGAGCTCTGTCTCCTTGCCTTGCAGGTTTAACTGCATTGCCAGCGTGTCAGTGCAAAATGTGCCAGTACTTCCAGGGTCCAAAAAGGCATATGTTTCCACAATTTTTGTTCCTTTTTTTTGACTTGACACGAACTGGGAGTATGGACAAAATGCAGCCATCTCCGGCCCCATTAGAGGCAGTGGCAATGGATGTGAATATGTAACAAGTCAGGATGTTTCTGCGAACATATCTGACATGTAGCTCTCCTTTTGCACTGCTGGCTTACATGCCCTTTAGACAAGCAACCAAAACAAAGCCCAGTCTTTCTTAATATGTCCAGCTTCTCTTTGTGAGTTTTTTCTAAGATGTCATGGAATTCTACCATGGCATGATTTCTTTTGCAGAAAAGGCATGGCTTGCTGAAGGCAGAACTACTAGGCACACTTGTGGTCTTGGACTTATCATTTACATATTCTTTCGAGAGAGACACATTAGTGGCAAAGCTGCTCCTTTTTGATTTATCTTTCTTTGCCACCTTTTCCAACATGCTTAGTTTTCTCTCTTTCATTTCTCCAGAAGCAGGACAAGATCTCTGAAGAGTGGATCATTAATGATCTTTGCTTCTCTGTCAACAAATGTAACAAGGTCCACAAACTTTACTCTTGCTCCTTTTCTTTCCTTTAATTCAAAAGCCATAGTTCTCCACTTTTCCCTGATTTTATATGGCAACTTTGAAACAATGACTCTCACATTGGTCGGGTTATCCAGCTCATCCATATAATCCAAATCCTGTAAGGCGTTAGAACAACTCACAGGGAAAAGAGAAAAGCTACTGAGGGCTTTAGCATCTTCTGATTTCATTTGTGGCCATTGAAAAAGCTTCTCTTTCAGGGCTGCTGCAATCTTTAAGGGGTTTCCATAACAGTCTTCCAGTAGCCACATAGCTTCTCTATAGCCACGACTTGAGGGCATGTGCTGACAGCTTTTTACAAGGTCATGAGGCTCGCCTCTTGTAAACTGTTCCAAAAAATAAAGCTTGTCAACATCGTCATCTGTCTTAGAACTCACTGCATGCTCAAAGGCCTTCAGGAAAGATCTGAAATCAAGTGGGTCGCCACAGAAGACAGGAACATCAAGTTGGGGCAGGTAAGCTAATCGCTGATGTTTAGCAATCATTTCTGTGATGTCAGTCTGTTGCCTGAGGATGGCAAAAAGCTCATTTGCATTTGCTGGATTCTGCTGCTGCTTACTCTGTGGTGCCAGATTTGCCTCTTTGGATCTTTGCAATTGAGGTTTGTTGTGTGTAGGCCTACGAACCTTGGGTTTAGCTCCAAGAGCTGTGCTTGAGGGCTTGCCAAACATTTGAGCATGCTCTTGGATAACATGAATGGCCTCTGCTTGAGAACTTAACCCACCTTCATCAGCATTTTCATTGTCAGCATATTCATTCATTGCATCACCTATTTGAGGGTCTTCATATCCTTCATAAACCTTAATTTTGGCATTTGACACAGCTAAAGCTGTTTGAATCTCAAGTTGCTCCTTCTCTAGAGAGAGCTGGGCCTCTTTAAGAAGAAGAGCCTGTCTTTGCTTCAGTGCAGCTGCCTTTGCCTCTAGGGCTGCCCGCCTTGCCTCCTCTCTGCAGCGAGCAGAAGAGGCTGATGACCGACTGGAGCATTCACTACCAGACCTTGATCCACTATTCACTGATGCCATTGACACACTGTCCATATGTGTCGGCTCTTGAGCCGTTTCAGTGTTTTCAGCATGGATTTGTTTATCCTGGAGACACTTTTCAACACCTTGAATAAATGTTATGAATTTGACCAACTTAGGTTTAAACCATTCTTCCTGGTCAGAATTGAGATCATCCTTAGGCAGATACTGCACCCTTCTCCGTGAGCTTGGGCACCCTCTTTTGGACACCGTTCGCAGGTGCAGTGCCATCTGGAACTTCCTCCATTGTTACCAAGCACTCCGCATTACAGTCCAGGTAGCCCACAGGAACCCCCAAGGTGTACTTTAAGCCGATCGACCATGCAGACTGCTCCTATGCGGTAAAGAGTCCAATGGCATCCAAATTGTTCGATGATCAGTCTCAGCAGCGAGGTGCATTCATAGCAGGGCGCTCATCTGGCCGACATCCGACAGTCTTTCAATCAGACACCGCTAAAGTTTTTGACTTATAGCGGCATCATATTTTCCAAAAAAATAAAAAATAAAAGAAGCCACTTAGGCTGTGTGAGTCAGGCTTGTTTGACGGGTGTCCATATACAAATCTGATTGAAAGAATCCCATAGTCAGCGTCGACTCATTCAGTTTAATCGTTGTTCCTTCTTATACAATGTCTATTTTAAAACTCATTATAATAACAAAAATTTATCAAACTACACGGTCAAAACTGCACGCTCAAAAACCACACAGCCTTCGAACTAACTACCTAAGCGCACCTGTGCGCCTCACCTGACCTAAATAACTTTGGCTCCACCCAAAGACAAACGGGGCGGCCGACCACCTTGAGACTCATAATAACATCCAAAATCAAAATCCACAATTTGCATTTAAGTACATGAAATATAGCCTAACAAAAACAAGAAGAAATACATAAAATAAATCACTCTCATTTTGGCATCTACAAGTAGCATTCTTCTTATATCTTTATGCAGTTACTCTGTTCTGACAACAGAGAGGTATAATTTAAGAACTAAGTTTAAAGTGAACTAGCTTCAGCTGATGTTAATGCTGACGCTGCACTAGTCTCTAGTTTTAGATGTTAAACAACACTAGGACAATGAGCTGACTCACACTGTGGGTGCTTCAACAACACACTGACAAATGTCAGCTGATTAATAAAAAAAATCTATGCAGTAGAAGGGTAGCACTCACGGTCCTGACGTGGCTGGTTTTGGTGGAGGAGGTGGAGTGGGAGCATCAGGGGGCACGACTGGAGCAGTGGCTGCCTGTGTAGCAGGTGGAGCTGCAGATGGAGTTGCAACATCTGGAGGGGGGATCTCAACCTGCTTCCAGTCCTGCCCTTCCTCCACCATGAGGGCAATGAGAGTGCCAAGGCGCACATTGCGACTGCCCTCCTCCATCTGTAAAGAGGGTGAGAGAGGTACTTATACAGTAAAGGGGGAGAATTAGCAGGGTTCAGTCACTTCAAGTGTGACTGAGATCCCTGGAATAAAGATGAAGGTCTCTTGCTGTATAGTTTTGAAGCAAAGGATAAAAGACAACAAAGTGATACTGAAGTCAATCAGTTAACCAGTGGTCACCGAACAGACGAATCTTTTCACAGCCATTATTAGTGAACCTCATGAAAAATGACACTGCCTTCTCATCCACATCAATTTCCATCACTCAGTTTCTCCCTTTGTTAACATGACACGAAAACTGTGCTGGAATAGGTTCTTGGAGTGCAATAGATGTGTTTTCATTCTGCTCAAAGCTGTCAACCACTGATTCACTGTCTTGTTATGGAGTAATCCAAATCCACTGCAAGGCTTTCGCTACTCTCCCAGAGGTCTACAAGGTGTTGTTCCTCAGTCAATATTGATCAGTCTAAATGAAAGGCCAGGAACAATACTAGGGCTAGGGCTGCTGCACTTCATCTCTATCCACTTAGCTGTCTCTTAAAGATGAAGCTCAATACAAGGGAAGAAGAAGAAAGAAAGAAAGGAAGACCCTCCAAAAATGGCAGAGAGACATCTGATTCTAGCACTAATTCAATCAACCAACATCACCACTGATCAGCCAAAAGGTGATAACTTGTAATTCTTAACAACTGAACAAATGAAAAAGAAAGATATAATTTTACAATGCAAACTGGTGCACACTGAAAGCACCATTAGTAAATCCACAGTAACCAACACACACCACTCCCACCCCCCACCTTCTAGTAGGCTTGTAAAATCAAAAGCAGCTTCCAATAATCATATCCATCTAACTGGAAAGAGCAGCCGAACATATGAACACCTGCACTCACTGGTAGAAAGACCTGCACTTCCATGCTTATTCTGTGCTACTTTAGTTCAATGTCGATCTAAATGTCCATCAGCAAGGTTACGGAAATAAACACACAAAGATGAACCTGTAAATCAACTTACAGGTTGAGACAGTAAGTAATACTGTTACACTGCGGTACTAATATTTAACATTTAACAGCAGCTGATTTCATAAATAAAATTAAATAACTTCTAATAGACACCTGATGATGATGGATTATACTTGGCTACACTGGCATTTACAATAAAATAATCATTTCTGTGCAGCACTAGCATCAACAAATGAAATGACGATGATGAGCTATTCTAACCTATTGGTACAAGATACCAATCAATACAATAACAATATGCTCTAGGTTGTAAAACATATTAATGACAAAACCTTTAGATAAAAGTTTAAATTTTAAATAATGGGTCTGGTGTGTGACTAACAAAGTCCATTTCTTTGTGTTTTTTTGGTTTTGTTTCTTGTATTAGTCATTGTATGTGTTCTTTAACTTTGTTTAATTGCTATTTATTTAAAGTTTTCATATGCATGCCTGATTTGGGGGTGTTCAGCCTGTCTTATGCCAAGTTCTTCATGTTTAATGTCTCCTCTCTTGGCCAGTGGGAGGTGATGAATGAGGGTTAAGTTTGAGGGCTAATCAGGGAAATCCAGACTTGAGTAAATTTCCACAGAAAGTCCCTTTCTTCAGGGATTTCTTAGGGATTTTTCCACATGGCAGAGACTAGAGACGCAACAAGTTTCCCACACAAGTCATCAAGATATGTTTCACTGTGGAAGAAAACATGCCCCTTAAGAGACAGACCCACCAAAAAATGGGTACTTAATCTACTAACTGTATTAACTGCTGTGTGAAGTGCTTATAAGTACACACACATACACACTCACAATAGCATGTGCTCATGTGTCATCATTAAACAGCCAGCAAAAGGTCATAAGAGAATGTATCATAATTCTGTTGTCAGTTTATCAACACAATAGATCAAAAAATGACATTTCATGGTATATAGAATTTATAATTTATAGCCACCCAATAAGATTTGCACCCACCCTGTGTTTCTGTAATTTGCTTGTAAAGTTTATGAGGAAATACACTTGCAAATACAGAGAGACTGGCAATGCTGTTTGCAGCTGCAGAGTACTGACAGTCAGAAAGCTGAAGAAGAAAAGTGTTCCCAAGCGGAACAGTACTAGTGCCTGCAAGGTAACTGTGTTCTCAGAGAAGTGGGAGTTTTAAAAAACAAAATATATGCCACATTTTAAACATAAACTGCAGAGAGAGACCTTGAGTGGTTTCATGGTTCATTGGTTTTGAGGTTGTCACACACTACACATGCACTACACATGCACCACACACACACACACACACACACACACACACACACACACACACACACACACACACACACACACACACACACACACACACACACACACACACTATAAATACTGTAAATACTTACTGTATACCGTACACACGGAGGGTAGTTGCATAAACAGATGCTTAGTACAATGTAGTGGTGTGGGGCTCAACACTGCCATCAAATGGTTATAGAACACAGTGAAACCTATGGGAAATGTAAATGATGTTCACACCTCAGCTTTTGCAGGATTGGTTCAGTTCTCCACTGTGTTTGTCAAGTTTGGTTTCACTTACACTGCTGCTGTCCGAGAAAAAAGCTGACAGTAAAATCCCTTTACTGTTAGCATGTCAAATTAGAAGAAACAATTCATCTTCACTGCCAGTCTGTACTCATGTCTGGACAGGTACACTGTGAAAACTTAGACTATGCATGCTAATCTATGCATTGCAGAATATGCACATTTGGTAATTAAATTTACACTGTTCTACACGTGGAGTGGGTGGGCACTTCTGAATAAAATAACTGGGTAATTTGTGACCTCTGATCTTCATGCCGTGTCCCCACAGCCACTTTTTCTCTGATGCTCAACATAAATGGGCTCATGCCTGTAAAGAAAGACAGTCTGTTTGCCTGATCCAGTCGTTAGCCATTTCAATGGCAACGTTCTCTCTGTGCAAAGTCTAACAAATCTCAAATAGGGCTCTTTAGGGACCTCTTCAGAGCCCATCAGCAGGGCCAATGATGTTACAAAGTCAGAGTAGACCATTTATGAGGTTTAACCTACTTATCACTAAACTGTTGTCATACAACCAGCGCCCCCACTGGGAGCCTAAACAGCTCAGTTACAATAAGCTTAGCCTCAACAGTACTTCTAACTTCAACAGAGTGCTGGACACTAGAGCAGTGAAGCTTTTGATATGTTCTATAAAACTTGATAATTTCAGGCCTGTAAGTCAGTTCTCACACACAGGACAAAAGCTCATGGTCAAACTGCACAGTGGAAGGTTGTATAGCATGTGAGTAGGTTTATTTGTAACAGGAACACAGGTTTTGAATGAGCATACACATAAACAGAGAAAAACATAAGAGGGATGTTATTCGGGGAGTGAGGCACGGTTTATCTCTGATCAATAGACCGTGACAGATATTGCACAAAGAGGATTGCAGCAACATTCTTCGTCTTAGCGACTATAGTCTGCCAGTCCAACGTACTGTAAAAACACAAAGACACAATCCATGCCAGAACTACAGACTCAAGTCATTTCTTTAAGACTCACTTTTCGTAAAAGTAACGTGTCACCTCACCGCTTTTCCCCCAGACAGTGCTTTGAGGCACTTGAAGAAAAACATGGATTGTACATTACAAGAGTACAGGTTATGTACAAGAGTACAGGTTATGTACTCTTGTTTTGAAATGTGTTTGGTCAGATATTCTGGAACAGACAAAAGACACGGGCTTTCACCCTTTTTGACCTCAAAAGGTTAGAGAGTGATTTATACTAACTATTGATTTAGAGGACACATAGCTGTTTAAATTGATGTTCTGGCTGACAGTGTGTGGAGATGAAGAGAGGAGGGGAAAGGCAATGATAAATGGGAAAATGACAGTTTAGTGTCACAGGATGTGTTGGATATCTTCATCATTATATCCATCTATTCAACAATCTATCTATCAGTCCTATCTGTGACGTAATTCGTTAAATCAATCACCCATTGATCCAGTTTCATGTATCTATAAATCCATTTTTTATCCGGTGTTCTCCATTTCAAGCTCAGCAGCATTCATCTTTTAATACATCTGAACACAGTGGAGCTACTGTATGTGCATTTATGCATTCGCAAACACCTGTGTAATTTCCTACAGGCTATGATTGATTGTACAGAAGGCAGAGTTTAAGATTGCAGCCCCCAGGTCAGGGTAGAGCAACACAGTAAGAGTGTGATGAGATACAGTAATCTGTGCTTATGGTGCTGGTGCTCCTACCCCCAACTCCTACATCCCAATATGAGCAGGATTTCTCCCCCATTCTCTCACCCCCAAGAGCCATGGTAGAAATAGGAAATTGGTAGAGGGCCACAGCAGTACTTGACCCCCATAAATAACCCCTGTGGAGCACAGGAAGTTCCACGTCTACTGCAGCCTGTCCAGGCATTTGGCCACAGGCGGGTAATTACGGTAGCCTTTAAATTAGAAACCTACTGGGTGCTTGGAGAACCATAATTACACCACTAAGGGCTAATGTACTCTGACCCAGACAAAGTGGATGGCACATTGTCCATGCCATGAAAAGGGAGTGTACAAATCTCTGAATTATTGTCACAAGCTGCTGTTTTTCTTATTAACTATACACATAGTCTCTATCAACGAGAGAAAGAGAGAGAGCTAGGGGGCTTATCTAATGCAGACCATCTTTCTCTGCCAGCCTCAGCTCTAAAGCCCTTACCCCCAGTTCTTGGGTGGTTGCTATGGAAACTACTTCATCCCCACAGTAGCTGAAACAAGGATGGAGTAAGGGAATGTGGAAGAATGAAAGCAAGGGAAGGGAAAGGCAGGAAAAATGAAGTACGCCTATGGTTAATAACTGACACTCATCCTTCTGATTAGTTATTCTTTAATTTAACCACTTCTATGTTAATGACAGCGCATATTAAAGCACCATATATTCTTCAAGGATAATGTATCTGGGCGGGAATTTGTTATGTGCATGTGCTGATGCAGACAGGCTGTGTATTTGTCTTTTTTTTGTTGAGGTTGCGCAAACAGACACATTGCTTGCTAAACCCTGCTCCACTTAGGCTCTACCAGAACCTGAGCATGTGCAAAATTACACAGTCAAGGAACATGTAGTGTTATTAGATAAGGCACCCTCCATTACCTCCCACTTACTCATACTGTATTAAGATCTCTTGTAAATCAGTCGAAAAGAAAAAGAAGATAAAACATCTTTCTGTTCAGGGGAACAAACATGTGGTGGAGTACTGATGAAAGAAAACTGATCGCTCTGGCAACCTATTAAAAATTCAAACAACAAACAGCTCAATGGGGGGATGGAAAGAGAGAAATATTTGTCACTGAAGACACCTTGTCAAAGCTTTTCTGTCACTGTGCAGGGAAAAAGATTTAACAAGCGTAGCCAATTAGCATAGGCATTCAAAGGATCTTGAAAGACTCACAACTATTAACAGGACTATACTCTATGTGAACATAAACTGAATTTACAAACATAACCATAACTACTGCAAATTGCTGTCTTCCCATACTTTGAAAGCAAGAACTGAAAACTGAGGAACAGTCTTGTAGATTGTGTAGACACATACTTAACAGAATTTAAACACACCCTCAACCCTCTACTTTCAGAGTTAACGCACCACTCAAGGCTTTAGCATGACCGTCATTTGCAAATAAATGACCTTATCTAATCACCTCCTGCAGAAGAGGTGTGTGTGTGTTTTTGCTCACTCACCAAGATCTTTGCCAAGATGCCGTCGTCATTAGACTCCATGGTAACAACAGCCTTGTCAGTCTCAATCTCACAAAGAGCGTCGCCCGCTGCTACTGCCTCACCTGAAGAGGTAAAGAAACACATCTGTGAACTTTCAATATAACATCAACATTTATTTGGCATTTTAGGCACTGGATTCCCAAACAGTCTTCGCTTTACGAAAAGTGGTTTTAAGTGCAAGTGATTTGTTCCAGCTGTGTTTGTAAATGCATGAATCATAATCACTGGCAGCATGTTCAAAACAACTGCTCTTTCACTGGGACTTTTCACACACACAGAACAAATCAATTTCCACAAAAAGGAAAGAATTCCATCGAAGGGACCAAAAGGTTATGCGGGAAAAAATCTGTTCTGGCTTTGGGCTTTCACCAACATATCAAATGAAGAGCCTAATCAATATGTCATGGGAAAGAATGTGAAATATGGAAACGCAGTTCTTCTTGCCTATCCTTAGAATCCAAGTAGATTCCCACTGGTCTACCACATGAGAGAGCTGGAATATATTAGCATCTGTTTAGCAGTGAAAGAGGATAGCAATTAGGAGCCACTGCTGCAGTTCTTCGATGCTCAGACATCCATTTTGAGCTACACTTGTTTGTGCAACAGCTCAAATGGGCTTCCAATAGAAAAATACAGAGACAAATGGACCTTACTGTGTCTGTGGACGGAAGGAAGAGCAGTAGAAAAACGACTGTTGTCAGCTGTACAGCTCATTTGTAAGGGTAATGCTTGCTGGAATCAATAGTTTAATGTTGAAGTTAAAGACCATTCTAGCCCCCAGCACTTGATAATTTCCAGACAGTCAAGACAATGCACAGGATGATTGAATCCTCTTTGTGACACGTGTCTGTATTAAGATGTGAGGAGGAGGTGGTAAGGTATATGGGATAAAGGTCAAGGGTTATCCTGATCTGACATCTGGTCACGTTTCTATCTTCTGGCAGAACAAGCTGTATGAGAGGTGCATCATCTGGGAATATGGCAAAGGGCAGGAAAATCAAGGGCAGTGCAATGACAAAAGCAAAAAAAGTATCTTGTATACCCTCAAATTAATACCTAAATTGAAAAAGACTTGAGTTTGTTGGCTGTGTTTAAGGTAGGGAGATGTGTGGGATGTAAAATGGGTGGGTCAAGGGAAGAGTAGATGGGGATGGGTGAGGGGAAGGTTGAAAGAGCAGTGGCAGTATTGACGTTGGAAGCCCCTGAGAGCAAGCAGTAGTGGAGTCAAGATTGGATTTGTATGAGACTTTAACACCATATGACCCCAGGGGTTAGGTGTGATGTGCAATATTAAAGATTAAACAGACGACCCCAGGCCTTTTCACCTCTGCTCTACCAGAGAGGTGGTGGGGAAAACAACAAAAAAGATACTTAGACTACACAGTTACACAGGCCAGTTTTTTTTCCCCAAGTGAATCTACTAAATCAACATGCTGATCTTGTTTCAATGGAAACTCAAAAATTGGTAGCTGAAAGTAGGAAAAACAGCTTTTTCTAATATTCCAGAGAAAGTGTTTTCTTTTATCTTAACATCTAAATCATGAAGCTAGAAAATAGGTTTTCCACATTACACAAAACACTCCTTCACACAAGATTCCATTGTTGAACAGTTAATCATATTATCATCCTACAAATTAGGTGATTTTTGTAAGCTGTCTCAAAAATCCTGTGATGTATTTGGGGGCAGAAAGTAGCATCCCGGATGTGTTTGGTTTGTCACTGAGAATTTATCTTGCCTTTTTTCGCTTACACACACACACACACACACACACACACACACACACACACACACGTACATATCTCAGCCCAAGTCACAGAAGCACATGGCAACACAGCAGAGCGGCCAATCAGAATTCAGTGTGCTGCCTCCTGATAAATGAGAGTGTGGCTGAGGCGCATGGCTGAGCAGAGTTGCTAAGCAGTGATGAATAGTGACTGCTGTGCTTCCTTGAGCCAATTAGCCACCAGAGGCCCTCAGGTGCTCCACTGCTCAGGCCTCTGTCTTACAAAGTGATGTCATACAGCAAATGATTAGTGCTACTGTTGGTCTATCATTGCAGGAAGAAGAAATGTTGAGCTTTTTGATCTGATGAACACAGATGCAAAGCATGTTATTGTTAGAATTACATATATTTTGACTGGGAGGAAGCACTCAAATTTAGGTAGCGTCAACGAGAAGTAAATTATAACATTTAGAAGTACAGGGAGCCATCCATCCCTTCAGATGACAAATTATAACACACATAGTTTTAGAAGGTTAGTTAAAAGAAGTCAAGTAGAAGGCTGGAGTAAAGAGAGCAAGAAAATAAAGTGTTATGTCATATGTTTCTTTTACCTTCCTTCTTCAGCCATTTGACTATGTTTCCCTCCTCCATGGTGGGGGAGAGAGCAGGCATCTGCACTTTGAGTGGGCTGACACCTAGAGGATAGAAAGAGAATAGCATAACTTTATAACTGCATAACTCAAGCAGCAAGCAATGTCAAGGGTCACCGGGCTTAAAAGTAAAGCAAAAATATTTCCATAACAATATTCAGAACCCTCCTACAGCCAGGTCTTTCAACTTCAACTACACTATGTGAATGTCAAACTAAATCAAGTAACATGGCCAGAAGCAGCAGTGTTTGGCTGCAACTATAGGCCTCGGGGGGTTGAACATATTCAGCTCAGCAGCAGAGCGCGGGAAGAGACAGTGCCACCATGACAGAGGAATGCTGGCAGGTCACTTATGTAATTGTGATTCTGGCTGACACGGCACCAGAGGCTGCAGAGGCAGTTGTACTCTTGCAGGCCTTTGAGCTACCATCAAAGACCCCTACTGTCAACAGCTGCAGCCACTCAGAAGGCCAGAGTTCAACTGGCTCACAGCACTGTGTCGGACACTGGGTCTTCAGGCAGCACAAATCCAAGCTGCAGTGGCATCACTGCTTTGCTACAACTAGCCTACAGTGCTGCAGATGAAAAAGTGGCCTGTGTAATTGTTCAAACATGACACAAGTCAAAAGGTACAATCCCTTGTTTAGTGTGTTCTATATGCTCACAGAACCGCACAGATAAAACATCTATGATTTATAGAAAGAGAACGTGATATACTGAGTTTTCCCTCAGGTTCTGGAAGGATTAGGCACACACTGGCAAAACAAGCCTTATGGTGCATGGATCTGAATTGCAATTCTCTCATCCTCCCATAGCCATTTTACAATGTAACAGCATTTGGCAACTTCCAAAAATTTCCGTTCAGTTGGACATCTGCAGGTAGGTCACTTTCACAGTGGATGGAGTCACTTGCCAGCTGACTGAGTTATTGTAGCGACTCAGTTCTTCTCTCATTCTCATTCCTCTCTCAGACTCATTTTCTCTGACAGTTAGCATTTTTCAGGCGGTCTTTTAGAGCTCATTATCTGTGACAGCTGTAGGTTTTGGCTGTTTGACAGATTTCCTCTCCGGTTTATTTCTGCAGTAAAGATGTCGGGAGATGCTATAAACTTGTTTTTAGTCATGGCCTCCAGCAGGTTAAGACACTTCTAGGGTTGACTAACTCTGAAGGCTCACTATAGATGGACTCAAAACTTGCTAGGCTCTCAATATTGAGGCTACAAACTCCCACAATGCAACACCTTTGTTACAAGAACAGGCAGATATTTCGTAAATATTCACCATAGAAAATGAATAAAATCACTCAAAGAAATATAAGGTCAAGAGCAATTGTGAGCTATGTTTACATGTCAGTTTTACAGTGCAAATCTTTATTAATCCAAAACTAAAAATTAAGAATCAAAAATCTTGGCATGTGGAATAAATACAAGTATCACTTATACCTTTGTTTATCTATCCAGCTATGTGAAATCAAATAAATTATAAATAAGTAATTCTGTCAAAAAATAAAAATGTCACGCAGTATGTCAGGTGTTAGAGGGCTTGTAGCGTTTGCTGCCTTTGCCTCAGCCCAATAAATTCAACTTTCCATAACAATGTATGTGGTTTTGGGCCTTGTTGTGTGACGCTGCCATCTGCTGGATATGTGGCAATGTCACAAAGCTTAGGTGTGTATAAAGAAGGTCAGTATATTTCTTTAGTAATTTTTTAGTAACAAGTAACTTTTTTTACCTCACTTATAACATTTTCCTTCATTATCTGAAAATTAAGAATTTCAATAACCGTTAAACATGTTCTGTTAACATTTTAAACAAACATTACTTATGGATCTATTCATCAGCTGGTGTGTTGAAAGTTTGTGGTGTCTATCACTTCCTAAACCTGACTGTGACAATTCACCTACATCATTTAAACACTTTAATTAATACAGTAATGAGATACAGCTTGGTGTTAGACCACAGAAGACAACAGGTGAAATGACTAAATGATCTGACTTGAACCTCATCAACATTATCCATCTCAATTAAGCTGTAATGGTCAGCATAGTCTCATAAATATTCAAGACATGGTGGACTCTCTTCACAGCAGACATTTTGGCTCATCAAATCATATAATTAAAAATGGCTTTGTTCCAGTAAGCCATGATAGCCCTGAAACGGATTCCCTAAATGGGACGCAGCCATCATTAACGTTTTTAAATCCAGTGTGCTGTTCCTGCTTTGACAAGTCAAAACGTCTTCCATGGTCAGCCTTTCCTCGTGGAAGAAAATTAGACATGTCACAGTAGGAAAAGCACAGGTTTAAGTAATAAAACTAATAATAGCTGATTTCTATGTAGTTGCTTTGGTTTCAATGTTGGGCTCACTGTTGACCTGTCATGTCTTACTGGCACACTTGAAAAGAACTCTAAAACGCTTTACAGAAAATAGATTAGTTGTATCTGAAGTACAATCAAGCAGACCAAAAGTGACCACACCATCACAAGATCAATACATTAAATTTAGTATTCCCGAGAGATAGAAAAGCAACTTCATCACAGATACAGATACCAGCATTTCACAATGAATGACTGAAAAACATCCGATTTACTGTTTACTCCCAGCTTGAGATTTACGGCAGTAACAGAAGGGTGTATGTAAGAAGACAAACAGGAGAGCGTTTGAAACAGTGTGAATCAGTGACATTGAAACATGGTGAGAATGTTCGAGTCTTGCCTTCTCTGGAGCTGGATGCCTGCATCGAACTGACTACAGACCAATGACTCCATTCTTCAGAGACATGCTACACACATCTGTGTGGAGATGGATTCATACTGCAGCAGGATAATGTCTTAAAGACCTAAGAAGACTACTGGTCTAAGACCTTTGGGCATCACTGCAGATTTTACAGTCGAAGCTATGGCAGACGGCTGTACCTACTGTTGTAAATGAGGGAAACAACCGGTGGTATCAAATAATGCTAGGCCACCACACTGACAGATGTGAGAGAGGGAGATTCATGCATTGCTAAACGACACTGGCTGCAGCCTTGACCGATAAAACTCTTTGCCGGCAATTTAAGGTACTTACCTTACTGCTAGCTAGAGGAACATGTCACTTACAGTTTACTATCAAAGCTGAGAAATTTCGATCGAACACAGCTTCACGCTGCTGTTCGGTAACAATTTATTTGAAGTTGCCTTCGACGAGGTTTAATTAGGTATCGCCTCTCCTAACACGCAAAACCGGAATTTAAAAACGGTTCAGACTGGGACACAACACACCAATTTCTCCACTTAAAAACTCAGTTGTTCGGCAAATTATGTTATGAAAAACTATGGCGAAGTAACGATTAACCGACATAGAAAATGATGATAGCAAATGTCATCGATGAAAAGGACAAAAGCTATCTTTATATTAGACAGTCAGCACTCACCGAGTAACCATGGTGACTGAAAGAAGTGTCTGGCTTGCTCCTGCCATGGGGTTGTGGCCCACAAACATTTATTAAACTGAGACAATCTAAGGCCAAATAAAATTCCTTGACGACCCAGACGCAAGGAGGCCGCCATGTTGTCGTCCTCCCTGTCAGTGAAAAGTGTCCGTACAAATGCCTGACGGTTAAAGAGCGGTGAGGGCGGGAGGACCGCCTGATTTACAAAATAGTATCGATCTTGTAAGAATAGTCAAGTCCAGAAAATTTTGAAACACTTTTAGGGAATTATTATTATTTTTTGTTTGCAAAGAAAATATGTTACGTTATTTAGATATACACGAGTAGGCTAAAAAGTAGTGACACTTTTGGGGTCCTTCGAGGACGTTGACACCGCTCTTCTTCTGCGCTCAAGTGCTTGAAATCCCCAGCGCTCAGTGACATATTGCCCCCTGCTGGCAAAACGACGTAGGCTCCCGTGGAAAGAAATCGTGTTCAAAATGTCTAAATTAAAATTAATTTCTGAACATTATATGTGGAAAAGGCCAATGTTCATAATTAACCTACCATTAGTCACCCAAACCCCATTTCTCAATGCGTAATATGAATGCATTCATTTACTGTGCACTGTGCATATTGTTGAAAGTGAAAACCATGTAGGTAAAGTCTGTTACATATTTAAATATGTGATAATATGAAATTACATATAGTAATTTCATTGTTTAAACGCTGCGTCTTTTAGCACTGCAGATTACAGCTAAACCTGAATTATAAACATAGAGATTTATGTTTCATTTATATATTCATTTACATAACCACATACATCTATGCTCATATATTCCTAAGTGTCAGATGTCCTTCAGTTGGTTTTGAAGAAAAAGCAATATTTTTAGAGTCTCTGTCACAAGACAGAGATGTATGTAAAATGAACATTTTATATGTAAAATAAATCAGTCAACTAACAAACAAGAATAAAATAAGGAAAACCCAAATTTCTAGTCTCTAATTAAACAGAGTAAATCAAATCAGCTTTGCACTGACACCATGAAAGACCATGTAATAATCCACTATGACGGAAACAAGACCAGAAGACAAAAATGAGAAATCTGTATGTGTGGGTAGGGAGAGGTTTATATCTTCACTCAAGAACAGTGAAACAAAAGAAATCTTCACCACACTGTGTATTTTGTAATGTTATCTTGTATCTTTATATCCAATCCATGAATCTCTATCCTTCTGAAAACATGCATGAACAATAATAAAATAACTGTGATTTTGAATGTTTTCTTTCTTTGTTGGTAAAGTGGGAAGTTATTTCACATAAATACACATGCAGCAAATTTTAGATGTCCAAAGACACTTTTCACACACAGTATCATCTCCTATTTTCTCACCTGTGGAAGAACACCTGTGAAACAACCACATGAAACGTGTGACGTACGAAACCATGAAATCATGTGTGACATGTACATCTTAAACATGATATATATATTTTTTTATTTTTTGCGTTGTATGCCAACAAGGAAATTATTGGGTGAGTTAATTCACAAAAGTAAAAGGGGAAACAAAATGTTATTGTAATTTACAATAATCTGAGGAGGAAATTGGCCTCGTAACACACTGGCATAACAAAACATCCTTGCATTATCATGAATACTTCCTCAAGTTTTGGTCTCATCAGAAATGCAGTGAAGAAAGACCAGACTGTAAATGACACTTTTAATTTCAACTGTTCATGTGAGCACTGTGACTCCAGGGCTGGTATTTAATTCATGTAAATGTGGAATAAGATGTTCAGTTCTCAACTGCTGATCAACTGCATCACCAGTGCATCTAAATTTTGGGAATTCGGTTAGTTTTACCCTTATACCTCCACTCATGTGTTTACATATTTCTTTGATAAGATTATAAAGTAGTGTGGTGTTTCTATATGGGCAGTGGAGCAGTGAACCCTCACACACACACACTCAAAAAAATAAAAAGTAAAGCTGGATCATTGACGCACCTCTAATCTGTCCAACTCACAGTTTGGCCGAAATGCCTCAGAGGTCCATTTGAGTGTGAAGAGAAAATGATAAGGGGGCATGATAAGCTGGGCCTGTATATCTGCTGAGAGAACACAATAGCTCCACTGAGCGGGCATGGGACAGACACAAAATCCCAGCTGGCTGTCTTTATGCTCATACTTAGGCTATCTTTCATCACTTCCCTGTTCTTCCTCTGGCATCTATCTGATTGAATTAATGCTTCCCTTTTAAATAATAAAACAGCCCTTGTGTGGCTCATTCAAATCTGAAAATTATTTTCTGACAATAAAAGATAAAGGCACTTGTGCACTGATATTGCATATTGTTTTTGGCAAAACAAAGGCAGCCATTGTTTCATCTGAGCAGCCTGGTGTAACACACAGTGCAGAAGGCCAATAGATAATTTTACATGACCATACATTTTTTGTGGTTATCTTCCTCGACAGTTGTCTGTTCTATTCACATTATAATGCTGTTTTTGTGCTATGAATACACTCATCACTAAAGTGAGACACATGAGTAAGACACATGGAACATGGATTAAATATCTCAGTTGCACATGGGTGTTTTTCTTCCTTCCCAGATCTATTACAACCGGTTTGGGTGCATGTTTGCCTACGTGCCATCTGTATCTGCTGCCAGTACTCTGCAACCAAGGGTTGTAAATACTTGTTTTGCTGGTTTAACGGTACTTTCCCAAATTTCTTAGGTATATCATTCTCTTTTGCTTACAGGTAATTCCTGAGAAACATGTGAAAACCACAGGCCTCAGAAAATCACACACAAAACTTGTTGGATACAGTGTTATGTATATCAAGGTCTCACGATTTGAATCAAATGTCAACGGCTGACTTGGATCCTCTCATGCTGTGGGTGTACAAAATTAGGGTTTGCGTTCACTGGGCAGTGATCTGTTAGGAAAATCAAGCTCCTGTCTCTTTGTGCTGCAGAGGTCAGATCAGTCGACACGATTTGCCTAACTGTTCACTTATCTTCAGTGAGTCACATTATACGTGCTCTCATATCACAGCTCACAGAGGCATCCACATTATTCAAAAATGAAACTGAGACCAGATTTCAGATGTTCATGCCTTCCTGCGCTTCTGATCATTCAATGGAAACTAAAATTATTTTCCATGTTCACCTCTTTGTGGTTTAAGGTTCATATACAGTACCAGTCAAACTCCTTCAAGACTGTTGGAAAACCATTCCAGGTGACTACCTCACGAAACTGATTGAGAGAATGCCAAGAGTTCAAAGCTGTCATTAAAGCAAAGGTGGCTACTTTAAAAAATCTAAAATCTAAAACATATTCTGGTTGGTTTAACACTTGTTGTTAACTACATAATTCCATATGTGTTCCTTCATAGTTTTGATGTCTTCAGTGTGAATCTACAATGTAGAAAGTAATAAAAATAAAGGAAAACCACTGAATGAGAAGGTGTGTCCAAACTTTTGACTGGTACTGTATGTGGACAGTGTTGGAACGCTATGGTAATAAAATACACTGAGGCATTTCAAGCAAAGGTTAAATAATACACAGATCCTATTCATAATGCCTCATCTCATTTGTTTGTGGCTGCCTGACAGTTGCACCATGCTTCATAGCTTTCACACAGAATCTCATTCTCGCTGTCATTATTTAAGCATTTAAAATATATACAACATATAGTCATAATTCTTATTTTAATAAAATATTAATCACATGTGGATCATGACAAATGCTATTGCTCCACGTAAATAATGTAACAACTCAGAATCCAAACAATGGGATATGATGGATATGCACTTTAAATTGAATTGCAATTCTTGCTTGTTTGATGTAATGTAACAATATGGCAATCAGTAGTTATTATGTCAGTACAATCAGGAGCAGTCATTGACTACATCGTCTCTGTATGCAATTTTATTTGTTTCTTCCAATCATCATCAGCAAACAAAATTATAGCAAACTCCTCTAATCAGAAATGGTTTCCTGCCACCAGGAAGAAATTATCTGTTATAATCTTTCAGAAATTCCCTTAGGTCTGATACTAGAAGATTGATGTTTAGTTTTTAATAATAATGTGTGATGCAATTTCCTTCAGCTCACATATTGACAGTGCTGGTTTGCGACGCTAATGTGTGAGAGAGCAGAGCTACGAAATTGAGAGGGATGCTCTGACGCAGTGGGCAAATTTAGAAGCCATCAGGAAAGATAATAACAGAACGTGGTGTCAATCAACGCCACGCTATGTAAAGAAGGGTCACAAAAATGAGATAGTGAAGATTAGACACAGATTTGCTTGTGAACACAGGTTGAAGAGAAGAGCCTTTTATTGACATTACTTTAATCTTGCTGGGCCATCGAGACCCAGTCATTCACCTGCTGCCTGCAGGAACCAGTGTGGCAGCGGTGGCACGCACTGCCGAACAATTAACTGTGTGGCATTTCACGCCGTCATGATAAAACGTAAACGACCTGCATTATCTCTGAGTGCATGGGGACATGATTTACTGGGAACAGGGCCTACGGCTGCAGATCTAAGTCACACTATATGTTGTCAGTCAACTCAATAATAATCAAGTCTGGGAAAGAACAGCTGCAGTTTGGGTCGTAGATCAAAACCAAAATGCTGACTGATATAACATCAGAATAATATCTCTTGGTCTCATAACAATTAAAACTCTCAGGAGTTGTCCTTTTCTTGACAATGACACCTAAACATACAAGGTCGGAAAAATGGCTTCATTAAATAAAAACAGTCCCAAACTTTATTTGTATTAAACATCAACAAATGTTTTCACAATTTATTTACAGCTCAATGAATGCAAACTATGAAATGAACCAAATAAGACAAACCATACTGTTGATTTACTGTAAATATTTATACATTGTCACTTGCCCTTCATTGCTGCATTGTGCTTGTGTCATTTTATTTCACTATTGTTATTTTTGTTTTGTTTTGTTTTTATGCAGTGATCAAGCATTCTTCCCAAAGAACACTTCATAGTATCAGTGTCAAAACACTAAGCACACATCTGTTTGCCACATGTGTTTCAATTCTATATCAACATGCGCTCCTTTGGGACTTGAACAGTAGAAAATATCTGATTTGTAAAAAAAAAAAAAAATGCGAGAAAGCCAGCATTCATCATGTTTTATGTTTTTGTCTGTTTTGATATCTGTTTCGTCCTTTCTAAGCGTGTGTGTGTGAGGTTTGACTGCTGGCGTGCTGGTAAAATAAGCAAAGGCTTTTTTTTTCAATAAAGCAGAACTAAAAAACATCTCAGTGCAGTGTCACAACAAAGGAATGAATTTAAAGAAAAAAGTAATGAGGCAAACATACAATCATCAACAATGTGTAAACAGTTCAAACATATCTTTATCAAAAACAGTCAGTTGAAACAATAATAAAACACCACATTTGCATTCAACATCAAACAAAATATAAATTAATGAAATTGTCACTTCTCTGACTCCCTCCATCCTCTTGCATTCCTTCCAAACTTGTAAACCAGTCTGCGTCCGTCTACTCGTTCTAGGATTTCTCTTTTGTAGTAATATCTGTAACAGAGGACAGAAGCACTGACTAGTACATTAAATTTAAAATGAATTCATTGCAGATCATCTTAAGCGTGTTTCAGTTTTCAGCTGCTTTCATGTTTTACGTTTCAACTGACAGTTCAACTGCTTTAAGTTCTTATCGGTCAAATGACATTTCGGCTGCTTTTAGTTTGAACTGTCTGTGTGTATTTACACACATAGTCTACTGACATTTCAGCTGCTTGCTGGGTTGACACTAAACAGTAGGCCTACATACACTCTGATTTCAGCTGCCTTCAGTTCTTACAATTCAAGTGACACATCAACTCCTTTCACTATAGTGCTGCAAGTTTCTATGTAAGTGAGCACACTTAAAGTTTCTTCAGCTTTAATGGCTTTTTTAAGCAAGTGAATCTGTTTATAGCTACTGCTTTTATCACAAAACTGTAATCCGCTGATGTTTCCTTCAGAATCAGAAACATAGTACTAATCTTAAAATTTCATATCTTATCCTGGTTTGATCCTTAAAACAAAACAAGCAGCCCCAGTTTCTCTGTCAGTTAAATTCTCACCTTTTCTCTAACGTGTTTTAAACTTCCTGTAAAGATAAAGGAATGTGTCAAATAATGCACTCAAGGTGCACATTGTATGAGTTATTCAAACGAAAGGAATAGTTTGAAACAAAGTCAGTTTGGGTGTTATTTCTTTGCTTTTGTTGTTTGCAAAGGACAGGACCAAGCTGTTTGGTGATGCCATCAAGCTGCAAATCCTTCTGCTGCACTGCAGTAAATAGAAAATCAGCTTTGCGGTCACAGTGACAATACCTGTGGGCACATTTTGTAGTTCCCACTGGTTTGCACTACAATGAAATTAAGCTCATTAGATTAGCTCATTTGAATGTAAAGCTGTGACTACTGCAGCAGCCAGGAAGACTTTCTGAGCAGAGGGCCATTTCAGTTCATTTGGGGAAAAAAGTGAAACATGTAGCAGTTCAAAAATGAGTCCATTCTAGGTAATCAGCGATGGGGGATGGTAAATATGTGCTTTAAAGGGTTGAGTTCACTGGTTTTAGATGTGTAACTCTTAATGATGTCACCAATGAGCGCCTATTAAGCAAATTGAATTAGGAACAATGCAGTGTGAAATTTCTTCCTCATCACAGATTTTCTGAGCTACTGCCAAACTAAAGAAAACCCTTGTGTAAATGTAGGAAGTAGACTGTATTGAAAAGGGCTGGGAGTTTTTTTTTTCCAGAGTTCCTCTGTCTTGGAGGGAAAAGGTACACAAAGAAAATGCTAAGTCACAACCAGTATGAAAACATTTGGGAGCCACAGTCTCTACTGAAAGCTTTTACCCACAATGCTTTGTTTAAGTACTGTACGGCATGTGCGTGAGTATGTGTTTCTGCTATGCAAACATGAGGTTTTGTATTTTGTCTAACTACATGTACTATATGATAGCTGTGCAGGTCTACCTCATCGCCCGACTTAGTTTCTCGTAGGTCATGCTGCTGTTATTCTTCTTTTTGCCCCATAACTGTGCCACTGCCTCTGACTTCAGGAAGCGGAAAACCCCCTCTGTTCGATCCTCCCACTTGATCAGCCCTGGGTTTCGCTCTGGGTTCAATAGAATGTCCCTGATGAACTCCCACAAGTGGGTGCCCCGTGGGTCTGTGGCGGAGGGGAGGGGGGAGTAGATTGAGTGAAAGGAAAAAACATATATGTTCTAAAAAAAAGAAAAGATCATATATAAGATCATATAAGTATATATTTATCTTTACTTACTGTGTTTTTTGACCTGATGAGAGCGATTGTGGGTTCTTTTTATGTCTGAGGAACAGAAATGACATTATTGATGAATACTTTTGTTGAATTCCATCTGATCTGAAGCTGATTTGAAGTGTGAACATGTGGTGTGGTCTGCTCTCAGTGTGATGGCACAGAGGAGAAGGGTTGTTTTGAGTTTAGGTAAAAGTCATTTATGTTGGATATATTGTGAATTCCTCACCAGGACTAGAAGGGGTGGGAGAGACAACGGGTGCGAGGGGGTGAATCGAGGGATCATAGATTTCTAAGTTAACAGAAGAAAAAAGAGTTTATTTGATATATGATCTATTCTGAACATGACATTAGTGGTAGCAGTGAAGCAGATATTTATAATACCTCCAGGTGGATAGCTGACATCTGGAAATGGACAGGAGAAATCTACTGTAAAAAAGAAAAAGGTAAGTGGAAGCAGAATTAATATTTTTATTTTCATTTTATTCTATTTTATTTGCTTATAACGTATTTGAGAAACTCTTACGCTCTGGTTTGAGTTCCATTTGCCCTATTTCCACATGGTACTGACCTGTGCAGGGATGAGAAGAAAAAAAGGAATTGAATTACCAGCACAAATCAGGATATAAAATTTGCCATTGTTGAGTAATATTTGAAGATTGATTATTCACTTTCACATTCATGGTGAGACATCAAAAATCAATGAGCCAAGTCATTGAACGAAGCACTGAAAAAGTGAAAGTAACTGAAAAATGACTTCTTGCTCTCGTCTCTTTTTGTAGCACATACTTGGCAAAAAAAAACATTTTTCAACTGGAAATGTTGAAAAATGACAATGATAATGACAAATGATAACAAAATTTTGATAACCACTTCACACTAACAATTCCAACAGTCTCACCCACCACAATGGTGTGGTAATCATACCCAGCCATGACAATTCAGGACAAATGATATTTGATGTATGAAAATCTTTGTCCCGAGATACTGAGATGATTCTTACAGGCAGAGATAACAATAACAGCATTGTGTTCTAGTTTGGTTTAACTTGATTTTTTTCCCCTTAACCTAGAGGTTAAACCTGTTGTACCTGGTCTTCCGTACTGTTGTTTTGAAATACCATGAAGTTTAGACGCAAGATAAAATATAATGTGCTGATGTCATTTACTAGATTTTCATTGCTTCAAGTTCCTCTAAGCTTTATTTACACACGATGGTTATAGTTAAAAGACCAAAAGTGAAGTTTCTTTGCAACAACCCTCAGACTCTAATTAAAAAACAGGGGATGATCCAGTACTCAGCTTGTTTCTCAGCTTCTCACCCCCTCTGTGCTTTGTTAGAAGACCCATTCTAGCGAGAGCAAACAACAAATCCATCATCTCCTTCGCTTTAAGCAGTCCTTCACCCCTCTACAGCACCATGCCGTCCGACCCCTGACCGGCTCTGTGATCCCTTCTCAGCATCACTTCATCAAGACTGCTTCAGACCCAGCTCGAATCACCCAGCTCCTCTTTTATTTGGACTAATCATCTGCCTATTTTTTTTCCCCCTTCAGCCTTCCCCCCTCAGACTTTCAGACGCACCGCTCCACTTGAGCTCTGTGATGGTGTGGAAGAGAATGGGTCCCATGCTGCCGGCAGCACGGATGAAGTCCTGGTAGCTCATGCTGCAGAGCTGATGGCCATCCATGTCAAAGTTTTGGAAGGGAATGCTGGAGGCATCGATTTGGTGCATGTCCATGACTTGCTGCAGCCACTCCCACACCTGGTACTTAGTCCAGAACTGAGGCTGGGAGTCGTGAGGCCACAGGCGACTTGTGTAACCAGACATCACCATTGGCACTGGGGCACAGATATGAGTGGTTAGCACCGTATGAAAACACTCTAAAAACCACATTTGTCTACATCAGTGAATTAATTTTGTTTTAATGCAAATATGCATCTGATTAGGGAAACATGAATTTCCGCTACCAAAGGTATTTGTCAATAATTAATTTGCAGAGCAGTTTACTGAAAGAGCTGCTGTGCCACTTCTCAGTCGGGAATCCTTAATTCATGCCTTGTGTTTCTGAGCTCTGGGCTCACCAGGTGAGCAATACATCAGTTGCTAATTGTTGAATGGTTTTCATTTTGTTTTGCAGTTTCATAACCAGTTTGAGAGCTGGGTTGTTGAATATAGAGCAATCTGAATCCTTCAGAGGAACAAATTAGCATATTTTTCTTGAGGCATTTTAGGATATTATTCAGACAATTTAATTAACTTACTCAGTGAAGAGTGCATACATAATGACAGGAAGGCATACAGTCGGATTCATCATGAGTGTGTTTGTGTGGGCCATAAGCCTCACCATCAGGGTAGGAGTTAGTTGGGCCCCAGGTAGTGGTCAGCTGGCTGTCCAGGGTGGTGGTTGGAGTTACGCTCATATTGTAGCTTCTACACTCTGATGTACCATGGCCCAGGGGCTGAGGCAGGAGAGGAGTCATTTATTATATGGATAGATTTTAAGATTAAACAATAATCTTTACAGATTCTTACAGGGCATCCAATAACACAACAAACAGCTACACTTGAAACATTCTAATGGTGATATTGATTTTACTTCAAATATGATCAAAACATCCTGGTAACACATTGAATATTTTAATGCATACTTGTTTAATTCAGCTGAATGTTTATGTACACAAGATATTATCTTTAAGGTTTACAAACCCAGTTTTTGATACAATTGATTCGATGAATTTATGTTTGGTAATATTCTCTCTCTCTGTGTGGTTATTTTCATTGCTAGTGGTGGAGTCTGCCATTCCCATGCTAGATTCAGATTACATTTTGGATTCACAGGAACACAATGCATGTACTCCAATGCAATTTTATGTCGTACTATCACTGCTTCAGATCAAAAGTATTGCGAAGCAGCCACAGTAAATACACTGTATCAGAATAATCGCCTGAGTAAGCGTGAAACACGTTTGTAAAGTAGCTGCTGAACAAGTGTTTTCTGTATTCTTTCACTTTTCTTTCTGTTAGAGGCCTGAAATCTTCAGGATTACAACATTAAACTCCATAAATAAACAGACTTATTCAACTAAAAACATTTATCTAGCTATGCTTCATAAGCCATCCAAGGGCACAGAATTGTCTTAATTCAAAGGAAATCTATGGCAGCATAGTTTATGGGTTGAGCTGTCCACTGGGGAATGGATCATTTGAGTTTTATGTCTTAATGGATTTGTTTTTACTCAGTGTAAAACTTCCATTCCCATCTGCTTGTCAGTTTTGTAATCATACTTGCTATTTGTATTTGTGCTGCTTGTAAAGTCTTCAGTACAATAAATGTTCAAAATGCATTCAGTATCAGAAACTGGCAGTACACGTTTCTGATGGTATTTTATGCACACTTAATGATTTAGGCATTCACAGCTGCTTATTCCTTTGTGAGTTTATTTAGTGTTTAGTATTGGCCACACTGCCTCTCATGCTTCACATTTGTAATTACTACTGAGGGGTGTTGTACACATATAGAAAATAAAGGCATGTTTCAGACTCAACCACAAATATATTTGCATATCATGTAAATAAAGCCTATCAGAATTTCAGCAGCTCCACTGTTTTGCCCAACAAGACTCGGAAAAGTGTTGCACACGCACGCACACGCACACACACACACACACACACACACACACACACACACACACACACACACACACACACACACACACACACACACACACACACACACACACACACACACACACACACACACACACACACTGCAGCTGAGTCATGTTTGATAGTGTACACTGCCAATTTCTGGTTTTATGTTTCTTTGTTAAGTTACATGGAATTTGATTCTGAATGTTTGAGGCCTGCCAGACTTCTTTTAGTTTAGTTTTTAAGACTGCTGCCAAAATAAACTGCCTCTCTACATTCTACCATCTATGTTGTAAGTTTTGCATCATATGAGTCAAACCCTTTCAAATGAAAACATTTTCCAACCAGCTTAATGCCTTTAAGAGGCTAACTTAACTTAATTTTGGCATTAATTCTAACATGAGAAATGTGACAGTTAAGACTTGTTGAGTTTTCATATCATAATCAAGCCTCAAAGGTCAACATGATGAGTGACTCCTGTTTCAAATAGCTGCACAATGAAACCAATTCTTTACACAGTGACCCATAATTCACCTGTTCACTAGAAGGTCTTTGTCACACCTTTATGGCAGGTCATAAACAAAATTACGCCAAGCCTTGTCACACAAGCAACAGAAACAAATACCGTGCTGCTAGCTGAACACATCCATGACATACTAACAGGCAACTGAATCTCTTAAAAGATCTGGTAAATCAGTTTTACAACAACCCAAAGTCAAGATCCCTGAACAAGATTTCCCCTGAAGATACATGACACATGCTGTCATGCCAAAGTAGATCAACTCATCTGCCAAGTCTGCTCAAACACTGTATGCTGTGTTAACCCTCGACACTCTCTACTTCTGCCAAACAGGTATCTTATCAGCAAGGTAAGAAAGGTGACAAAGAGATGGTTACAGATCAACATCCTGTTAGCTGAGTCACAGTGAAAAAAAAAAAAAACCAACAACACAATCTTTGTCGTGACGTAAGGAAAACTTCTAAGGAAGTTCACAAACATTTGGCACAAAAGCACAAAAACTCTTCAGAACACTATTTTGTTTCTGTCATACAGGTTTCATGATAGCTTTGAACCCAATCTTACTAGTAGTTCTATTTTAATTCCCTCAGTTTTTGCTTAGTTTTTTTTTAATTTGCCTTTTCACTGTACACCTTACATTTAAACCTATTATTTAAAACTATTATTTAATTGAAATAAAACACTCTTAAAACTGAGGTTGGTACAACGGTATTAGACATGCAACCTTCTGGCGACACCAGCAGAGTCAGGGGGTGCAGTGTTGGTAATGTGAAAGTGTGCTGAAAAAATCAGGAGTAGCACAGGGAAATGTGTTAAAGTCAGTGCATTATTCTGCACAGAATTAAGGAAAAAACTTGATTTTAGGAATCTGACAGTCTCAGTGAATGTGAGTAAATTTCTCCACTGTTGTTAAAAGTTTCCAATTCTGTGATGATACTAATAAATTGAAGATTATTGTTGTAGTCTGAGGCCTAAACCCACTGAAAAAAGAAAAAGAAATCCTTTTTTTATGATTAAAAAAAAAAAATCTTTCTTCCAAATATTTTCCAGAATTTCAACACCTGCACAGGAACTGCAAAAAAAACATGGCAATGAAAGCATTGTATTTTAGAATTAAATGGCATGAAAACGTACTGAGCCTATTAGACCAGCCTTCAGTTTGATTATACTATGTTCAGTTCTTTTGAAAAACAGTGCTGCAGCTTCCCTGCACCAGTATGATAGCTTACCAGAGCAGTAGAATGGGGTCCGACCAGGCCTGATAGAAGTTTCACGTAGATCCACTCTCAACACAGCTGAATAGAGGTCAGTTCTGGAGATTCCAGTACTCTAGAGGACTAGATTTTACAGTGACACGAGTTGAGTCCTTTTGCTTCCCAAATCTTTGAATTAACAGATGAAAGTATGCAGACACACTAGGTGCTACCCCACCACAATGGGTGTTTTATCCTCCTAACTTCCTTATCCTGCTCCAATTGGCTACCTGTCCAGGCTCATACCAGGTGAGTATTTGCATGATGCACACCCACACACCAACAATCACCACCTCCCACACACACACACAGACATAAAACACATCCACACACACCTGACATAACTTTTTTTATTACCTGTTGGCACGGTTCCCTCTCACTTACTCTCTCAAACACACAAACACACACTCACTGAAGCAGAAAAGCACATACTTGTGAGGAGCCATATACACAGGCATGGATCCAAACACACTGAAAAGCCCACAGAGGGAGCTTAAATTGCTTAAAGTCATTGTTCATATAGTTGCTTAAAATAGTGGTTAACCTTTAAAGAAAATTTCCCTTGTGTTATTATATAGCACAACATTTGTTTTCCTTATTTCACCATGATGAACGAGGTGCTGACAGTTTGGGTAAGGGGACCTGAGAGAATTAGTTCCTTTTTGAAAGTCACTGGAACTGGCAGAAAAAAATAACATTGGTGGCTGTGTGCCCAAAAAGACTGTAAAAAAATACCTTCAGTGGGTTTACACATTCACACGTCTAATTTTTCAGTTGTTGTCTCACGCACTGGCCTCTTTGAGCTTGGAATTAGCAACTTAGATTCACCCCGTGCATCTGTTTGAGAACTGATCACTATTTAAGACAAACTTTTTTTCACCTATGAGCTGGGGATGACCTCACTTCATCGCAATCTCATTAAACTTTGCTGAACTCTTTAATTAGCTTCCACTGACATGCGGTGATCCACAGGTATCTGAGTCGAGAATGACAGTTGACAATCAGCTTTGGTGTGCGTCCTACAAATCGCGTGCGTCACACTATAATGACAGGAGCAGGAGAATCAAAAATGGCTTTGTTATCTGTGAATTCTTTGGCAATGTTCATATATGCTGAACTGTTTTCCTGTCAGGTACCATATATTTCCTTTTGTGACGATCACAAGATGTGCCTATCTTTGAAGAGGAAGTCAAATAATACTATAAATGACATGTTACATTGAGCTAAGTCAGTGCAAATACTGACATCTACAATATAAAATCATGTTTCTGTTCAAGCCACTGTGAATGTGACAGTGACTGTTTTTTTTTTTTTTCAAATTCCTCAAAACATGTTTGTCCTGTTTTGTTTGTATTTTTTTTCTTTTTTTTTGACAGTCAAAGTCCCCAGTCAAATGCAGAGCATGTATTTCCAAATCAAAACCGGACAGATTAAACACTATCCAAGCAGACGTAAATGTGCCAAAAAAGCATTTTTACTGAACTTTGCCACCCCTTATATCTGCTGTTGCGCTATACTGACAATGATCAGAGGGAGTTCAAACATTCTATTTTTGCTTGACGCCAATTAGGGTTTGGGCAAAATGTAGCAACTTTGATCTGAGATCTAAATCTGATCTGCTGCATTGTACCACTACAATACCTCTTGGGACCAGAGGCACTAACAGTATCATGTTGATAACTGAAGTGACTTTGAGCAGGGTTGAATTGTATAATAGGCTGAAGCAAGGAGAAGTCTGTGAGGAAAGTATGCCAGGTTTCAGAGCTTCTTCGGCAGAGTCGTGTGAAGGGAAAACGAGAGGTGATGCTGAACAGATAAACTCAGTTAATTTGTTCTTAAATAATGTGAATATATGAAGCCATGTAATCATATAAAGCCAATTCCAAGTCCTCATGTTTAATCATCTCAAGAAAACTAGACTAAAACATCGCTATTTTATTATCCCAGTAGACTGACCTTAAAGATCTTTCCTCACTCCATAGATCCCAATGATCAACATACTGGCTTCTGTACTCTCCACAGTTCACACTGAGCTCACTTTGGAAGCTCACACTCTCTGTCTGAGTGTGTGTGACTTGGACTCCTGCCCACAGCTCAGCCTCAGAGGTAATGAGGGAATTCAGTGTTAGCATGATTATCACTGAGAGTTCTTCTCATCTCCCCATGCATGCTGGATCGCTACAGTCCTAATGGTAAAACCCACCACTCCTGATCTCCCTGCAACTCTCTGACACCATCCAACCTGCACGGGTTAGGGATAACTCGCCTGTAGCCTTCCCTGCAGCCCGTCTGCTTCCTATTTGTAACACAGGTGCTATTTTCTGTTTTTTTTTTTCTTTTTTTTGCAGTAGTTTCTCATCCTATTTCTAAAGGGTAAATCGCCTCCAGGGTGTAATTTGGGACCTAAGCCGCGTTCTGTGCTGTCCCAATGTGAATGCCTGACCAGATTTTATTGCAGTAAGATTAATATGCCTATCAGCAGTGAACTAAAGTCACACACTTCTCATTATGGCCAACAGTTTCGCTTGCTTCTCAGCTTCTTCTTCTTCTTTTTTTTTGTTCACCTTTTTTTTCTTGCCATTTCACAAGGAGAGTCTCATATTTGGCATCTCATTTCATGGATCTTCGTTCTGCTTTTTCAGGGTGGATGTGGGTCGACATATGCAGAAGTCCACTGGGGGAATAGCAAAAGGGAGAGACAGAGTGGGAGAGATCAAAGTCTGTCATATCAACTCCACTCTATGTGAGTCAGCCTACCAACATCGCAAGAGGCAGCGAAGACGTCGTCCCAGACACAAGAAAATGTCATCAAAATGCTGGCATTATAGACAGTGTCATCTATTTTTAAGTAAAGAGTCAAGTAGAGGCTTATGTCACCCTCCAATAATAGTACACTACTGATCCATTTATAAAGAGGCTTATAACTTGCTTAGTGGTACTGTGAAATATTAATGCTTTATTTGAGGATGCGGTCAAAAGTTTCCGTTTGACAGGAAAGGCTGTCAAAGCTGTCAGTCAGAAGAAACAGACAAGACAGGAGGAGGGTACAGTTTGCATGCTCTAATGAACAGGAACTTATTAGCGGGAGTATGTCTATTACTGTCCCACTTGCCTCCCCTCTTTCATTAGCTGCTTATCACGCCCGTTAGTGTCATCTTTAATACTTCACATTTTGATTAGCATATGATCCACAGGGAAAGAAGGAAAATCATTTTATTAGTGTCAATTACTGCTACAAATGACAATTTCACTGCCTAAATTGTAATTTTACGTTTCCTCCCTGTCAAAGAACAATGGCAGTGTAATTACTGTAATGAGAAGTGCAACAGAAAAATGAATTATTCACAATCCTCTTCCTTTCTTGTTCTTTTGAACTCCTCCATTTCTATTTATTGGCATCTGGCTGGCTGTGTTAATCATTCTGCATGGAGAACACAAGTTCTTTATGTCTCACAAGTGATATCTTCAGGTGCAGGAGAGCTAGAGTGTGGCATGAATGATGTAAAAATACCTTTTCACCTTTACAGTGTCCAGGAGCTTGACTGCACTTGACAAGGTAGGGTGTAGATTTGTCCTCGGCCAATAGGTGACACTATTGTCCCACATACTGCTGGGCATCTCTGAAAGCAAGGATATGTGAGGAGTGAATAACACAGATGTGATATGAGAATGTGTAGGCAGCGAAACACGCTTCCTGACAGTTATTGACTACCATATCTATGGATGGTGCTACTCATATGGGTTACAGTAAGGTACATACATTATCAGCTCTTACACATAGGTGTAAGAAGGATACACGAGAGAGAGAAAGTGGAGAAGGGGGGGCAGAGCTGACTCCAAGGGGAGCAGGACCAGTTTGTTGGCTTAGCTATACTGTACTATGGGTTTGCCACAGAGGCAAACAGAGGCCCCCTTGTGTTTTCACAGAGATGGACCACCAACACAGTTCTTCCTACACATCAATGACTGCTTGTCTGCCAGTGTCCAAACTGCTGCAGGTAAAATACACCAAAGAAACACCCTAAAACAAGACAGTGAAACCTACACTGAGGCTGTAACCTGTAACCAGCATGAATGCACAATGTCATGTTATATTAACATCCAGTGGACCCTGGTCAAATGCTAAGAATGTATTCTTGTTAATGGGGAAAAACTGATGACTGTTCCACTAAGTAATAATGAATAACACTTGCAACATGCACAGAGACAAACCCATAGATATTATCATTCAAATTTGCCTTTTCCCTCAGCTCTGTTAACGATCTAACTCATTGCTTTGGTTTTATGGACCCTAACTTTACTGTTGCTAGTTCCCTCTCGCTGCTGTCATCACCGCCATTTGCAGATGCAACATCCACATCAAACAGCGCAAAAGAGAGAGACTGAACACTTGTAAAAGCATTGATTTTATGTGGAAAACATACTTATTTGTTATCTTGTTGAGAAGACGGATATGACTTTCATGTCTACCTGTCAAATATGAATTGTGAAATTTAAAAATATGACACCGTCAGAGGACTATTAGCTTATCTTAGCATAAATACTGGAACAGCTTTTTGTGGGGGCTTGTGTGAAAACAAAAAATATAGTCCTTAAGCAATTAGACTCTCAGGGCAATCAAAGACATTACGTCAAATGACTCTACAACTTGAAAACTTGACATAATGATTCCATTTATGTAAATGAGTTTAAAGAGATCATTGAGTGAGAGTGATCGTTAATACAAATGTACGGAGCCATTAATCATTTGACCAATAAAAAAAGCTTTGTATTAACTGCTAATACTGTATCAGTATATCATCATGGTAATGGTGTTTATTTCATACACATTTATCAGTTTTTCCCTTTTGTTCAAATACTTTGCTTATTAGTAAGATTTTATTTTAAATAATCAACAGAGATATTTTACTCATGATGATTTTGATATTTGTTGGGATGATTGATTAACGGATTAACTGACTGATAGATGACTGATAAATGCAACAGACATAAGGACATCATGCAGTGGAATGGACATAAAAGTACAAGAGCTTGTGTAATTACCTTGGTGAGGCTTATGGGTATAGCAGTTGCCATGGAAACACACCGTATGCATCTCATCTTTGTCCACCCCTTGTAACGTAGCACCCCTACTTTGTACAGGTTGTCAGTAATCAAGAACTGAAATATGATAAGTGGCGAAATATGGACAGATAAGTTGTAGAACCAGAATATCATCTGACTTACTAGCTCTGAAGTTTGAACCGTACTGTCAGCTAACCAACTGTGTAAGCAGGGTGCTGATATTCTGGTCTTAGTGAATTAGCTGTAGTGCCTTCAGAGCTGTCAACCTTTTCCTGAAATTATTAGATACCCCTTACTGAGTGCATATGATTCTGGTAGTATGATAATTCAGCGAAACCGCATGTTGCAGGGCAGATTAATCAATTTTGACCCTCCCCTGCTGAGTTAAAGCTGCCATCATACTTCAGGATAATGCTAATATATTTCAGTTTCACACACTTAAAAAGTACTTTACATACAACAGAAATCAAAAAGAAGCAGGCTTCCATGATAATGAGGTATAATATTAGTATTTTGTCATATTTTACTGGTGAAGCAAGTGGGGAGCATTATTTTTGGTTTCTGTGTGAGTAGTACTGGTATTTCTCATATTGTGGGAAATCTGTTCACACAGTTGGGCCAGAAAGCTTAACGCTTCATATTAAGAGATAAGTTCAAAATTTTCTTGCAGCTACATTAAAGTACTCACATGTTCATTTTTACATTGTAAAAGTTTGGGTGTTGTGGCTATGAAATGATCCCTTCCTAGGGTGACTCCACGTTCAATGCAATGATGCTATGCAATTCAATAGTGTGAGTTAGCCAAATCAAATATCTTGCAAAGTTCTCTTTCTGTTACTATCCAACTGATTCAGTTAGGCTGCATTACCCAGTGCAATTTTAATTCAGACTACTAAAACCTCATATTAGCTTTAGTAGATATTTTTTTACAGGGAAAGAATTTCAGATTTGACTCACCGTCTCTCACTTTAGATTCATGCTAGGAAAAGATCTCTTCACCAGTGAGTTTAAACAGTGCAGAAAAAAGAAAAGAAAACAAAACAAAAAAACAAAACAAAACAAAACAAAACAAAAACAAAAACAGAACTTATCCTATAATCATTTATTTAATACGTTAGATTTTGTTAAAGTTAAAGTAAAACTTATGATTTGATGTATGGTTAGATAAACTTTTTCAGTGAAACTGAGCAATTTAACCTGTTTGGAAAGTGTGGCACACTTTGAATGAGTTTTGCTGTTTAGCAGTTTAGCTTAGAAGCTTATGACTCACAGATAAATGCTGTAATGTGCTTATTCTGATCTAAATACATGTCACATATTACTCAGGTGCTAATATGACATTTTTCAATCAAGTATAAACATTCCCTAGTCTCTATTTAGAGTAGTTAACTCTTTGTTATAATGTTACATACACTTGAACATGTAGTTGTTGAAATACAGCTTGGCTCTTTGGTTTAGGGCATTTTACAACAGACAAAAGTGTGGATAGAGTTCTTCTGTGAAACAGTGCTCTATAAATGCTACACATCTCCCAGCTAAAAACAGCATTATTCCCCCCAAAATAGAACCATGTTTTGCTCCTGGTCTATGTTACAGTAATATAGTTCATTGTAGTTCATTAAGAATCAATTAATAGATATGGCAAGGGTGGCTGCAGACAGCACCGAGCATGGATTTTGGAGACAAACAAACAAACAATAGATGCATAAATGAGTCCACAGCTCGTTTTCCCATTCACTATTACTTAATGATGCATTTCCAGGCTCTGCTGCTTCATTATGATTCACAGCAAACTTTTAGCTTTTTCTGGCTTCAAAAGCAAAAGAAGTAAGATCATTTCCATACAGGAACTGACCCATGAGTAATGGCAAACATTCAAAAGACTAAGGAGCCCTGGTGACCCTCTCCCCTGACTGTCACCTCATCAGCATACACTTTTTGCTGACCTGTTCCCCTAAACGAGCACAAAGCAATAGATGATGGAGTATGGGGGAGAAACAAAGTGGGGGGAGGGATGAATGGAGGGTTGTTCCAGGACATGGGAATAACACATCTGGATTCTAGAAGTGATTTATGTCTAAGCCCTCCAGCCTGCCATCCGTACCTTTCCTTTCCTTTTTGTCTCAGTCTCCCTCTCTGTCTCTCTCTCTGTCTCCATTAAGAGTTAATAGGTTCTCAGCAGGGAAATTTAAACTGTAATTTGAAAGCTTTTCTGAACAACTTTGACAGTCTAAAAGTGTCACACTATGCCACCTGCAGAGCAAACAAACGAGAGGAAAGAAGGAGGATGTGAGAAACTGTACAGAAAGAAATGAGCAAGTGAGGGGAGGAGAGCAACAATTAGCATTCCTGGGGCTGCATGTGTAACTAATTATGTGTGAGCATTGTGACAGGGAGGCTGTTGAGTGCAGTAATGGGAGCCCTGCTGCTTAATGAACATGTCACAAGCTTTTGTCTGAGCTGAAGGAAAGAGACAGTGCTTGATGACCACAGGCTATCCTGCGGACACTGTGTGCGTTGCGTGTGTTTTTGTCTTGTTTGTGTTTTGCTATGGGGGATTGCAAACACCAAACACATTCTGATGGAGGGAACAGTCATTCTCTCTTGCTAAAGTTATTGACATTTGACATATTGTTTGAGTGTTCCATAGCAGCCTGGTCTCACCAAGTGGCAAATGAATAACACACCAGTTTTCCTCAAGTCATTTTGCATGTTATCACTGTGTTTTTTGCTTTTCGCGTGGCATTTCTCGCCACATCATTTTTCTACTGACTAACCCCTTTCCCTTTCCCCAACTCTAACCAAGACTGCGCAACATGACAAACGGGATTATGTGACATTAAATGACCCGCAAAAAGCTTGAAATGCATAGAAATAACACACGAAATATCATGGGAGGTGGTATTTAAAGGCAGTTCCATGAGATCACATTATCAATAGTTACACATCTATTGTTCATTGGGCCTCTTATATGTTCATACTATGAATTAATTACCCATGACAAAGTCTTTTAGATTCATGTGGCTGTGTATAAATCAACTCTTCTCTCAATGATCAGCATTATATGGATGCACTGGATCACTGTAACTTTTTCTGAAAAAACAAAGCATGCAAGCTTCTTTAAGGATGTTGTGAATGAAGTATGTGAGATAATGGGTATATTGCTGAGCCTGTGAGAGAGGTGTCGATAGAAGCTGTGAATGGGTCTAAAACAAAACAGGATTGGTAAAATTTGTAAACTGGTAATAATTTTAGCCATGCTAAGGGCATTGGTGGTTGGTCCACCACTTTGGTCCAAACTGAAATATCTAAACAACTATTAAATTGTCATGAAATATTTTACAGATATTCAAGTTCAAGCTACAAATCCAACTGACTTGAGTGCTCCCCTGACTTTTCCTATAGTGCCAGCAGCAGGTCAAGGTTTTCATGGTGACATACCTAATAATAGCATTTACTTAGTGTATTAGGAGGGGGGGGCGGTCTACAGGCAGTCACTGTACCCAAGCAATTTATCCTATAATGTTTCCTCTAGCACTACCATGGCGTGCCATGGCAGACACCTCAGGATGACCTATAATCACCTTGGTATTGTCCTGGCTTTTATCCAGCACCATCAGCAGATCAAAATTGTCATACCTTGTGAAATTATGTTAAGTTATGCCTTTGTCTCGTGTTTATGTTGTCTCGTGGTTTCCTGTTTTATTTTGAAATCATTGTCCTTATGTTCTTTATCCCACTTTACTTCCTGCCTTTGTCTGGTTTCCCGCCTTTGTGATTGTCTTCCCCGCCCTAATTGTTTCCACCTGTTTCCCCTTACCTGTTGTGTATATATAGTCTGCGTCTCCCCCTGTTCCGTGCCAGTTCGTCTTGTCTTCAAGTCAAATGAACCAGCGTCTGCATCTAGCTCTTGTATCCCACGTCAAGTTTGGTAATTCTTTTGTACTTTGTTTGTTCTTGTTCTGATCAGTGCTATTGCCTTTAGTTTTCATTATTCCTCTGAAAGAGTGATTTTTTGTTTCCTCGTCCGAGTGATTTTTTGTTTGTTTAGATCCTTTGCCTTTTTGAGCCTTTTTCCCCAGTTGGGTGATTCTTGTTTTGTGACTTTGTTTATTAAAGACTTTTGCTACTCAGCATTACGTTTTGGAGTTGTGCATTTGGGTTCTGTCTAAGTTCAGTCGTGACAGAACGAACTGGCCACATCCAAGATCTTTTAATTCCCCTTGACCTGCCTGACGATCTTGACTCCCTAATCTCCCTAGCTATTAGAACCGATCATCGGCTGCAGGAGCGCAAAAAAAGCTCCAAAATGGCACCTACCCTCCGCCATTCACACCAGACTGTCACTCCCAGATTCGGCTGGCGGAGACCCAACCAATCTACGCCTGCAGGTCAGTGTGAGCAGCCCTCCTCCGAGAAGGAGGAGGAACCCATGCAGCTGGGCAGGGCCAAGCTGTCACCAGAGGAGCGTCGACGGCGGCTACAGGAAGGAAGGTGCTTCTACTGTGGGAAATTGGGCCATCTTCTTTCTGGGTGTCCGTTAAAAGGGAAGGCTCACCAGTAAAGGAGAGGGTCCTGGTGAGCCGGCTCTCTTCGTCCAAATTCCCTCTCCGTGCTCTCACAGAGGTTGAACTCAAGCACCAGGACATCTCGCTATCTCTTGGGGGGCTTATTGACTCTGGGGCCGACGAAAGCCTCATGGACTGGGGCTTAGTCATGAGACTTCAGCTGAAAACCAATCGACTGCCTCAGCCCTTGGAGGCTAGCGCTCTCGATGGGAGCTCTATTTTCAGGGTGACACATAAGACTGAGCCGCTGAAGGTTTCGATTGGGGAACACACTGAAATTATGGACTTTCATGTATTCAGTTCCAGCCAGCATCCCCTCATTTTAGGGTTCCCTTGGTTACTGAAGCACAACCCAAGTATTGAGTGGAGTACGGGGAGGGTTTTGAACTGGTCCCGAGTGTGTCAAACTGCTTGTAATCTTGTCAATAAAAATGGGGTAAACCTAGATGAAGGTTCTGATAATCCTGATCTCTCTACTGTACCTGAGTGTTACCATGACTTAGGAGAGGTTTTTAGCAAAAGCAAAGCTACCTCCCTTCCGCCTCATCGCCCTTATGATTGCCCCATTGATCTTATTCCTGGTGCTCCCATTCCTAAGGGGAGAGTGTACTCCATCTCAGGTCCTGAGAGGGAGGCCATGAATGAATATATTGAAGCATCCCTTAAGGCGGGTCTGATCCGTCCTTCCTCCTCTCCCGCTGGGGCAGGGTTCTTCTTTGTGGGAAAAAAAGATGGATCCCTCAGACCTTGTATTGACTATGGCCCCCTCAATGACATAACAATCAAGAATCGTTATCCCCTACCCCTCATGTCATCTGCATTCGACCAGTTGCAGCAGGCCAAAATTTTTACTAAACTTGACCTGCGTAATGCCTATCATCTGGTACGAATTAGGGAGGGGGATGAATGGAAGACAGGGTTTAATACCCCTCATGGACATTATGAGTATTTAGTGATGCCGTTTGGACTGACGAATGCTCCCGCTGTCTTTCAAAGCATGGTCAATGATGTGTTAAGAGACTTTCTGGGTCATTTTGTTTTCGTGTACATTGATGACATTTTGATCTTCTCTCCTGATGGTGAAACCCATGTCTGTCATGTCCGCCAGGTCCTCCAGCGCCTGCTGGAGAACAAACTTTATGTCAAGGCCGAAAAGAGTGAATTTCATGCCGACACTGTGTCTTTCCTGGGCTTCATTGTAGCCCCTGGGAAGATACAAATGGATCCGGCTAAAGTTAGCGCTGTAGATCAGTGGCCCACACCTGATAGCCGTAAGAAGGTGCAGCAATTCTTGGGATTTGCTAACTTCTACAGACGGTTTATCAGAAACTTCAGCGCCATAGCTGCTCCCCTCCATGCTCTCACGTCCCCGCAGGTTCCCTTCCAGTGGTCCTCCCAGGCTGAGGAAGCATTCCAGCGGCTCAAGACCCTCTTCACATCTGCTCCCATCCTCACGGTTCCTGACCCCACCCGACAGTTCGTAGTGGAAGTGGACGCCTCCAATGAAGGAGTGGGCGCGGTCCTCTCACAGCGATCCACCAAAGACAACAAGTTGCATCCCTGTGCCTTCTTATCACGAAGGTTATCACCCGCAGAGAGGAACTATGATGTTGGGAACCGTGAGTTGTTGGCAGTCAAAATCGCTCTTGAAGAGTGGAGGCACTGGCTAGAGGGGGCTCAGCACCCGTTTGTTGTCTGGACTGATCACAAGAACTTAGAGTATATTCGCTCTGCTAAGAGACTTAACTCACGCCAAGCCAGATGGGCCCTGTTTTTTAACCGTTTCAACTTTGCATTGTCTTACAGGCCGGGGTCCAGGAACGCCAAACCGGATGCCTTGTCCCGTCTATTTGACCCCGAGCCCACTGCCAAAGACCCTGAACCAATCCTTCCACTGAACCGTGTGGTAGGAGGAGTGTCATGGCAAATAGAAACTGAGGTGAAGCGTGCCATAGGTGAGGGCCCGACACCTAGTGGATGCCCAGAGAATCGTTTGTTTGTTCCGGTTGCCATGCGTCCACAGGTGATCCACTGGGCTCACACCTCTTTGCTCACCTGCCACCCGGGAGTCAAAAGGACTATGCATGTTATCTCACAGAGGTTCTGGTGGCCTTCCATGGAGCGGGAGGTTCGAGAATACGTGGAGGCTTGCACCATCTGTGCCCGCAACAAGACGTCCTCCAGGGCGCGGATGGGGTTACTGCAGCCACTTCCTGTTCCCTCTCGTCCTTGGTCGGATATCTCCTTGGACTTTGTCTCGGGGCTCCCGGTCTCGGAAGGTAATACCACCATTCTCACAGTGGTGGACCGCTTCTCTAAAATGTGTCATTTCATTGCCTTGCCTAAACTGCCGTCTGCTAAGGAAACGGCAGAGGTTATGATGAAACATGTTTTCCGTATCCATGGCTTTCCAAAAGACATTGTTTCAGACCGGGGGCCCCAGTTCGTGTCCCGCTTCTGGAAGGAGTTCTGCAAACTTATTGGCGCCACGGTCAGCCTAACGTCTGGCTACCATCCTGAGGCCAACGGGCAGTCTGAACGTCTGAACCAGGAGCTGGAGACGTGTCTTCGCTGCCTGGTGTCCCAGAACCCTGCTTCCTGGAGCCAACATCTAGTGTGGGTGGAATACGCCCACAACGCACTCCCCACTTCAGCCACTGGTATGTCCCCGTTCCAGTGCGTCTTTGGGTATCAGCCTCCTGTGTTTACTGAGACTGAGAAGGAGGTCGTGGTGCCGTCAGCTCATGCCATGGTCAGGCGTTGCCGGCGCATATGGTCAGCTGCCCGTAAGGTCCTCGTCAGGAGTGTGGACCGTATGAAGAGGGCGGCCGATCGACGGCGCCGACCAGCTCCAGAGTATCAGCCGGGCCAGAAGGTCTGGCTCTCCACCCGCGACTTACCGCTACACGTGGAGTCCAGAAAGCTGGCTCCTCGGTTTGTGGGTCCTTTCCCTGTCTCCAAGGTCATTGGACCGTCCTCTGTCCGGTTAAGACTGCCCCGGTCTCTCAGGGTCCATCCCACGTTCCACGTCAGCCGGGTCAAGCCGGTCAGGGAGAGCCCTATGGTTCCCGCAGCCAAGCCCCCCCCACCCCCCCAGCTGATCGACGGAGGACCTGTTTACTCCGTCAAGTCCCTCCTGGCGGTTCGCAACAGGGGCCGGGGTAGACAGTTTTTGGTGGACTGGGAGGGTTATGGTCCTGAGGAACGGTCATGGATTCCGGCCAGCTTCGTCATGGACCCAACTCTTATTACAGACTTTTATAAACGTCACCCTGAGCTGCCTGGTCCGTCAGGAGCCGTCCCTTGAGGGGGGGGTATTGTCATACCTTGTGAAATTATGTTAAGTTATGCCTTTGTCTCGTGTTTATGTTGTCTCGTGGTTTCCTGTTTTATTTTGAAATCATTGTCCTTATGTTCTTTATCCCACTTTACTTCCTGCCTTTGTCTGGTTTCCCGCCTTTGTGATTGTCTTCCCCGCCCTAATTGTTTCCACCTGTTTCCCCTTACCTGTTGTGTATATATAGTCTGCGTCTCCCCCTGTTCCGTGCCAGTTCGTCTTGTCTTCAAGTCAAATGAACCAGCGTCTGCATCTAGCTCTTGTATCCCACGTCAAGTTTGGTAATTCTTTTGTACTTTGTTTGTTCTTGTTCTGATCAGTGCTATTGCCTTTAGTTTTCATTATTCCTCTGAAAGAGTGATTTTTTGTTTCCTCGTCCGAGTGATTTTTTGTTTGTTTAGATCCTTTGCCTTTTTGAGCCTTTTTCCCCAGTTGGGTGATTCTTGTTTTGTGACTTTGTTTATTAAAGACTTTTGCTACTCAGCATTACGTTTTGGAGTTGTGCATTTGGGTTCTGTCTAAGTTCAGTCGTGACAAAAATGTGATGTGAGCTGTACTTTGTGTTTAGTGCTAATTAGCTAATGCTGCCACACAAAAATTAAGCATTATTCCTTTCACATCAGCATGTTCTCATTATCACTGTGAGCATGTTAACATTCTGATGTTAGCATTTAGCTTTAGCCTGTGGCTGTAGACTCTCGTAACCTTGTATGTTGCTCATACTTATAGAGGGGTTGTTAAAACCTACAGAGCTTTGTAATGACTTTCAGTTGGTTGTGTAGCTGTGCAACCTGTGACTTTACTGTTTTGGTTCCCTCTCATTACTCTCATAACATTTCCTCTAGTGCCACTATGAGGTTGAAATTTGTCAATTTGACGTCTGGACATATCTGTACGCATATTCAGCAGCATATATTGACATATGTTATTGATTCCTTGCAGCTACCAAATGAAGATTTAAAAAATCTATTTTTCTATGTTATTATTCATGGGGTAACATCCTGAACGACGTACTGTAATGCCATTGCTGTTTCAAATGCCATGCTCAAAGTCTGAAGCAGCCCAGGAGAAATGATGCCAATCTAGTTTTCCAAAGTTTGACAAGTTCTCTTATAGGGTAAAATACATACCATGTAGAGAAACTCCTCAAATACAATTAAGTCACCATAATCACTTTCTTGAGACGACAGCGAGAAGAGAAAGATTAATGGTTTGGAAGAGCTGAGAGGGAGGGGACGTATTCTTCACCATCTTGGCCTTCTCGCTCACTTCCTTTCAGCCCCCATCCTTTTTGAACAGCTGAAAAGTCTGAGATACATTATTGGAGCTAATCAGAGTCGAATGAGGAAAGCGCTGAGGTGAGACAGCAGAAATTACCTCTCTCCTCAGCCTGCCTGTTCTCTATGCCCTCTTTCACTGAGCCTCTGTCCACATGTTCTCTGATAGAGGTGGAGGGATAAAGGTGGAGAGAGATGATGATGGTGGGGGGCGCAGCTAAGGTGTAGTCACAGAGCTGCAGCTATTGCACTCCGAAGTGAAGAAGGTGATGAAATGATTCTCTAATACAATGAAGTGAGAATGAAGAGAAATGAAGGTTATGGTAGGGGGTGATTAAGACTTAATGTAATTTAATTTTTCCTCTTTGTTGTCCACATGGTGGTAGCAAACCCAACCTACCAGTGAATTAACAGAATTTACTTTAACAAATGATCTAGAACAACATCCCCTCTCGTAATGATCAAACATGACATAGCGGACTTGATAGTAGCTTCAGTTGTCAATTAGGCTTTTGTTTGGTTATGTGGGTGTCATGTCTGTCTGTGCAGTGCTGAAAATGGATCACAGCTTCCTCTGGTTTGGGGGTGGATGTCCAGAGGTAGTATATATGACAGGTGGAAAATAATTGAGCCTGTGCCCTGGCAGATTCCCTAAATCGACGTTTGGCACCAGCCAGAGTCAGCAACCTCCCACTTGCTTACAGTTAAAACATTGCAAGATTTCTTTAGCATATCCATCATATCAGCAGTGACAGAAAATCTTTACTTCTTCATTCCCTCCTCTAACAACTCTTTTCCGCCAAATTAGTTCTGGTTCCTGAACCGGTTTTGTTCAGGAATCTTGAAACCTTAGTGCTATCTAGCCAACCAGCCACTGTTTCCACCAGTTTTGAGTGGAAACATAGTAATCAAGGATATGCCATCAGTGGAAGATGTTGGACAAAGCACAATGTCACAGTTCACACTTCAGGACCAGGAAAACCTATTTTACCTAAAAGAGGTATAAGATGTGTTTCCTCACTCCCTTGAGTTGTGTGTTGCTGTCTTTTCTCTCAACAGAGGCTTTCTGATGCTCAGGGAATAACAAGCACAGAGACGCTGGAGCAGTAAGAGTGGAGAAGCTACATTTAAGGTCTGAAAGCTGATCATAAAGAGGTTAGATAAAAGCAGTTTGTGGAAATTTGCTAATTTGAAGTTTTTATGCTGACAGAAACTTTCAAGGGGCTGTCTGAACCCTCCAAATAAAAAAATAAAAAATGAATCGACTTCAAACAATTGTTTGCCACATTCATGAATCATCTGTGGTTTATTGACTGGCCATTTTATAACTAGGGGCTATGGGTGTTTGTTTAATATGAGTTTGAGAGTAGATACAGAAGTCGACACACCCACCCACACATTCATGCTCACACAAACACACAGGCATTGCCCTGTGATATGTGCACCAGTACACTATCACCTCTTCAGCATCTGTCACCTCAGAGGATGATCACCAGATTTTACCAAGCAGTGACAGCCCCTCTGCCCGTTCTCATTGTCCCTGCTGGCAGACCACTTCTCCCCCTGTCCCCTTGCATTATCTATTTACACATGGTGCTCCTAGCCTACGGATGGACAAGAGGGCTTAAAAGGTTCATTAGGATTTATTTTTGTTCATTTTGTGGTCTGCCTATGGAGTGTTATGGTGGCTCAGCAGCAGGACTGACCCTGCGGTTCAAACGCTCTAACAGCCCATAAACAGAGACAAGGCCTGCAGATGACAACCTGCCACTGCCCAGGCTCCGTCATCTGCAGCTCACCAAGCTCTTTAAATAGGTGTCTGGGGTGTCATCGTCTCTGAGGGCTGCCTTATGGGGAGGTGTATAATAAAACCAAGACTATAAACCTGAGTGTAAGTGGCACAGCCTCGCCTGTGGCTTATGCTGCAACTTTTGAGCAGCAGCAGCAGAATGTGGGCTGTGTTAGTTGTATGAGAGAGATAGAGGGAGAGGGGAGAGTGAAGGAGGATGAGAGAGGAGTAATGAAGGAGAGGCTTTATGACATTAAGAGATGAAGGCAGTAAATCAGCATTAATGTCAGACTGATGCATACTCTGCACATTCTTCATGCACGCTAGCATTTTGCCATCACTGCGAGGTTGTCCACCTGTAGCTGTTGCATAGAGTTTGTTAATTTATTTGTTTGTTTCACACATATATGTGAAACACATCGATACATAAATCACCAATATATTTTGAATGTAATTGCACCTATAAAAAAAGGATATGATTATAGTTAAAAAGGACAGAGAAGCAGGAGTAACTGAAGTATTTAAAGTATAAACGATAGTTTCTAATAGTGATCACTGTCGGTCCAAATCAAATGTTTTTGAAAACAGCACCTTTCTAAGTCTCATTTTGAACATAGACAATGACAGAGAAATTCAATCATGACCTGGAGTTTATTTTTATTCTAATACAATATCATTCACTTCATTAAAGCCTTGAAGATCACGATTTCTAAAAGATGGGAAAGAACCCTTTTATTTCAACTATCTTTTTGGAAAGAGAAGCACCAAACACTTGAAAAGAACTCATTGAACTTACAAGCTCTATTAAGAGGATCAGAGTAAGTAGAACTTCCATCTGTAAGGTTAAGGAAATTTTGAAGAGGTCTTTTTCCTTTGAAGTAACTGATTAATAATTTTCCACGAAGCCTTGGTATTGCTTTCAGATTTTGTAAACTGATGGCTGAAGAACCTTTTCTGATCTAAGAAGATGATGGTGTTTGTTTCTGTAAGATTTCTAAGTAGCTAAGTATAAAGGAGTGGGCGATGATATTTATACATATATAGTTTTGCGGGGCGTGTTTTCAATTACGGAGCACTTTGAAAACCAAGGATTATTTAATTTTTTTTCCTACAACAGACAGAACGAGTAACCAGCGGAGAGACAATGTCAGTCGATCTAATGAGACAATATAGATAGATAGACTGGGAAATTCGTCCTGAAATTAATGTCAGAGTTTGGTGGTTAACAACATCCAAGTGTTGATGAACAAAAACTGAAGGTTAGGGGGTCATCCTTACAGCTGAGAAACAACATCCAGCGTTAGCACCAGTTTTCCTCCTTGGCCAAATGGTTTCCCAGAGGGGTGAACACTCTCTAGTTCCACATGCTTGCGGTCCAGTTTCAGTTTTATGATTTTTCTGATCTTTTCCTTAGAGCCAGACACTTTTCGTAGTCAGTCTCCAGTTTTCCCTGAAGCTCTCCTTCAAAGATCAAACTGTCACAACGAGACTGTCTGAGACTTCTCCAAGTAATCACTTTTACCATTTATGTTGTTAAGACTTAAACTGACTGTTTTGATGTCATTGTTTAGTTATTTACTATAAATTGAAAAGTCAGAAAGTGATTTTAACTTATCTGTATCTTTCTGGGTGTAGAACTGATATGTGGTCACATAGCTCCTTTAAGATCCCATCTAGTCTTTTGTCTTTAGTCCTTGTAAGAGAGGCAATGTTGTTATAGGAGGCCACGTACATCTGCAGTCACAACGAGACTGTCACAACGAGACTGTCTGAGACTTCTCCAAGTAATCACTTTTACCATTTATGTTGTTAAGACTTAAACTGACTGTTTTGATGTCATTGTTTAGTTATTTACTATAAATTGAAAAGTCAGAAAGTGATTTTAACTTATCTGTATCTTTCTGGGTGTAGAACTGATATGTGGTCACATAGCTCCTTTAGGATCCCATCTAGTCTTTTGTCTTTAGTCCTTGTAAGAGAGGCAATGTTGTTATAGGAGGCCACGTACATCTGCAGTCCTCAACATTTTCACAACCTTTGGTGGCATGATTTCAGTCTGTGAGAGGAATTAGTCCCTAGAAATCAAAAGCCGAGATTCAGCTTTGGTATTTAGACTGATCCAGCAGTTAAAAATACAGTGTCTTTGATGTGGGATACTCACAAAATAGGATCAGATATTTTGTTGTTGCTCCAGATTAGCAGTCTAGGGAAGATTTTACCCAGGATTGTGTTGATTTTACGTGGATTGTCTCAAGTCCAAGCATGTGTCCATATTCAGTACAGCTGTGTGGTAGATTACAACTGATTTTTTAATTATATTTGCATTATGTGAATTTAAAAGATTTTTTAAAATGTGAATGAAACTTTAATTTTATTTGATCCAGTTTGAAACTAAAACACCTGAAACTGATTCTGTCAACCTAAACCTGAAAATTCTTGGTCATAAGTTTCAACCCACTGAGCTCCTTTTTTTTCTTTCTTTCTCTGAGGTTTACTTAGGTTTGAGGTTATATTTCAGTTGGCAGTTCTCACTGTCTGGCCAGTGACAATGTTTGCTCTGTTCACAGTATTGAATGGCGAGATGGTCTGTAGTAAGCCTTGGCTTTAAAAAGGCTTGTTTTCCAGTAGCTATAGCTGCATATACTGTTGCAGTAAGATCCAGGGAGAAGAATGGCTGAGAGCCATCTGCCAAAACCTGAACATCATGCGCAGCTGCTTTTTTTTTTTTTTTTTTTTTAACATTATGTTGTTGCTTTCTTGACCCTCGGATCCAGATGGTAGCATTTAAGTAGCAGGGAAAATAATATATAAGGGAGTAGAGACTATTCACAGTCCTCCTGCTGATTTATGAATGCAAATGCTGTAAGAGGGCTGGTGTAGGAATTTAACGAGCTGTGTGTATCTGCGAAGGATGAATGACTGATGTGCTTATTCTTCCCTTCAAACCTCCTTTCTCCATGATGTGTAATAGTGATGGCAAGGGAGGAAAAGGTGAGGAAATGATTCACTACATTACATGACTAGTGGCTGATCCTGTTTTCTTTCAGCTGCTATATTGTAGTCTATTGTTAACCATCACATGGATGACTGTATTTGTGGCTCTTCCACCATATCTGCGTAATGACCACCTTCCTGTAAAGGGTCCCTGTGAGAGTCATTATCCCTGATCCAATCGTCGATGACAGGGGAAGCGGATGGAGAGGACGGATGTAAGATGACAGGCGCTGTGCTCTGATGTCCCCCTCATGTCTCCAGGGGGAAGACTCACAGGCCCCACTCTTACAACGAATCCACAGAGCTACAAAAGTAATCAGGCCTCTTCAGTGTCAAACTCAGGCATTATGTTTTCTTTTCTGGGAAGCCACATATTTACTCATTGATGTGCTCCTTGAAGGGCAGCCTACCAGTCGTGTACAAGATAACATCCAGGTCACTGGGGTTTAGAGGAAAGCCTCCTCACACGCCACATGTTCCATGACATTTGGATATGATGTTTCTATTGTGAAGGGACTAAAGTCGTTACTTGACCCAAGGGCTGCATTCATGGCGCAATGCTTTGTTTTGGCTTTGTATGCATCAGCGGGCTTTGTTCTGGTAATGAAAATGTTCCTTTTTCTTTGTCGGAATCAAAGGGCACCTGTCATCAACACATGCATGCAAATATGAGCTGGTTAGATGACTGAAAAGTGCTTATTTCAAATGTTGCCTGCTAACTAATACAAAACGCAGTTTTAGATTACAATGCATTCCATTATTCCAATGATTTTATTCATAAGGAAATCCATAACAACAATTCCTCATTTTCATTTATTATAATGGAACATATATACATACATACTAGCTGACTTCCAATATCAGCAGAGCAACAACAAAGTCAGTTTTATAAATTGCAACTTTAAATCCATCTGAATACTCTTTTTTCCTGTGTATTTATTTTTTATGCTAAATTGAAAGGAGACATTTCTGCATTTAACCCACAAAACCCAACCCTGTAACCTATAAATTATGTAAATATATCAGTGATCTGCATTAGAGATTTACATTCACTGAAACATTTAATACCAAGGCAGGAAGTAATGTGATGGTCATAAAGTGGACTAAGAAAGTGTTTGACTGAGAGTAGTAGTTTTTTTGTTTTTAATCTCATGTAATATTGGAAGTTATTACTGATGGTTTTGGTGTGTATCCATGACCATATATGTCACTAATCTTGCCCAAGTGGTTTTAGGTGCATTAAATTAACCTTATCTTAATCCTATCTTAACATGCAGATTTTTGAGGCATTAGATGATGCTGGGGAATTTACAAAAATGAGTTCAGTAAGACAATTTTCTTTGATAAGTTGATAAAAATGTAATCTGGAAGGCATTATGTCTCCCCCAAAATGCTGTTTGCAAGATGAATGTAAATTCCTATGAGAAGAGACCTGAGGAATTATGCCACACTTGAGGGTTCAGCCGGAGATATTTGTGTACGAATTAGCTAAAATATTTTGTTCTGACTGGCTGGAATTTAGTGCATTCTGTTCAGAAGCTGTTGCTGTGTCTCTTGTTTTCTTTTTACAGCTGGCTGAGTTGCTCTACGGTGGGGAGCCATGTTTTCTTATATCAGCCAAGCTGCACAGCCAAGCTGTGCCTGCTGACTCTGTACTTTGTCAAAGTGGCTCTGTATTTAATGCCATTCTCTATAGTCAGGTAATCTGCCACTCTGTTCTGTCTCTTTAGGATCGCATTGCACTGCATTTTGCTTTGTGCTTTTCCCTTTGTGTTTAAATGAGTGTTGAAGTGCTGTAATTTGGTTCAGTCTCATTGGTTTCAGGGTCCTACTGAGGCAAAAAAGTGAACTGGTGTCAGGAATAGTGAAGAGAGGAGCAGAGATTTTTTTCTCTGCTCATCTCTTGGCTTTGTAGAGTTTTGTGGTGACAGGATGAGGGTTATTTGTTTTGAGATGTAGCCATTTTTGCCATATTTGTTTGAATCCAGTATGTGCTAAGCACTTCCAGATTGCCTTTGCAGAGGTCTACAAAAACAATTTCAACTTAGCATTTTTCACAAAGGCAAAGCATTAAAACTCTCAGCACCTTAAAGAGTGAAACAGGAGCACGCAACTCTTCTTTAGCTGTAATTTACTGGGTGTTTTCACACAATATGCATCTTTTGTGTCTAGTTAGGATCTATATTTGATGATGTTGCACATGGCACTGACAAACACACTGAAAATTAAATTGTTACTCTTTTCACCCAATAAATAACAGACTAACAGTACTCATGTGGCCCTTCTTTTATCTACTATCCACTTTCTTTCTGAGAGCACCAGTCCACACGCTGAAGTACAAGTGCTTTGTGATCATGTCATGTTCATTGAGGATTGGTTCAATTTCACATTACCACCGATTCAAGCCGGCATTTGAATATAAATTGCAAAGAATGCCCTGTATGCATAACTTCTGTGTTCATTCACTGCTGGATGCAGCTGTCCTTACATCAGAGCTCAGTGCTATACATTATGTTAATGCAAGTGTAGATGGTTGTAGTTTTAACAGTAGTTTTTATCTAATTTACTCATCTGCAATTAAAAAGTATGTAATGTTTTCCTGAGATCTAGGATCTCATTGTTTTATTGTGTGTTTTTATTTTCCTCTGTTTACTACCACCAAACTCTCGCTTTCATTTCTCTCCACACTAACGCTGGACCTCCTGCAGTTATTGTATTGATTTTTGGTGTGTGTCTCTGTGTGTGTGGACTGGGTAAGTGCATAGCTCTCTATCAGCCTAGTCATGTTTTAACTCTTATTGAAGTCCTTGCCTGTAAGCAGTGGTCTGGCTTTAAAGAGGAAAAAAAAAGTATTGTTATAGTTAAAGGTTACCTCATGTTTGAAAAAAGATTTTAAAAATATATGATTTAGGAGAGAAGTAATATACATTACATTATTACAGATATAGAATAAGAATACTATGAAATTCAGTACTGAGAAGGCAATAACTCACAGTCTCAAATATGGTGTTCAAAATTATTGAGTTTAGAAGCTTAGCATTATGAGGCACTGTTTGCACACTGACCTGAAAATGTTTAATTACATGCTCCTTTTTTTTTGTCTCTTTTGCCTAATAGCAAGCCATTATCTTTCTTTTATCATTATGAAGAATCTGGACATAACAACAATTAATTTGAATCAAAACAAAACATACATAATTAGCAGTGGCGAGGTAGTGGCAAAGATCTTCAGCCCGATCCTTTCTCTGTATGGCCTGTTTCTGCCTACAGTGTGATAGCCATTAGGCAAAGAGTGCAGGTTGTTGATGATTGGCTGGGTTTGGCTCAGCTGACTATAAGGCAACACTTATCTGATTGCCATGGAGATGGTTCTATCAAAGGCACCAATCGGGGGAGCTTTGCCCTGCAGAAATCAAATAAGATATGTATGCTTAGTAGCATCTCTGCAGATTAGAAGGTTGAATAAAGAGAGAACTATGAAGGCGATAGAACAGGTGTGAGATAAAACGGCACCCTGGAGGAATATCTCCTGCAGGACTTGACAACTTGCATACACAAACACTCACACACATTTATGCACACGGGATATACACATTGTAAGCTATTATTCTTTCTACAACACCTGCATGCGCTCACACGTGCATGAACGCAGTGACTCAGACCATGAAGTTGATAAAAAAAAAATCATGCCCACCATATGACAGGAAAAGTACAATATGTTAGAGATAAAAGAGACGGGGGAGGGTGGCAGGAAGGAAAATGGCCTTCATTAAAAATTAGCATCTGAAGCTTTGTTTATGACCTTGAAAGTGACATTGTTGCTTCACCTCACTTGATTCCGTTCACGCACTCAAGTGTACAGTACTGTAAAATCTCAATCCATCAAGCCATATACAACAGACGTCTTGTAAACCATTCCAAGGGTACATTTATATGAAACATTAAACACAGCTTGGCTAGCTTTCGGTCTCTATTTACCTGCACTTCAATGTGACCTCAATTACATTAGGTAAACTGCTGATTCAAACAACAGACTTTTAACAGACTATTGACAATAGCGGTAACAACCCCGATGGAGCCAAGAGAATCTGGAAATAACTGCAATTACTGACCAGTCTCTGATGTAACATAACTAAAACATGCCGCATCTGTCCATGTTGTGTCAGTAATGATGATCATTGACTATCTGAGCAAATAATTTGCATTTAATAAGTATGCTGTTATCCATTTATCCAGCATGTCCAGAAAATGCAACTGGTAGCCAACTGGTAGGAGGACCCGGAAAACTTCCAATGGGAGATGACCATGAGGCATCCTGATCAGATGTCTGAACCACCTCAACCGCCTCCTTTCAATGCAGAGGAGCAGCTCCCCCGGGATATCTGAGCTCCTTACCCTATTTGTAAGGGTGATCCAAGCCACATTATGGAGGAAACCCATTCTGAACCAGGGCCCCATATCAGAGCCAGACCTGGGAGGGGAATGCACTGGTGAGTGTCTGGTGGCTGGGCCTCAACCCATGGAGCTTGGCTCAATCCTAAAAGATTACATGAGGCCACCACTCTGTGAACACACCCCCTGCAGGGAAAGGAATCAGAGATGGATGTGATGCAACTCAGATGGCAAGCAAGGGCAGGGATCAGGCTGTGCCATTTCCTGGCATTGTAGACTACTTGTAGACTACTTCTAGGGAATGGGGATTTAAGTATGAAAGTTGGGAAATATGTTAAGACATATAATAAGCCTATTAATACACCCACTGCATGGAATTACCAGTCATCTGAGATGAACACACTAGACTGGTAATTTAGTCTGATCCTACAGCTCATACATACTCACACAATGTTACAGAGTGACATGTTACAGTGACTATGTTACAGTCAATTACTAAGCTAACACATTTTTTTCCTTATAGCTATCTGACAGTGATTTTCTTCCACAGGCAAAACATGTTAGGGCCAGCTTAGAGGTGTAGTGGTGATGTGCAATGACAAATTTAGAAGGGCATAATACAGGGAAAGGGTCACACAAGTCTAGAATGATTTATTACCTTTTGTATCTATCTTTTTGTGGCACTGAAGACTGTGTGATGTATTGTGTTTTATTCTCATGGACAATTCCATTGTCTTCTAATATGGACGATTCTGCATGGGTCTTACAGGACAGCTCAAGTGCTGTCAAGCTGTCCTTTATTTCACACATCAGCGGCCTCTCTGCCTTCAGTATTATAGGCATGGCGTGAATGCTTTTTGGATGGTTGATATATTATAATACTCACAGAGTATCATAAAGGCATAGTGAACAATTGGCTGAACATGAAATATGATTTACCTATTATGATATCAAGAACGGAGAATAGTGGTCATGTCAGGCCCTGCATCCCATCTTCATGCTGTATAAAAAAGCATCTGTGTTAGTTTTATTTATTTATTTTGTAGGAAATGTGCATTAGGCTGAGATAAGTGATTGTAACACATTGTCTTTGTGGTCCTCTCTGGGGGAATACAATGAATAAATCACATTTTATTGAATATACTGGACTTTATTTGTGTTATCTGTTACTCATTATGCAATTATAGAAGTTAAATTTGTTACTGTGTGTTTTTTCTTGTATGCACATTGTGCGCGACCTTCAAAGGAAAAAAGTCAACAAGAGAAAAGGAAAACAAGTTCTGATTCCCCTGACAATGGAAAGTTACCTCTTTTATCACCTTGATTTTCCTGACGTGCAAATGCAAAATTACTTGGCCACCACTTTTTTTTTTGCACAAATTTCTTTGTCCCTCTCTACACTTCTCTTACATTGCCCCTTCTTTGCCGCTCCCACTGCAGACACCTAACGCCCTCTTCCTCCACCTAGTGTGAATCATGCACCTGCCCTTGACCAGTGAAGTTGCCACTCATGGTCTATCTTATGTCAGGAATGTAGTCTTCCGCTTTCCAAATCACTGGTGCAACACCTCGGTATGGCAACAACATGCCATTATTGGTCTCCAGTCAACATGTGCACTTTCACAAGGCTGGCAAGGAAGTCCACAGGGAGTTCTCCACTCTCGATATGTGTGTGCTTTTTTTCATTCCCTGTAAATCCCCTGAGAAAAAGCATTCACTCTATCTAAGAACACAACACTAAGGGCTGGTCACACCTCATTAATCAACCAGGAATCCTTGTTTTTTGCAGCCATACACCTGTATCCTTTGTAACAACCTCCACAAATCTGTCAACACATAAAGAAGACGCAAGGACTGGTCTGTCTGGTCCGTGTGTAGGAGTAAAGTGAGGCAGTCTTGATTTAACCACAGCTTCCACGTTTCTGTCCTTCCCCATGTTCTCCTTGTGACTACTGTTCAGGTCAGCTCAGATTTATAATTGGGTCCAGGGTGGGACACCGGGTACGTAGGTAATGGGACGTCCCCATCACACATACACACAACCCCACCTTCACCTACCATCCATTCTCTCACTTCAAGGCTACACACAACCTTTCTGTGCGCCTATGAGTCCTTTGAACCTATTAAGAGGAAAGCTAATGTCCCATTACGCTCACCAGTGCAACCACCTATTAACTATATCACATGATAACGTGAACTCTGACCATGCCTTGACTGAGAGCTCGATTCAAGGCTCCTCCTGTGTTCATGTTTGGTTTGCAGTGAAGCTGTTCATATGGCCATCTTGCTTCTTTGCAGCTGCTGCACAGTCCTCTATTCCTGCCACTGCCATAACCACAAGGCCATAAACAACAGGAGCTGTCTGAAGAAGAGAATGAAAGCTGAGTGTGAGTATTCACCTTCAGGTGAGGTGGCACTTCATACAATCCACCGTGGGAGTGTGTGTGTGTGTGCTCTCCTGTGCTTTCCTCTCTGTGTGTCTGTGCTTGTGTGACTGAATTATTAATACTTGACAAATGACAGCCATTTTGAACAGGACCCTCCACTCGACATCGATTAAATATAAACAATGCACATGTGTGAGCAAATGTGTTTCCACCACTGCCACAGGAGCTGCAAGCAGCTTTTAGTTTGGGAGAGGGAAGCCGAGATTGTGGCTGATGGCAGGGTTGAAATTTATAGCACCAGACAGTCACTTGGTATGCAGGAAAGGGGACAGGCAAGACTGTTTTCACATAATTGTTCCATCATCATCTTCTCAGAGATATGCTTTTGTTTCGTTCATGTGTGCTTCTGCGTGTGCTTGTGAGGGACAAAGAGAAAGCGCAAGTGGCAGAGAAGGGGAAATACAGAGTGAAAATGGAATATAGAGAACATAAGAGTGCAAATGTGTGTTTGTACGAGAGAGGTATGAAGTGGCAAGACCGAGTAAAACTGGAATATGGAGTATATGACAGCACTTTGTTTGTGTGTGTGGGTGTACGTATCTGCGTGAGTCCATGTGTTCACCTGTCCACGTTCACCCGGGAGGGAGAAAGCTGAGAATGAGATCAAAGGCAAACAACTTTATTGGCAGTCTCCATAATTCAGGAGCTATACCAGGGGTCATAGTCTTTCCTTTGAGGTTGAGCTGCAGAGATGAATCTTTAATGCACTCCTGCCTGGGAATAATGGATGGCACAGGCCAGCTACTACCTAACCCTGTTGCAAGAACTGGGAGTGGGGGAGAAATGAATGGGGGTGAGGAGGAGAGTGAATGGAGGACATGTATGGAGTGTGGAGAGAGAATGGAACGAACAAAGTGAAGGATGTGCAGAAGAGAAAGCGTGAGAGTGAGGATTTGTGTTGTCAGCTCTTGTGTGTGTCCTGATTGCCTGTATGGATACCGTATGTGTGTCATGTGTGTGCAAGCATGCACTGCATGCTTTATCAGAGAGCTTGGCTCTTCGTATATAGGCTGAATTTCCCTGGATGACAGTCTTTTCACAGCTGCGTAGCTTTGAGGTGTCCTTAGGGTGGGGGGAATGATTGAGCTGCGCCACCCTTCCCACTGTGACCCACTAAGCCTCCCTGCCCCCTGTGGTCCCCTGACAGTCCCGCCCCTGTCCACCTGCTCTCCCTGCACCTGGACTGGAACGGCAGACTCACTCACAAACTATCTGTTCACCTGGAGGATGGGAAGTCTTCAGGATTCCTAGGGGAGAAAGAACAAAGCTATGGCACAGCAGGTAATGCAAAACCATGGGTTTTGTGGCTCAGCACTGCAGACAATGCCGGACTAAAGCTGGCGAGTTAATGCCACCGATAGTCTCTCAGCTAAGCTGCATTTTACAGCTTCCTCTCATAAAATGATCCTTGTTACTGTTCTGTTTCCTGAGTGGCATTAGGCAGGTTGATCTCCACCAGATATAGCCTCAGACTTCATTCTGGAGAGTAATATCTGCTTCATCAAACATGAACATCGTCAGTGTCACCATGTAGCAAGTAGAAAAATGAGCCCAAGCGACCATCTACTATAGAAACAGGATAAGTTTATGTTTATGTTGTGTTACCCATATGTTATCTTCCTTATACGCTTCTCTGTACCCATAAACAGGCCATCTCTAAGTATAAGCACCCCATGTTTATATCCCTGACGGCCCAGATGAGCTTTAGTCCTTCTGATGTTTAGAGTGCTGTCAGAGTGGTGTCACGCAATGCACTAACATTCTAACGTACTGCGTAGCTGTGCCTGAGGGGACGGAGGAGAACCTATCGCAGTGGAATAGCTAGAGTTTTGCATTTTCCTCTCAGTGAACTAGTTTGTAGGTATATTGCATTATATCACATCCACACAGTGCAGCTTATTTACTAAAAGTAATGTATTAAAAGGGGAATGTTATATTATTAGAGAAAGAGAGAGAGAGAGAGAGAGAGAGTGATACAGTGTTGTGAAACTGGGTCACCCAGAGCTGGAATGTGGAGCCGGCTCGTCTGAGCCGAAATGAGGTATAAAATACAAACAAATGAGCTTGCGATGCAATAAACCGAGCATCACACATTGCCCCAGCCCTTTCCCGCTTGTACACACACACACACACACACACACACACACACACACACACACACACACACACACACACACACACACACACACACACACAATCACACACTCACACACTTCACATTTCAGCTTGCACAAGATTACATCTCAGCATCTTAGTCAATCAAAACCTCCCATTCCCTCCCTCATCTCGATCTCTAACCCAGCACAGGGTGGAGGAGGGGTGAGGGTGGGGAGGGTGTGGTGAGAGGAGGAGTAACAGGTTTTTGGGGTAGTGACATAGAAAGAGGGACGGAAAAGGAGACAGAAGGAGGGGAAAAACAGTTATCTATAACCTGACATGGGAGAGAGAGAAAAAGAGAGACAGAGACAGAGAGAGACCCTTACCCTATTTTGTAGCTCAATATATATTACGTGTTCAGTGGGTGTGAAAGCAGGAAGCCGCATGGCAGCAGAATGCTCGGAATAGTGGAGGAGAGTTCATTATGGAATGACATTGACTCAGGCTGATTTCCTGAGACGAACCAGATTGCAAAATGAGACATATGCATTTTTTTCCCATTCCCTGGCGTGCAATGAAATATTAACTCGTCTTGTATGGCAGCCCCTTAAATTGCATGTGTGGCTCACACAAAGGGCCGAGCAAATGTGCCATTACCTCGTTTTAATCTGAACCATTTTCTCGGCTGCCTGCTCGCTCTTGCCTACCAAGAGGACAGATTGTTGATCTGAGGGATTGAAATACGGAACACAGAGACAATCCTATTCCAGAATCTTAAATTCCGCCTTCACGTCAATTTAAGGACATCCATCAACTGATGAAGATCATGTCCTGCATCAAAAAAAAAGCAGCAAAATCTGGGAGATGAGCTGTCAATGAACATGCGGTGACATGAGAATCTTCACTCTGCAAAGCTTGGCTCACAATGTCTCAGTGTTGATGATTAAGATGTTGATGATTGTTGATCATATCACTGCTGAGATCACACTGACAAATGAAATCTGTAGTAAATCCGTATCTGAAATTTCTTTTGCCTTGCTCTTTGTATATCCATCCACACTGAGCTCCACAGCACACAGCATAGAACACAACATGCTGGTACAAGCAGAGCGCATAATGGCATAATTTAGTTTGCGTAATATAAGTGAAACTTCTGTGATATGGGAAGCTTTACATAAAAAGATAAAGGTAAAATTTTATAAAATTAGCATGAGCTGAAATGCACATTATGTGTTGGGCACTGACAATGTCGAGATTTTCTACTGTGCTACCATCACAAAGTTTTGACATTGGCACAAATACGACCATGTTCACCTTTCTGTTGTGGTAAATGAATAGTCCCATTCTTCATTCCAAACACAACTCTTGTAATGTCACAGTGCAATGTCAAACTACTGACTTGTTTGCTCATATTTTCTTAATGAAATCATTTTATAATGGGAAAACATGCCCTCCCAAGAATAACAATATCAATTGTTTCAACCACTGCCCTAAAATGACCAACCTTAATGACTGTTGTATTTTGTTTGTTGCTACTCGGATACGGCCAGTAAGCGCATACCAGCAGCAGGAGTACTCGACGCCAATGGCATCAAGAACACGACCCATAGGAGTGTGCCAATGGCAGGCGTACTGTACCCTCGTTGTCATGGTAACAATAATAAATGGTTAAGGTTTTGGATTCCTCATGGTTTGGTTAGATTTAGGCACAAAAAAGTACATTTGTTAGGTTCAGGGAAGGATTGTGGTTTGGGTTAAAATGAGTACTTCATTAGAGCTAGAGGACCTTCGTTGTCATGGTAACAATAATAAACATGTGGCTCAGGTTGTGGCACAGTCATGGATAAAAGGAACAACATGACTGTGAAGATTCTTAGTCATCCAGGGTCGGGGTGGATGGATAGGTCACCAATTAACAACAACAAAGCATGGCCATGGTCTTTCCCTAACCTTGACGACATGTTTATTATTGTAACCATGACGATAAAGGTCCTCTATCCTTAAAGCCTGGTTTATACTTCTGTGTAGGACTGACACAGAGCCTACGCCTACACATTTCTATTTGTCAGATGGTGTATCTGTGTCACTGCACAATTACACTGCCAAAACGCTAGTTGGCCATGAGGTTTCTATGATACTGTGTGTGTACTTTAAACAATGGGAACTGAAAATGAGCAGATCATGTTGGAGTTGGTGCTAATAAATGTTGAACAGTTACTTTAACTGGAAACAACGCAGGAAAGGGAGAAAATGTCGGAGGAGATGATGTGTTGAACCACCATTGAACTAATTGAGGCAAAAGGAGGGTGAATTTTCCATGCTTGTCTGGCCACTGAGAGACATGGACAAGACATGCTACCCAGCGGACCAATCACAGCTGCTGCAGTCTGCGACATGAAGTTACATTTCTAGGGAGGTTCTTGTCAGGCTAAGGCGTAGGCTACAGCATTGGGTATGTGGCTACGCCCTACCTACCTCGTAGCTGAGGTATAAATTCAGCATAGAAGAATAAATTGACCTCACACAAACAAATGACGTTGTCCTGACTGGAACATAAGATCAAAAAATGTTTCCATGTGGACAAATAAAGTCTCGTTTTTAAATGTGTTGCTTCTGTTTTAGTCTTTTCTTTAACATTGTAAAGTATGTCAACATGTTTGTGTCGTAATCTGCCACCACCATCCTTGTACACTGGTCATCTTTCTCAGGAGTAATGCTTCTACTACTTTGAAAAAGGATTATCTCAAAACATGCAGAAGCTCTTCAAAGGATCCAAAATTAATTTTACTTCTGCAGTTATATAGGATCAAGTTTGTTACCCATATGTTTCCATAATAGATTCAAACAAGCCAGATAATTTCCCAGCAGTCTAACTTTATTGTATTCTTATTATCTCAACTATGTTGCTACTACTACACCTCTGGTTTCCCTCCTAATGCATCTCTAAGGGATTTTGTTGGGGCCTAATTAGCCATGTTGATGGATTGTATAGACTGTGTGCTATGCTCTTTACTCAGGGTGGTGGGCTGTGGGCTGTGAGAGTCTCTAGAGTCTATTTTAACGCAGTAGTTCCCTTTCGGAGAGTGCTAGCCATTAGCAGGCCTCTCACCCAGCCAACACAGGGGATTATGGGAATAAAGGAATGAGACTGCATGACCTTGGTCTCACACGGCCACTCCAGCATCAGCCCATCACATTTGGGGTTGCATGTTTGTCTGCAGCACTGTGTGTTGCTTCTGTGTATGTGTGTGTGTATGTGTGTGTGTTTGTGCAAGCGTGTGTTTACGTCGGGAATGCATGTGCTGTTCTCTCAGCTACAAGAAAAAAAAAAAAAGACGAACGGGTTCACACATAAACACTTCCTTCAAGGGCAGCCCTTACACCGCAGACCACCTATTCTCTGAGACTTGTGTGCCATCTTTGGCAATAAGTCAAACAGGAGAACAACTGAGATCTGAAAATTATATGAAAGCTCAACTCACTGCATGCTGCGACACTGACATTCTCCACAGGATGAGCTGAGATTTCAAGGGAGACGATAGGGAATGGGGAAGTGTGCCTCAGACTGCGCAGCAGGAAGTCGTATTCTATCTTTTGCTGTGTCTCTATCAACCTATCAATTAACATCGAAACAATCCCATGGAACTTGACAGCCCTGTAGGAGCTTCGCAGAATTCAAAGCCACGCTGAGGTGTTACCTTGTGAAAACACTCCAAGCTGACAATGGGCCTCATGCTGGAAAACAGGAAAGAAGACTGAAATGAATGCCCCTTTTTTTTCTATTGACGTATCTTACCTGCTACTGGATAATGTGACCTAGCAGCAGATGATTTCTGTCACAACTGATCTGATGCACTGAGCCCTCAGACTATGCTGCCAACTACTTTATTTAAGGTGAATGCTATACATCCATCACCCGCAGAGATGATCTGTAGGTGAGTACAACATTTACAAACCATTTGGTTCTATCCCTTTGCTGCTGCCTCAGTCCTTCCCCACACCACTGCTAGTCAGTACCTATCTCTCTGTCAGTCTTGTTCTTTGTCTTTTGTAGCATTTCTCACACTACAGCCACACTACACAAACATGACACAAATGCGTGCACAAGCACACATCAAGTGCATGCCCAAACACAGTCACTGACATACAAATAGCATGTTGTCTGGTGCAGATGGTGGTTGCACAGATAACCAGCAGAGGGAAACAAAGCGCTGTCATTTCCCCCAGTGCAGCTGCTGTCATGGTGGCCCTCATCTGCTGTTGTCATGCAACAAGCATACCATTCAAGGTCCCTCATCATCCTCCACCCACAGAGGTACGTTTTGGGAGCTTGTTAATGATTTCAAGCAAAATGAGCTACAACCAACACACAGTGCCTTTATAATTAAAAGAATACTTTGATATACTTCACGTTTGTTTTGCAAAGATATGGGTAATGGTAGAGAAAATTATTCTTCTTCTAAGTACGCAAGGGTGTTCAACAGTTTTGTCAGACAAGGGGGCATTATGATGTCCAGCAATTTAAAACTGCCAATGTTATGTTGAGGGGGGAGCCTGTACTCCACATCATTCACTCCAGCCCACTAAGCAGTCTAGAGGTATAGGTGATCAGTCTCCAGTCCAAAAGCTTATTCTGCAATGCATTTAAAATGAATCAGACCAGAATGTGTGAGATGGAGAGACCCATTTATTATAGTTATCTGCACAATACTAGAAAAAGATTTTTCCTTCACCCTTATCATTTTCCTCCACAATTTCTTTTTTTCTTATTCACCGCTGAACATACTTTGCAAGTGTCTTGACCTGTGACCTTGTGATTTGGAGAGCATTACGAGGAAAAGAAGCTTGTTTAATGCTGCCCCCTCCCTCCCTCCCCCTTCACTGGCTTCATTTAAATGGTTCATCGGAATACATTATTCATACAATCAACTTGCTAATCATCTTTTAGGGAACATCATCTAGGGAATGGCTATTTTTACTTTGCTCATTTTGATGCCTTGTTTTCATTCACTTCCAGCTGAGCAGAGAGTGACAATAATAACAATCAGGTAGATGCAGAGAAAGTAATAGGTGATATGAGCATCAAGGGAGAGAACAAAATAACAGCAACAGATTATAATAAAATGCAATTCAGAGCAACAATACCCACAGCTTCAAAAATACCAATGGGTTGAACAACACAAAGCTTACTGAAAGTAATGTCTGTCACAGAGCTGTTAGGTGTTCTCTTTACTGCCTCCACCCTGTGTATACAGACACCTTCATTCATTTGATGTTCATCCTATCTGGCTCAAAAGTGAGGAGCAGAATGTAAAATACCATCGAGACCCAAATTTCAGAGAAAGCCACTGTACTTTGCGACTAAAACCCCAGAAAGAAAAGTGAAGAGTTTCAGGAGGTGGACTAATATGTTACGACAGGTGCCAATGTCCATCATATCACCGCGTTGATATGCATGCTGCTGCTGTAAGCCAGCATGTCAGGCCCAGGCTTCCACTGCAGCCCCTCTACAGCTGACCAGTCACTCAGTGTTGACAGGTTAAAAAGGCTTTTTCAGCAGGATAGACAGTATGGCTCAGTTACAAAGACATACAGAAGACTGTTAATACTTGGAACAGTCTTCTGATAATGGCAACATCAAAGCTGCGTTCAGTGTTCTACAATTCAGGACAGCTTTGCAATTGATCAAACTGGATCTGGTTGGACTAACAGAATCTACACAAGCACACATCATATAGTCTTCACAACTTGACAAGACATGCTGTAGCTCAAGGATCCTGATGAAACTGTGCAACAAAAGCGGCGTACTTGTTGGCAAAGTAAGAGAAGTCAAACACACACTATTACTGACAAACACTTTCTTAGTCCTGATTGTCTTTTATCAATTCTTTCTGAAATTTTTTTTCATTCTGTTTGTTTCTCTCTGGTTGGTGCCAGAAGGTGGAATACTCATTAAATCTCATTGATGGGAGAAGATGCAAGGTTCATGCTATTTTGCATTTCATACTTGTTTGATGTTTTCATTTCTACTTGCTCACTGTTTTTTCACTTTCTGATTTACTTATTCGTTTTTTTTTTTTTTTTGGGAGGCAAAAGATTCATACGAAGGCTTAAAACAGGCTCTGTGCGGGACAGATAGCAGAAGGAATTAACAGCCATTTCACGCTAGCACCTCGGTGGCCGAGCAGGGCACCGGGAGAGGAAAGCAGCCTGGGTGCAGCCGGGGCACTGACGGCCCCCGAGACACTCTGTAATTGTGCTGCTCTGAAGAGCAGGTAGGTGTGCAAATTACCAAATGTGCCGTGTAAGCCCATTTCAGCCAGCTCAATCATCGTCAAGCATTTCCAAGTTTGGGCAATTTCATTTTTGGTTCATTTCTGGATTTCTCAGTGTCATGAATGGAGCAGAATTTTTCTGTCTGTTAAGGTTTAAATACTACAGATATGGAATTTAAGATGTTCCCCAGTTCTCTCCCCAGCGTACATTTCACTTTTAAAATACCAATTAAATCACTTCATCAATTACATCAATAAACTTCCTCTGAGCAAAGGAAACTTCAATATTTAACTACTGTACAGGGCAGCACAGTAGTGCAGTGGTTAGCACTGTTGCCTCACAAGAAGGTTCTGGGTTCAAATCTACCGACCGGGACTTTTCAGTGTGGACTGTGCATGTTCTCCCTGTGCTAGTGAGTGCTCCTGCTTTCTCCCACAGTGCAAAGACATGCAGATTAGGTTAATTGGTGACTCTAAATTGTCCAAAGGTGTGAATGGTTGTTTGTCTCTATATGTCAGTCCTATGATAGACTGACGACCTGTTCACGGTGTATCCAGAATCTGCTGGGATCGGCTCCAGCCCCCCTTGTGGCGCTTAATAGAATAAGCGGTATAGATAATGGATGGATGGAACTACTGTACATATAGATACTGCATTTACATGATGACCTGGCAAAATTAGTTAATTAGCTAAATTATACCTGAGTTTACTTCACAAAAGGACCAGGGTTTATACTCACTCAATTCGATTTTTTTAAGACCTTTTTTTAAGCCTATTCAGAGAAGATGGAGAGATTTCCTTACATGTCGATCAGCATTATGTTTCTCTTCACATTCCACACCATCTTGTATTTCACTTTGCCACTCTGTCCAACTTTTTTTTCTGGACAGAAATTCCTTCCCCTTGATGAATTGCCTTTATATAAGAAAGTGTCAAACCTGCAGGAATGTGAAGGATTGCAGGGCGACCTGGGAGCGCCTCAGGGTGGGCAAAAAATACCAGCTGATGTCACCCCGGCTTCCGCTAACAGAGCTGTAGCCACCGTAGGTGGCGTCGGGGTTGGGGACCAGGGAGAGAACAAAGGAAACACTGACTCCTTGGTGTGCAACACTAAGGTGGAACCACAAAACAGAGTAAATTGTACACAGAGTAGGCCTGGCACTGTGCACTGTGATTTCTATATGGCCTCTCCAAGCATTTGCTGTCATCCACAGGCCAGTCATGGGGCAGGTGCCAGGACTTCCAGGGCACAGGTCCTGTAAGCTGCCTGGTGTGGGGAGTAATGCTGACTGAGCAAGGGTTGGAGGTGAATAGTCCACACCACTGACCTGAAACACTGGAACACCACCAATGTCCTTACACAAGGTAAGCTCATTGAGAATTGGTTTCTGTATTCAGCACTGTCAGTGATGTGCAATATTAGTTTCACCTAAATTAAAGTAATTTATGTACCATTTTAATTATTGCACATTTTATCTGTATAATGTGATTATTCACGTTCTGGTGGCAAGTTAGTTGAAAAGACTGATGCCATTCTTGTTATCAGTAAATATGAAGCTACAGTATGTATGCATTAGACTGCCTGGCTTTGTTCAGTGTTGCACAGTAGCAGGCTACTTTGATCTTGTGTGCAGATAGAGGAATACAACATGACCCAACATCTACTTATTATGAGATTCAGTCCTGGACTTATGTGCTGGGACCAGCCCTGGAGGTGGGGGTAAGGGCTCAGGTCACATAGAGGTGAGGGTTGAAACTTGGTTGTGATTGGCCAGTGAGCTCAGTCCCAAAACACGCAAGCAGAACGCTCTCATGTGCACCCAAATGACAGGCAAACGGAGAGGGCCGGTAACGAGACTGACAGGGCTGGTAAAAACTTTATGGATGCAGTTGCCCACCAGGGTTTGATGCCTGATGGCGAGGGTGACACTGCATCTGCCATCTTATGTCCAGCTGCAGTAAAGGAGCATAATATTAGACAAAAGGCTGATGTCTTAATACTAATGTCCGGTCCTGGCATTCTGACCATGCCGTGTGGACTCAACTTTGGCTTACTTACAGAATCCGTTAAAAGTTTTCCAAATTCAGAGACATCTAAGCACTTTTCAAATAGGTTTCTGGCACTGACCTGCTATGCAGCAGGTTTTGTTGGAACTATAAACCACCAATCAAGTGGCTCACACACACCAAGGGTTTCTATTTCTCTTTCCTATTTTTACCCTGCTTGCTGAATTTTTGCCACTAAATTTGCTTCATTGCAGACTTCATGCCAAAAGAGAGGACGACCTTACATTTGCCAACAATAACAGGGATTTGGATTGATCATTATATAAATCTTACAGTGGATACTATAAGGATACTGTAAGGGAATTCAAACAAATTCTGCTCAAGTGTGCAAATTTGAATTAGAGCAAAATAAAATGTCATTTAAAGAAAATCATTTACATTACTAATGTAAATTAAATTATGATTTGTATGTTTCAGTAGTCCTTTGTTTTTGTAGATTTTCTACTCTTTGGTTCAGATATTCCCCATTTTCTTCATCCTGTTTTTCATGTATAAACCTGTCACAGTGAGACATTACAATAAAATTCCTGTGTCAAGTCATGTTGCTTTGATGGCTGAACAACAAAGGATAAGGACCAAAACGGAAAAAAAAAAAAAAAAAATTCCACCTACTCCAGTGGCCACATTCCGCCACATTCTGTGCTTTCGAATGCCAGTCAAATGACGTTCTATTTGGAGGATTGCGGTAGCCACCAGCATCTATAGCGAGGAGCGCACCTCAACTGTAAAATAGGGCAGGCATGTTGACCCACAAGCTTCCGCTTTGGCCTTGGCGCCTCAGTATTCAGCCACCCAATCAGATCAGAAGCAATACCGTCTCCTCCACTCATCTCACAGTGGGGAGCCTCTCTGTCCATTTCACTCAAGTGCTCGTGGTCCGCAGTGCAGCGATAAGACAACCTGTTGACGTGTGGCACCTAACTCTGTGTGTCATGGTCTAGAGTGTTTTTCATTCTGTGCCTGTCACTGTAGTGGGTGGCCAGTTGCTACACTTGATTGGTTCTCTGAGCGAACAGAGATACTTCTGCAGTGTTGTCGAAAAGAAAATGGAAAAAGAAAAATCGTTCACTAACAGCAATCTATGTAAGAGAGTTATTTTAGCAGATAGGCTGGCCTAGTTCTACTTTGACTCATCACCCGAGCACAAAAGTGATGAATGTGGACTTGTAGGCCACCATAGACAGACTATTGGGCACGGATCCTAAAGATGTATAGTCGGTTCTATTTTCAGCTGAGTCATCTGTGAAATCCTGAGCACGTCTTCATATTTTGATATTTTACAACCCACACTGCTCTTGCAACACAAATCTTCTTTTCCACTGGCATTATTTGCTCTGGGAATACAATAAAGTCACCACTAATGAAAACACAAACACAGGACAGCAGGCATTTAGGATTTCATCCCTCATCCACCGAGGGAGCCGAATCAGCCGGGCTCTTATCTAAATGTTGACATTTGAACTTGAGAGTAATATCTTGAGGAATTATGAGTTTAAGCCGTCCTTAATGGTCGAGCCGATGGATCGAAATCAGCAGTCATCGTGTAGCAGCAGACTTGCTGCCCTTAGAAACACAGAGAAGTGGAGGGGCTTGATGAATAATATATCCAAAAGGGAAGGCGATATGACAGCAGGAAATTAAACACACTAATACTGGGAACGGAGGACAGGGCGATCAGGACTTAATTAAAGACTTTGAGCAGTAGAGGGCATGATTTAAGGCCAGAGATATACGACTTTCCTGCTGACATCAACGATGAGCTAAGGATTATGGGGGCATGGCAACTGGGTGTGTTTTGGGAGACCTTGTGCCCTCTTATGACTCTCGTAATGAGCTGCTATTTCTGCTGTGGGATAATCACCACCCTCTACATGTTAACATGATGTAAGTGTCTGGAGAAGAGTCAGTTTTCTAATAATACATGTGTTGGCAATGAGCTTTATTTCACCTCACACAGACATCTGTTGTTTAAACACCGGACCTCTTAACAGAAACCAAATGGAAAGACATTCAAGGTTGTTTTTTTTTATAGGCAAAGGCTCTGCTGTTTAATTATGTGTAAGTAAGTGCCGGCATCTTTCTTAGTGGAACATCCCTCTTGTTGTACAGTAGCTATTTAATAGAGATGTACTACACATGACAGATGTTGGGGTGAACCAGACAATCGCTCAGAGAAACTACAGGTACAATCTATTACACAAGAGAAATGAAAGAAAAGGGAAATAAAAACTCTACTACTCTTCCTCAGCTTTTAACAGCTGCATCATACATCTCTCTGGGGGGGTCCATGAAAAGGTGGCTCAGGCTGCTATTCATCTTTAGGTGACACGTTTATTTTTATTTACACTTTCTGTCCGGCTATTCACGCATAATTCTATTTAGCAACTGCACATGTTGCCATGGTGTGTGGAGCCTGTGTGTTAGTATATACTGTATATACTAGTGATGTTTTAACCATTTGACCTCATCTAATGACTCTCATATCAGGAGGCATGTGAGTTTTCACAACCTTTTTTTTCACATGGCCACAGATGCTGAATGAAATCGTCATCACAGAGAGGAATTTCAGTTTATTTACCCTGGATCTGAACATGAATTGCTGCCATGTTTATGTACTACATGGTGCGACATTAATAATAAATACTAGTAGTGGTAGTAAGAAAATATGAAAGAATATGTTGAAGGAGTACTGAATTCTACCCTGCTGTCCAATCCTGCTGTGATGCTTTTGGGCATACAATAATATATATATATTTTTTTCTTCATTTCACTGATGTTTCAGTTTGTCATCTGCATGTCAGGTTTTACAATTTTAATTTTGTGGAGCTCCAGCAGTGGAGCTCCAGTCTTTGAAATGTTTTCATTTGAGGGAGAAATGAGCTGCTGTTAATACTGACTTAGGTTTTATTAAATTCATAATTTTTCAGAGGTGAAAGCTTGTTGCTGTGGCACTCAATCAGGATAATTCAATACGTCCTCATAAACACTGGAAGATATTTTTATCAGAGCAGGCATAATGCCATTTTGAGGTGGAATCAAGCAACTAGACACAATCAACAAATGAAATGGGAACCGATGCTCATCTCTCTCATTCAGGTCTCCTGCAGCTCCACATATCTTACACCCAAGAGCTCCTCTTTCTCTGCACCTTTCCTACCTTCACTCCCTCCTCCCATAGATAGTGGATGCAAGGTTGATAAATGGAGCTAATTGTTTTATGGCATGGCTGCCCTGATGCTGGCAGCGCAATCAGGCTGAATGAGGAGCCCTTGGGGAGGCCATTACCCTTCCCATTGTTATAAAGGACAGGAGGACGAGGCTAGGCCAGTGCACTCTGGAGGGACCGGGTCACTGAGAGAGACCCTCTGGCACTGTGCACAGTGGCAACCTCTGAAACACATGTATACACATACACATAGGTGTGGACCACCTCTAGAATTAAATGAAGGTCTGTGCTGTTCAATTTGTCCATTTGCCGTTTGTATCCTGACTTTGACAACACTACTTACGACTTATGACTTAACCAGCTATGTTTTATCACATAGGACCATTAGCTCCATAACTTGATATCTCATTCATAGTTATAAATTTAAAGCTGTCCTAATAAATGTATAATTTACAGAGTAAATTTTTATATTGACAATGGATCAAATGACCGTATGTCAGTATGAAAGGAGTCATTCTCATCTGTCTCATTTCCCTAACACAACAGACAGCTGTTTTTAGTGGGAAAAAAGCTGTAATTAAAAGCTGTGCTAAAAAGCGAGATATTTTCCCTGAAGCGACCATACTAGAGCTAAAAAGTGAGAGAATATTGGCTGGTTAAAATTTGTCAGGTGGCCAGAAATGTGATTCCAAATGAACACTAATGTTGCTCCACATGTGAAAAAGCAACTGCTTGCTTACAATTTTGTCATATCAGTGATGGCATGCTAATAGCATATCAATGCTGTGTTTGTGGCTCATAGCAGACCTTTAAGTGCTATTATTATTATGTTTTTTTGACCATATCTGTCTTGTTTTCCTAATCCTAACCAAACATTAACCACACCTTAACCATAGTGTAGATGTTGTAGAAAGAAAATAGGTTTTGAAAATGTTGGAACTGCTCATTGAAAAATGCTGTAATGTGCAAGATTTAGAGAAACATATAAGTGAACTATACATACATAAGCTGACTGTATGGCACTAAAGACAAATGCATTGATATGAAGGTACAGTTCATAATTTCTTGTTATACGGTCACACGGAGTTAAAATCATTACGTGAAAGAACTTTTTATCATTCTTTGATTCGCTGAACAATCACATTCTTGCAATTCTTTCCTTGAACAATTTGGAAGACATGCAGCATCAGCATGCACACAAAAACATGTGACTTAGAACACAGCTAATCAGTTTCCCACAGAGGTTGTTACTCTAATCGCTGGATCTACCAGATTTTTTTCATTTTTCATTTAGTCATATGTGGTTGTCTCATTTTTCTGATATTAAGATAATCAGACTTATACATTATTCTACACCTGTAAAGACAACACATTGCTAGATAAGACAGCATCGTCTCAAGAAATCCTTATCCATATAGTGCTTGGAGCAATCAAAAATGACTGCTATCTGCTGCCATTTTAATAATGACAGCAACTACAAAGGGTATTGCAATCAGAGCCATTATGTTTCTGATGTGCAAATGGCTCTTCAGAATGACTTTCTTTTCAGACAGTTTCCTTTCAAGGGTAAAGTCAGCAGAGCAAAATCTGTTAAATGCTGCATTCTGTAATGGCAAGAGGTGTATTATAGTCAGAGCTGTATGAGCTCGCCTCAACTGTTTTTATACACATCTTGAATTTGAGCCAAAGAAAATCTGAAGGTAAACATCAGGTTCATAAAAAGTTCATGCGCTTATCTGAGATCAAGAAGTTGGCAATGTGATAAAGAGAACAGGGGCTAAAGTGAGACTGAAATAGTGGGATTTCTGACTGTGTAGACCCAGTGCACAGCAGCAGTCACCTGTAACACTACCCCTCCACTGCCAGTGCTTACTCTCACGTGATAAATGTTGTGCTTAATGGAACACATCAATAAAGTAATGCAATGTACAAAGACGGTGATTCTGGTGCTTATTTGATTAAATAATCTTGTTGTCGTCCCTCTTCTGATGGAAATGGATGTCAGCTGGCATTGTCCCTTGTCCCATTTTTGGAAATTTCAATAAAATTTGTGCAACAACAGAACTATACTTGCTCTCCCCTGTTGCTGTCAACACTGACTCCACAGCAGCCATCTGTCTGGGCTCCAAAAGCCCTGCCTGAACTGTTGCGGTGTACAGCTCCACTGCCAAAATACAGCATCAGTTGGCAGCAATGGAAAACACCGCTCTTTCAGTTTATAGCCAACCTGAACTGGGGTCAGGTGTTGCTTCACCTGGACAGTAAAGAACACGGCCCAGGCTGTGGACCAGACTGGGACAATGAGGTTTTCTGGGTGACAGAACACTTGTATTCCCTGAGCAAACACATTCACCCTCCAGTGAAAAGTGAAGGTCTGGTCTCAGAGAGAAAATGTGGCAGAACTGGAGTGACATTTAACCGATCATTTGATGAGGAGAAAGGAAGTACATACTTTTTTAGCAATTTTGAAAGAATGTGATGGGCAAAATACTTTTTTTTTTCTGACTGTGCCTAATGCCGGTGTTTCCTCTCGATGCTTGAGCAGAATGTGAGCCAGGATGCCAAAATTGGCACACACACATAGTGCCCAGAGCCTGTAGAGGAGAGGTCCTCACTTGCCTGTGAAGAACTGAACAGGGAGAGCCGCAGGTAGTGGTCTATTCAGTCATGCACAAGACCGACCATTGTAGACCATTGTGCCTCTCTCACTGTCAGTGTAGACACAAAGGCAGGCAAATATGGCAGAACTGACTGGAATTAAAAACAACTGTGATTTATCTGATTAAGGTCTGATGCCCGTTGGTGAATTGAGGGTTAACGTGGCTCCAAAAACCTTGCAGTAAGTGAAATATGACTCGGTGTCCATATTTTTGCCAAAGTTCCAGTGTTTCAACTCTTTCTCTTCTCCCTATTCTTGTGTTTTGTAGCTTGCAGTGACAATACATTTGCATTGCTGTCATTTACAGTCAGGAACGTACCACATCACCTGCCAGCTTAAACCTATGCCAACTAATGCATGTGGTCAAAATCTCGACACGGTAACATAGTGAGTGGCGTGTATAAAGTTAATGCTTTTCAGTGCCATAACGTCGCCACAACAGTGCAGTTTATACACACAGACACTCTCATTGTGAATTGCTGTCCCATTTTGGTAGTTTTTGGTTAGAGTTATTACATATCAAATACTGTTCTTTGCCATCCAAACATGAAACCACAGAGTTACTGACACGATTAGCTGTTTCATTTAACAGATTCTTGTTTTTCACATTTTGTTCCTGTTTCTTGTCAGAGAGAAAACAATTTTCTCCTTCCCCAGATGTGTTCATGTCCTCATGTACTTACAGTTTCTGCAGAACAAAGATTTTGGATTTAACCATGGTAATCTCTCCCCTAAGAGACATCCGAACAAGAACATTTTCTGTTCCATTCTGGCATTGTGTTTCAGCTTTCTGTTCCAGCAGAAATGTATTTCACTGTCCTTCCAGCTTGGTCATTAATGTTTGTGTAAGGCTCAGTTCCACCCCTGTAAACCCAACACACAAAGTGCTGCTGCTGCCAAGAGAAACACAAGTAGACCTCCTTTCCTAGCGCACCAACAGTGGAAATGCTGAGTTCCTTCCAGCTGTCACTGCCTATCCAAATCAAGGCCACACTTTCCCTCAGTGCAGTTTTCTCCAATCATTGGAGCCGATTACAGCCATAGCTCATCAGTTTCACAATGGCCGTGGATATGAAGGGAGTTAGTTTGTCAGAGGGCAATCAGTGCCAAATGGAGCCTCTTCACGCTTTGGTTCACCCTTGCCCATTAGTTAACCATGATTGTCTCCTTCCTCTAACAAGTTCCCTGCACCCTTTGGTTCTGAAAACTCACTATGCAAAAAGAAAAACAAAAAAACAAAACAAAACAGAAAATAAAATAAAATTGAAAACAGTAACTGATGTGTGATACATATGTAAATAATCATTTTAAATGAACAAAATATTAAGGTATGTAATGGTTAAAATGTATATCGTTCAGCTGGATAAGGCCTTCCTCAGTTTTCTTTTCTGCAGAGCTGGAATTCAGCCATAGAATAGAAAAACCCTCACACAGATGGTGGACACAGGAACAGCACAAATAAACTTAATGGCTTCAATACAATGAGTTCGGAATCAAGATCCGGAAATAAAAATTATCTCAGATCGAGTTTAACATATAAAAAAATTCCTTACAACAGCGTTTTCTTTGTCAGACAAGTCGCCAACAGTTGTCAGGCCATAAGTACAACCGAGTGTGAATTTCCACAGAAAATGTCTGTATTATGTTAGTAGGTAGAGGTAATTATCGATGGCTCCTCTCCCTGTAGACTGATAAGGTGGCTGAGCTGACAGATGGATTGCTGTGCTCTGCATATCTGGGGTTGGAAACATTGATCTCTGGGATTAATGCTGGCCCCAGAGGAGTTGATGGCAGTCAAATAGTGTTTCTGTAATTATACATTTACATGGGGCTACTATCTTGAAAGGTGCTGAGACTCGCACTTTAATGTTGCACAGCCACTCAGGTGGGGAAAGTATATATATATATATATTTTTTTTTTTTCCCTCACTTATTATAATACTTCTTTGCGAGATGAAAATGACCAAGCCATTCTTCAAAAATGGAATGATTTAAGATATTTCTAAAAGATTTACGGAATCTTTTTGTCTCCAACCACATAAAATTTACGGTCCCAGGTGAAAACTCAGCACTACACTGGCAGCCAGGAGGCAACACCCAGTCACTATTTTATTGTCAAAATGGTTGCTGATATATCGATAAGCTCACTTTGAAATTCACTAGACTGTTATTTAGGCTGACCTACCTGAATCAGAACATAAATTTGTCAGACTCACCATCATTTTCAACTAGAGGCTGAAGGATTTAAGGCACATGACTGCTTGGGCATTGCGACAGACAGCAAACATCAAAGAGCTGGTTCTCGCAAGCCAGATTTTACAATGGTGGGTTTGTCTGGAGTGAATGCAGAGATCAGTCCAAGAGACTTTGTAATCAGTGCAGAGCAGGTGCATTCATCCTTCCTATGCTGTAGGTACTCTGTTGCTTTAGAGCCTCACATGGGGGTCGGGGAATGCTTTGATTGAGTTTTTGACGGACTGCCTCTTTAGGAAAAAGGAGAAAATTCAGTTTTGTTGTATCAATTTAAAAGTAATCCTAATATATATTTTCCCCTCTGGGATATCCACATTTTTTTATGAATTGTAATGAACTCAAAAAACTAAATAAAAAGATAAAAAAATAAAAAAACTGGAGCAGATATTTCTGGTTTCTACAGTATATGTGGGTAAATGAATAAGAGTGAATGTAACACATTCACACCTCAGTTAAGATGAAGACAGTTTGGTGCAGTATGAATGCAGCAGAACTGTTGCTCATGATGCACCGGTTGAATAATTGATGTTGCTGTTTGCTTCTATTAATTGGCAGACAGGCAGCTAACACTGATTTCTGTGAAGGACAATGATGCAGTGGCTAAAGATAAGCCCTCTCAGTAATTACTATTGACATTGCTTTAAAGGTAAGCCATGAAAGAGTTCCTGTGGGGTTTTGGTCTCATCTTTTCTCAACAATTATACAACAGAAGGAAAAGGATAACTTCAGTTAAACAACAAGAACAAGAGTCACATTAAAATATATTTGCAGAAAATTCATTATTATGCTTTGGTATTAAGCTTCAATTCCTTCTGGACAGAAGTTGATAAATAAATAGAACAGGAGTGAGAATGAAATTACACTGAATTCACTGGGAATAAATGTCAAAAGGGACTATTCTTTCTATTTACCCGTTATCATTGTACTTTCTTCTTATCACCTCCTTGACTGTGCACAGTGAAACTGAATATTTGCACAACTAGGCTCAGGACAAAAGAAACACAAAAAGACATGAGTCTACAGCCATGCTAGCAGCTCTGTGAAGCTTAATTTAAGCACAGCAGTGCTTTGAGCTAAATGTTAACATTGGCATGGTATCACAGTAACATGCTTTACAATGACAGTGCTAACACGTTGTCTGGCATGAGAGCATGTTAACATTTGATAATTAACAATTAACACAAAGTACAGTAATGTAATTAGTTTTACAAATATTTGGTTATAACCTGTATGAGTAATGGACAGAGTAAAACTTTGACCTGTAGATGGCACTAGAGGAAAGGTCACGTGATCTGTGGCTGATGTTAATGATGGAATTGCAATTACACCACCCACAGGTCAACAGGTAACATTGAAATTAGAATTATTAAGAAAAGAATATATCAAATTATCTTTAAAAAAAAAAAAAAACAACTACTAGACTTTGCATATCTACATCATACATGTTAAATTTTTTGGTACATGCTTTTTTTAGTGATGCACTGTGACTTAAGAGACATATTCCAAGTAAATATAGAAATGTGGATGCTTTGACCCATGCAAAGTTGACTTTTGCACTTTTTCTGCATTCAGAAGTGTTTCTTGAAATTCTAACCAATGGCATCATGTGAGCTGCAGTTTTACTGTCTTGCAAGTGTCACCGTTAAGCACAGTATATCAGGAAACCTGATGAAGCTGTCTTCCTTAATTTATGCTTTTTTTGTATAATATGTAGCATATACAGTACACCTGTCGCGTAACAATCAGCCCTGCTTTGGTAAATAATAATTGAAATGCATTTGTGTGCCTTTGTGTGTTGCACACAGTTGTACAAAATCCATCTGGAGTGTTTGGTCATTATGTTGTTAAATTTCTGCTTGGATGAGCAGAGCATCGTCGCACCTGGGCTTTAGGTAGGCTACAGCCCACCGAATGATGGGAAACTAGAAGGCAGTGAAGTGAAGTGACTCACATCACATTCAGCTGAAGGGCCCTTTCCTGTCAAGCTTGATTTACCATCATCTGTCCCCCCCCTGTTGTACAGATAGGTAATGCCACTTATTCTACCAAATATGCATGTATCAGATCAAGTGACAGAAAATAGTAATCAAGGCTTGCTAAGAGACATCACAGCTGCATGTGCTTGCCCTAAAGTATTGCTCACATCAGAGGCAGTATGACTGGAATAGGCAGTTGGACAGGCATTTTGAGGCTGATGTTATTGACAACTGAGTGAGCTAAAATAAATTGATACTGTCCCAACATTTTTCTTGATTGTGTTTTGTTTATGTTTGCCTTTGGACCTGCACCATTAACTCATTGTCCCTGTTATTATGGTGCAATACCACTGCCGTGTGTGAGGCATATGCTTCCATCAAACTCTCATTAACCTTGTGTCTGATTATGTCCTGCATGGTGAGATAACTCTCTGAGATTCCCCTCACACAACAGAGTGGCCATTTACAGCTCGATGATGATTAACAGGCCAAACAAACAGTTGCCCTCCAGGCTGAGCTCAGACAACTGTGACTGCAACGTGGTCCTCAGGTGCTAGAGAAAACAAAAGAGATGTAAAATATTTCTATATTTTTGTCCTCAAAGTCAAAAAGATAACATTAATTTCAAAGTACTCTGGCTACATCTGTGGTAAGTTAACTAAGCCTAAGACAAAGCCTGGAAACAGGAGGAAAAAGCTAGCCTGGCTCTGTCCAAAGGTAACCAAATCCTCCTACCAGCACTTCTAAAGGTCACTTCCCAAAATGTCAAAGTCTTCCTTTAAGTCTACAAGGCATTATTGCTTCTGACTTTGCCTGCAATACACATGACCCCTTAAACTGCAGAGCGCTAAGCATTTCTCTTTTCTTTTAAGGAGCAAAAGCATTTAAGCATGTCTCTCTCTTTTTTAAATTTTATATTATTAATTCTTTTTTGGTTTTTTTTATAGAACTGGTAACCGCATTGCTGTTAATCTGACCCTTTTCACAAATGTGACACTGGTGCACCTTTGCTGCTTAGTACTACTTGTCAGGGAAATTACCAAAAATCTGTAGGTCACGCCCTGAATGAGCTAGAAGGATAAGCTTGTTCATCTGCCTCCATCTGTGCTTTGATTCACAAAGTCAGGGCCATATGTCTAACAGAAACAAATTCTTGAGCATGCATTGGCTTGGTTTCTCGCACACCACAGAGTATTTCTTAATCATAGAGGTCTGTACAGTTTTTTTGTGTTTAGTTTTTTTTTATGTCCAGAATCTTTTTCACACATCTTTTGGGTTGAATAGACATAGGTGTGACACAAATATCTGGCTCAAAGAATGACTCATACAGAGGCAGCACTGAGGGGCCAGTGGATGTCTAGTAAGTGCCCTGTTTCATAAAAGCCTTAGCCTGTTCATAAGCTGGTCATCAAAACTATTTCTAGATCAAAACATGTAAAAATTTTAAATGTAAAATTTTTAACAGTGAAATAAATCTACCATACTTGAAAGAAGAGTAGCCCATAGACTAAAGGGCACTTTGAATTTGCTCAATGAATTTACATTTTACACAATTCCCATAAAATGTACTGCTGTTTCACACCCAGTGGCATTTCCTCATATTTGGATTTTCTCCCCTCTCATGAGTCACAGATGGCCAATGAAGAGGTCCATTAACACGAGTCAGAGAGAGAAGCTGAGATGAGTTTTAAATGCTATAAGATGGAGAGTCATCTATTTTCATCCAAGGGCAAAAGTGTGGAAGGTCAACAATTACACAGCTAGTGGTGGGTCTAACTCCGCTTCCTCAGAGAGCAAATAAGTGATGTGCTTATGCAAAATCTGAATTGATGGAATTTAGCAATTTATGCCACACCATTTAAAATTTTAATTGACATGGATAAATGGGGTGAGGGTCCTCCAAAATGGTGGGCTATCAGTTTGCATTAATTACAGGTCTAATAAAGTTTGCTGACGTGCCAGCATGTGATTAATATTTGTTTTAATTTCATTCAAGCTCTGAGTTAACACACAGCAATCAATATTTAATGTTTTCAGTGAATATTTATAATTGCCCTGTGAGAGAATAATTGGTTAGCAGCACAATGGCCCAGATTCTCTCGTGTGTGTGAGAAAGGAAAAGCAAACATTTTCGCTATCTATTTCACAGAAAACAGAGCAGTGCTGCAAAAGTTTACGCAGGCATCAACACATTGAACAAGTTGTGTATGTGCTTGAGCAGGAAGCCATGCAGAACACTGTAGTACAAGTATTTGTTGTTGAATTGCAGTGTTAATACAGCACGTTCTGTCAGTTCGTTAGAAACTAGGCCAAAATATTATATCAAGGGATAATATCGACTAAAACAAACAATAAAACACACACAATATATGATCCTCATCTAGATTTTCATATTGCTGTACATTACGTAATGTAATTGCTTGTAAAAGCATCAATTATTGCATTTTTTTCAATAGCCAAAAGAAGGTTTTATTATTTTTCTTATACTCTGGCAACAGCCCAGCCAAGACTTCCTAATGAAATGGATTTGATGCAAAGAGAACTTTGGAAGATGAGCTGACTTTACAATTTTACTCTATGTGAAGTTGCCCTCCGGAGTCCAAGGTTAAGTGAGGCAGAGGGAAATGAAGTGAATATTGCTGTATTGTTTGTCTATTAAGATTCAGAGATGAGGGGGCAGGCTGACATTAATTACTGAGCTGTGGGCAGAGCAACGGAAACTTAGAATATCTCTGTATTAGGCCACTGATCAATTAACATCACAGTAAACTGCAAATTAAAGGAATTACAAGAATCAACAAGCTGATCTTCACATTGGGTTTAAGCCATAGCTGACACCAGCAATAACATCTAAATCATAAAATACGAATCATATTTTCTTTTATTTATCTATGAAACATTTTCCCCATGATTTAGTACTTAATTGTAGCATTTAAGATAATGTACATTACATGCAGTTTAAAAAAAAATACAAATCAAGATATTCAAGACATGACTGATTTAATGGCTAATTCTATCTATTCATCTTGTAGAACTTCCAACAAAAAACTGATATTTTTCCCACTATCATCTCTTGTTATGTCCCATAAAATACTATGTGCAGATAGTACTTCCTTTTTAATTCTTCATCAACAATAAACTGATCTGTTCTTGATGATTGCTTAAGGGTCATAAAGAAGTAGAGATCTTAAGTTAAAAACGTGTGATGTGAAAAAAGCTAGCCTGCAGGGTTGGTATTCGGTCAGACAGGGTTTCTAATATCAAACTGAGATCTGCCAGCAATGCTAAAACAGGGTCATACTAAAGGGGAACAGCAAAGGAACAGTTATTGATCTAGTAGATTATCAGCTCTCAGATGAATTGAATAGATTTTTATCTTTGTTTGTCTCGACTTACTAAATATTCCCCAGAGGCAGTTAATGTCCGCAGTCTCCTTCTTTGGCCTGGTTCTTGTAATGCACCACAGCAACAGCATTTCTACAACAAGCAAAGCCTGTGTTCTCACAACCATGCCACCTGTATACATGGTCACACCTGCTCCTGAGCCCGCATCAGCCCTTTCTACTAGTATCTCACTAGGATCCCAGGTCAATAACACTGCATCAATCACCTTTATTAATCACAGCCCACAGTCTTCCACGGTCAGTTAAGGACAACTTTGTTTCTTCTAGATCTCTACCAAAATCTTGCTGTGTCTTGTAAAGAGAAAGCAAGATAAGTTAAAGAGTCTTTTTTACCCGAATAAGTTTGAGATTGAGATTTGATTATGCACAAAGCATGTCTCTGCATCGTGACTTCAGAGTAATTAGGCAATTGTTCCCACTGTGAGGCTAAAAGACAGCCACAAAAGACTTTGGTGATAGTTTCCACTTGTTTCCTTGTTAAACTTTGCTTGACCCTTGTCTTAAATTTGATCTTGAATTATATAAAGATGACAATGAAATAATGACAGCATTATAAAGTACTGGATTTTTAGTTGTTCATTTATGGGCTGTCATCATCATCATTGCTAATTACATCTAATGTTTGTCAGCAAACATTTTACCATAACAGCCCAGGAAGGAGATTTGCCACAGCTGTACAATTTACTCAAATGGACATCAGCACTAATGTACAACTTAATCTCATCAAAAAAAAATTCTGCAGCTTCACTTGTAGGTTAAATGTGGGTTAATAACACATTAAAGAAGGAATAAGGTTATGCACCTCACAGATTCTACATTCTGAAGTTAGAAAAATCATCAAAGGAATTGTTCACTGGCATTTCTTAAAATCAGTTTTTAGTTTGCCAGCACATTAAGCATACATAGCTATTAGAGGATCCTGATGAACTTCTATGTTTGTCTGTGTGCTTGCATCACTGTGTGCATGAAAAAAAAGTTCAATTTCATACAGGCTTTGGTCTGTGATTGGGCTTTGTTGGTTTAACCACTCACCATATCACACTGATTTTATTTATTTATAATTTTTTTTTCACATATTCAGCCAATTACAGTAAGGCTTCTCTATCCCATGGCTCTGTGCTCATTATAAGGATAGCTGTGCACTGCATCCACTTTTCTGCAGTACTTAACAGGACAACTTATCCAAGAATGGTGAGGTCTAAAACTTTGCTAACTAAATAATGCCTGGCATGTCCAAGTCAGATCAATGCCATTGATTTTACTTGTCTCGAAGGAGCAGCTGGTATGACTGCAGGGCTCTTTCTGCTGTAAGATGCGAGCAATGGTGGAGCCTCACTCCAGACATGTGGCTGGAATTCCCTGACCAAAAAAGGAACTGCAGAGTTAACTAGTTTCACGAATAATATAATCAGAATCAGAAAAACTTAATTGATCCCTGCAGGGAAATTGTTTTTCTCCAAGTGCTTAACACTGAGTTAGTAAAGGAAGTAAATAAGTAAAAAAGTTGAAAGTAATATAAGTAGTAAAAACAATACCACAACACTGTGTAGAGGGTGGGAGATGTCCATGATGGAGAGGAGTTTTGACAACATCCTCCTCTCTGGGATTACATGGAGAGGTTCCAGCTTCACCCCCAGCACTGAGCTGGCCTTCTGAATCAGTTTGTTAAGTCTGCTGGTGTCAGTTACCCTTAGGCTACTGCCCCAGCAGACCACAGCATAGACAATGAGACTGACCATCACACACTGGCTCATGAAACATCTGAAACATATTGCCACAGACTTTGATGGACCAGAGCCTCAGCAGAGAGTCAACTCTGGCCCTTCATGTAAAGAGCCGCAGAGTTCCTGGTGCAGTTCAGTTTGCTGTCCTAGTGGACACCCAGGTGTTTGCACTCCTGTACTATCTCCACTATCACTCCCTTAATAGAAAGAGGAGTAACAAGAGTCTTAGATCTCCTGAAGTCCACCCCAAACTCCTTTGTTTTGCTGATGTAGAGCTGTCACTGACTCAGTTCACCCCAGTCCACAAGGTTATCCACCACATCCACCCCCGATGCATCCAGCAACTGCAGTCACCACAGAACTACTGTAGGTGGAAGGTCTCCATGTCATACCTGAAGTTCAAGATATACAGGGTAAAGGACAGTCCCATGTGGACCTCCAGCACTGCTCACCACTGTGTCTGACACACAGTCTGATGGAGCACATGATCAGGACATTTGGAAAGATCCATGGTCCAGGACACCACAGAAGCATCAACCTGCATGGCAGTCATCTTCTTCCCCAGCAGGGCAGGCTGACTGGTGTTAAAGGCACTGAAGAAACCAAGGAACACGCTTCTGACCCTGCTGCCTGGTCAGTCCAGGAACCAGGCAGGATGTTGTCTATAACACTGAGTAAAGGGTGCACTTAACAATTGTAATCAATACCCTGGGCTATTAGACATATTTCTGTCTTAATTTCCTAGTTTCCTTTCAGTAGATGAGAATGATGGGAAAGCCAATTGGCCTCACAAAGGCGCTATCCATCTTAAAGAATGGTGGTACTTTGGTCTGGGGAACGCTCAACCATGATATTACATCGCAAAACAGTACACTGTGAAGTGCTGCACTGCACAGGGCTGGCACAAAGCAAGCAGCAACTGCTATACAGCTGCACCAGCAGGGCTGTCAATAAGGTTGTGGTTACTCTTTAAAGACTAATTTCTCACTTTGGCATCTTTTCACTCCAGACACAGAGATGAGCAGCAGGTAGAGTGCCCCCTTCAGAGCCCACATTCCACCGGGCAAACAGGTTTTAGTGTTGAGTGCAGGAATCTCCCATTGAGGTCCGCAGGGCATTGTCTGCACTCTCATGTCTGCTTGTAGAGAAGCGAATGGCAGGTTAGCCACACTTTTAGCTCCTATGGAGAAGCTAGCCCAAAGCCTCTGATATCAGTGAATGAAGGCAAGGGACCAACCTACTGGAGACATATAATGTAAGCTGTCCTCAAATGACCAGTGCAGTATTCAAACCAATTAAGCTTGTTTTGCACTCAATCGTGCAGTGCAGGATGAATTTGCATGGTAGAATGAGTTGTCTGTGCACAAACTCACTCTTTCTCCAGCTTGCCTCTACTTTTGACAATCATCTGCATGCAAACTTGTGTTTTGTGTTCATTATAACAGTAATCAAGACATTGCTTTGTAGTATCCACCTTGTTTATCTCAGTACGTCTCTTTGCCTTACTGCTGTTACACCTCTTGGATTTCTCCCCTGGATGTATAAAACCACTGTACATGTCTATAAATACTGGTTGTCATTCTGACCATACTTTATAGCACATGTACTAGCTTAGTAATGTGTGAACAACACTAACAACAACAAAAGCCTGAGAAAAAGACATAATTCCAAACCAATTCTGATAAAAATGAGTCAAGCAGTTCAAACAGCATTAGCTTTCTAACCAGTGACCGTGCATTTACAAACAGAATGATAAATATGCATCTATGGTCTCCTTGTGCTTCAGTTGATTAAGGCTTAAATAATACAATGCAAATTTGCTCACCTTGTGTGTAAGTGAGGGACCATAGTGTTGATTATGTTCATTTCAATTGTTAAATCAATGTGCAATTTTATGAGGCAATTAGAAGCATGGTTAAGGCAAAACAACAGAAAACAGGGCTACTCAGGTGACCACGAAACTAGACTTATAATGTATGACTATTGTGTGTGTGTGTGTGTGTGTGTGTAGTACAATTCCACAGTAAATCTTTGAAACCAAACGGATTCCTGCAAAGACAAATGAAAAAAAAAGTCCATATTTGTCAACCTGAAGGACAGAGAAAGGAGACATCAGAGACACAGAAGCATTTTTCACAACCAGCTGCTCAGGTACAGTATATTAGACAATGTGGAGAAGAGGACTTGGCGACCCGTGTCCCCCACCTTTCAAATCCCATCTCCCTCAATGAAATCAGGTGTCAAAGTTTGCAGAGGATGTAGTGAAAACAAGCCAAACTCGATCACGTCTCCAGCCGGGGGTGCAGCCAGAGATTTTGCACACCATGAAAAGATACTGCGTCCCACCACCCCCACCCCTCCACACCCTGAAAATATAACACTGTGCAGACATGCATGCAACATTTTGCATACATTGGAGCTCACAATTTGATGCAAGACTGATGCCCTCTATAAGAAATGTGTACTAATAACACTAATAAAACCATTACATTTTCAAACTGAAAACTAATTATCCAATGTTCTAATAATTTTTAGGGCCCCTGTCGGTCACAGGCCCTTAGAACCATCCAAACTTCCCCCCATATGGTGCCCTCGTCTGGAGCTGTCACAGCTGCTGAGAGGGCAGATAAAATAACCTAACACAGAAGAGAGTTGTCTTCAGCTCAGTGCTGCCATGGTGGACAGCAGGGCAGAAACACTTTACAATGGCATCTGTGCATGACGCTGTGAATGAGTAAACTTGCATCTTTAAAGCACAGCAGTAGATCTCTGTGGTGTGTATTGAACAACTGGGGAATCAGCATGGAAAGTTATAGTATTATAGAATACAGATAGAAAATAGTTGTTTGGATACTGCAGTTCCAAATCGAAAAAAGAACTAGGATTTTGAAAGTTTGATTTTATATCAAAGGAAAGTGAGTGCTCTCCAATAAACAGTGATCTGCTGAATTATCAAAGAAAGACAAAAGGAGCTTCTGTAATTAATTCTTAAGATTTCGGATGCAAAACAAACAAACAAACCAAAAATTTTGCTCACAAAAACATCTGCAGTTATGATTTGGGGACTGAAACGTGATTCTTTTTTCCAAGTTTTCCAAGTAAGCTGAAAACCACAGGAGCTTTCAGGACTTCACCAGCATGTCAGTGAGACTGCAAACAGCCATAACGTCATAACTGAGGCTGGGGATCCTCCAGAGAAAATTTGTTTTCTTGATATTTCACACACCTTTCACATACTCAGTTTTGTTGTATACTCTATAGCAGTTACTGTGACAGCAAGCACCGAAGGCAGCGTATTGTTCATGTTTGTCATGTTTGGCTTGAATTCGGATCCATATCCAGAGGCCAAGACCCAGTATTAGTTTTACTCCTAAACTTTGAAACTTATATCATTTTGTCTGCCCATTGTTTCCGGGAAAATGAACCCTCATGAGGGCGGGCCTCTCATGGATTCACCAGACATGATGGATAGCCCTGCAATCTGTCATCCACTGTCATTTTCCTTTTTGAAGACATCCTCCTCTGTCCCTCTATTGTGACACAGTTGGCTAGTCACAGGTGACACAACTAATATCATATGTCACCTGTCACCTCAATGTGTGAAAGGCAAAGAAACGGGATTGATATTTAGCTAATTATTGTTTCGTTCAGAAAGCCTCCACAAGACATTTGATGTAATTTAATATACTATGAAATGGCCAACTGCCTGTGAATTAGAAATGTTTGAAGTTATTAATTTTGAGTAACATCAGTTCTCAGATCACAATCAGATTCCAGCATGCAGGAAATGGGAATAAACAGTAAAACTATCACAATTATTTATATTTGTTTGTATAATAGCAATGTACTGTTTCCAGAGAGTGATTTCCCCCAGTTCTATTTATAGCAAGCCTGTCAGAAATGATTTGATTTAAGGCAAAAACGATCCATTTCAAATTATGCAACATTGACATAATTCATGTGGAGAGCTGTCTGTAAGGCAGACCTATTCTTGGCTCCTATTTAGCTGCCCTCCTTCTATTATGTTTTAAACTGATACTTGTTCACAAATTAGACCCGAGTGGTGCCATTAATTATGGGCTAAGATCAATTGTTGAATTGTTATTTTAGCCACTAGTCTGATTTCAGCTGTGAGAGAGGGTTGAGGATAGTGAGGAGGAGGCAGAGGATGACACCACAAGGCCATAACGAGTTGTGTCTTCCCCATTAATCAATGCCTTACACACAATTTGCTGTCTGTGAATTGGGACTGACCTGTCTCAAGGGTCACTTGCCAATTTTCGGCTGCAGTCAGCCTGCATCGCGCTGAGCTCTGTGCTTATGCCCAGTGTTCCTTTTGAGTGATTCCATCTTTAAGATCATGGCTGCTGCATTCCTCTCTCTGTGAGGCTGATATCATTCTCACTGAAGGCACCCCTACACAGCGGCACTGGGGATTTAAGGAGGATATTTACCGCTGGTAATGGTGACTAGATAGGTATAGGATGTTTGTGTGTACCTTTTATGGTTTTGTTCATTCATGTGTAGCACCTTTTCCTATGCAAAACGCCTAAGGAAACTGCTGCATGCTGTTCAGAGCCCAAACAACCATTTCCCAAGAAAGATTTGCGGCAAATCAACAGGACAGATTGTTGCAAAGAAGAGTTGCAGGTATGTCAGTTACACTGCCTCAGACCATCTGATGTTCGTTTGACGGTTGGAAGAAGAATTTCATCTCCCCAGATCATGACCAACCAACAACAACAACAACAAAAAAGCATCATCATCTTTTCCTTGTTGTGCAGCACATATGTGATATAAAATGATAAAGATGGGAGATTTCAAACTTGAAAGTCTTAGTAATCTGTGAAACAATGGGTCCTTGATTTCAGACAGACAGGAGTAGACAAACACAGGCTTGTCACTTCTAACTAGCAGCTGCTGATTTTGCAGTCTGGAATGACAACTGTTGCTGGCAGATTCCAACAGCTGTCGCTCACTAGCTAATTAATCTCACATTAGATCTATGAGTTGGTTGAAAACGCTGTCTTCCGGCTGACTTTTTAACGTTTGAAGCTGTAGCTGTAATTGACAACTAACTAAACAGGTATCAAGGAACAAACAGACAAACAGGACATGATTCAAGAGCTGGATGTGACAGTAATCTTATATGAGCTTTTAAATATGCCCCATGGAAAAAGTCAACAGCATTGTTCTTACATTGCATTGTGGAGCTAGTTGGACCTATTATTACCCTTATTTTTTTTCTAACATTACCCTTTGGTTATTAAGCTTGCATTCTAATTCATAATTTCACTTTTAATGTTGGAGGAGAAATGGCTTTTAGGATGAGGACTAACCACAGGGTGTAACAAATGTACCTACCTCAGTCAAGTAAGAACTATCTGTAGCAGCTGCTTTCACAAATTTTAACAACTGACACACAAAAAGTGAGCTATTGATCTCACCTGGTGCCAAGAAGTACAGTCTCTCTCCAGCTGAAACACAGCTACAAAACTGATGTTCTGCCTGTAGAGTATAGACTTACATACTTCTGTATTTTAGACCTTTCTTACTGCAGGATGTGATGTGAAAGACAGACCAACAGTGTGATTTCCACAAGCTGCTGCTAAGTTTCCTTCACTGAGATTTTTCCTTCTGACTTTTTGTAATCAGGTTTGTCTCCCATACTGTACAGTATATTCTTATCTTCAAACTGTCAGTTTTGTGTGTTTATTTTATATGTCCTGAGTTTTTGCTGGAAATGTCCACCACATAACAACTAAAAGAGACCTTTGGCGTGAGTTTTACATGACTCACTAAATCATCTCTATTGCATTCATCAGAGGACTCCACTCCCATCTTTTGCCATTACATCCTTGGTGGTGGAGTAACTTGCCAGTTTGAAAAGATACAAAATTGCCCCTAGGGTTTTTAAAATATATTTTTTTATTTATTTAAATGTTCCTGCCTCCTCCTCTCGTCTCACCATTTCCCTTTTAGCTGACAGTAAAGGTACAGAAATTCTAACATGTTGATTGTAATTGGTCCCAATGAGGATGTGCACATTGATGATAATGATGTTTCATTAAATTTAAATGTGTAATTGAAACAAGGCTTCACTGTTTGAGGGGGTATCTAATTCCAAAGCATTTCTCAAAACAGTCGTGAAATGAGGAACTAATTATATACACAAGTTTGTAAACACGTAGCTGGGCAAGATAAAGGATGATTATTACTGTTTTGTAATAGATTTAATTAAATTAAATACATGTATTGGAGACATATAGTTTGTTGTGCCTATGGTTTGAATTCACTTAGTTTATTTCTGTGATAAGGAAAATATGTCTATTCAAATTGCTGCAATCCAACCAGGGGAAACAGCACCAGACCAGCTCTGCCAACCCGTGCCATCTACAGGTCAGTTAAATACGAGCAGTTTAGACCAGCAGGTGTAAACATGTTAATGTGGCCACATACTGTACAGGCAAAATCCAACTGCTGCAATTTTAGCATGTATTAGCACTACTAACTAGGTTTAGCAGCCATAAAATCTGCCTGTGGTTTTCATTGGAGGACAATAATGGTCACATTACAGGAACAATCATTAGCAAACTGTCGTCTTGTCCCTCTTGGCATTGGCTTTTTCTTTTTTTTTTTACACTTGGTGTTTTTAATCTTTTTAAGGTAGTTTCAAGCTCCCCTTTGGCAAACACACACACACACACACACACACACACACACACACACACCTGCTTGTGCACTATTGTAACAAAACAGAATTCAACAAAAACAGTCAGGTGAAACTTACTGCAGCATACTGACTCCCTCAGCAGCGCAGAGTTTATTGTCTCATCTAGCAGTGGTGCTGGTTGGCCAAAGCTTTGGCAGCGTGAGCTGCTGCCTCTATTTGTTGTATTTTCACAGCAGTGAACTTGGGCACATGAAGGTGCTCTGACAGCATTATAAAGTGTGAATAAGGAAAATAGCAAATAATATCCTTTGTGCTTATGTGTTTTCTGGGAAGCCATGGCGGCTGTGTGAAATGTAGCCTAGGTTCCAAGTCCAACGGCTTACCTTTCGATTTTGTACATACAGTTTAAAGTAAACGGCGCATCACATAGCTGTCTAGTTCAAGGGAGGGCACAATAAAACTTTTAGCTGAATACAGTCTACATTAAGGGTTTATACCATGGACAAAAAAGAAACCATGTTGTCTATGCAACACTGCACACAGAGGTAGTAAATGGACCACTCTTGTGCAATAATGCACAATTTTCCGGTGTCAAAACATCTCATTCAATCTTGTTGCTAACCCTCAACACAAATCAATGAACAAATCAATGAGGTTCATTAAGATGAAATCCCACAGGATTAACTGTAGTTGCTTGGTCACCAAGAAAACAAAAATACAGACTCAAGCTACTCTATCACTGTAACTAGACAAAAAAAAAACAAAAAAAAAAACTGAGCGATGCAGGGGCAGGCTGGGTTTGCACTAATGGGTCTTACTGCAACTCAGAAGACAATGAAAGGGCCTACAGACTAAATTCAATGGTCCTCCATTGATTTGAATCCTGTTGTTTTAAGTCACATGTCATCTGACTCTGCTGTGTCTGACTGTTGTTGATTCCATCAGCTCTAACAAAGGATGGATGTGTTTTGGAGTCTAGATGTACATGTAAGCACTGAGGGAGGCGTCATCTGTAAATTCAAGCTCATACAATTTTGCTAAATCAGCATTTTTCTGGAAGTGGAAATTTCCATTAGCCCACTGTAACTATAATAATTGAAATGCAGGTTTAATTAACATCATTTTAACATTTTGTGTATGTGATCATAATCACAACACCATATAGAATAAAATCCATCCACAAAAGACATTTATCCTTGAGGTAGCACATGAGATTCTTTACACAAGAAATGGATCGCTTATCAACCTGGAACACCTGAAGCACGAAAAAAGGAAAATCCCTTTAAAGATTGAAATCTTGTAAGGGGACAGGGTTCATACCAGCAACAGCATAATATAAGCATTACTGGGACAGGTTTTGTGAGGCTGATAATCTGTAACCTGATTTATTAATATATGTAGTGTATATCACTCGCCACTTCCATCGTTGCACTTTTGATCAGATGCTTCTATCTGATGAAACGTATTGCTAGGGGCCTGATTGGTGCAATACGATGGCACACTGACATATTAGCTACACACATCACTGAATATCTACAGGAATGTATTGATCTAACAATGCAAGATGTTTTTTTTTATGCTCGGCTCTCTATCGTGTCACGATGTCAGTTTGAATGATCATGTGAAAGTGTGGCTCAGTCTGCTGTCATAGAGCAGAAAAAGGCTACTTAGATCTATTGATCTCCTGTCCCTCCAGCTACTGCTTATCGGGTAGAGACATACTGTAGGTCTGAGGTTTTTCAAAAGCAGGCCCAAACAGTTGCTCATTTCATACCCTTGCTGACTATGAATGTCTTCTGTAGTTTTTGTGTAACACTATATAGAACTTTTTATGTGCACATATGCATAAATGAAGCAAGACAGCACTATTCAGATAGTGAAATTTTTGGTGGGTGCTCAACACTTGGGTGCAAGAGTAACATGAAGTATTTACATGTCTTTCTTCTATTTAATAACTTAAGAATCACTGGCCTTGAAGTGAAGCTCATGCAGTCTGTGACTCATCCTTTGAAAAGCCTATTCATGCAGAACATCTTTGGATTTCATAAGAAAAAAAAAACATCTTTGGCATCATATCACCTTCTGCAAGTGGAGGGACATAATTACTTTTTATGTTTGGGCCTATTCGGTTTTTGTTTGCACTCTAAAACTATTTGAGATGCGGGTTTTAAAAGGGAAGAGCTTCTTTTTTTACTGACATGTGACATGTAAACAAATGAATCATTGAGAGGTGGGGCTATTGGCAATTGCATTGTGTTTTGAAGGATGGTGATAAGGCTGTTGGTGGCACTGAAGCTCCAGAACAGAGGAGACAAATAGGTCAACAGAGGTACCATATCCCTGTCTGACAACTGCAGCTGAGGCATTTTTTTAATAAATAGACAGTAGTTTAAAAGTTCTGGTGTAGTTGGGCCTGGCATAGCAAAGAAGGAGATGAGAATGGGGAAGACAATCAACCACATCCATCACCTGAGTGTTTGCCTCAGGTGAAAAGATTTTTCAGATTCAGGATGCAATACTTCACTGCCATGTCAGCATAGCTACACATAGTTGATCAGAATTTGTTCCACTGCTATTTATCAGCATGTCATTCAAGCACACAACAAAGTTGCCATAGTCATTCACAAGTGACAGTGCCTCAATTTTGCATACCCCCTCCAAACTCTCCAAGGCCCCAGTCAACATCATATCAAACTCCTGTAAAGTGCTTGTAGGCAGTTTGTTGTGGTCTCAACGTAACTGCATTTCCTGTTGCCCTAATAATGAATTCATTTTTATAAAAGCTATGCATTTGTTGCTCTAATTATGGCTGTGATGCTCTGACATTTCACTTATATCAAATTCCTTCACATTCAGTCGTATTTTACCATAGTGGCAAAATCACACAATACATTAAAACTAGAGGCCGTCTTGCACACCGGCTTGTACTCAAAACCACCTCTGTGGTAGTTCCTGCTATAGTGGATGTTTCCAAGACCACATTTTACGACGATGACACACACACACACACACACACACACACTGTAGAAAATGGTAATCGTACTTACACTTACTACATCTATAAAAAAAAACAGTTCCAGTGAAACTAACCTAGGATAAACAAAATTCAAACATGAAGTAAAGCTTCTGATGTATGTGTCGGCTTTTGAAAATTCTGGCTCGAACAACTCCTAATAGTGGTATCAAGAAACGAGTGGCAGAGAGCAGTGAATGCCAGAGAAACTCCATTTGCTAAACTTTCAGATGTATTTGGGCTCTTTTGATAGTTTCTTCAAAGTGGGTACCGGCCCTAAAAGGAACTGCTCATCCTCTCTGACTCGCTTTTCAAATCCCCTGACCATCTCAAAGTGGTGTTCTGAGAGTTCTGAAGAATATGCTGTATTGATCCAAGTCCACATAGTACAACTGCTTTTTTCGGAGTTCGGAAGATTGAAGATGTGCTGTATGACTTGCATAAATACAACAAATAAAATAAACAAATAAAAACTACAACTTGAGAAGCCTCTTTTGTAACTGTTACTTTTCTTTGTCCCAGGTGGCACATCAGGGAGTAAGGTAACATCAGTACACTTCAGTCTTAGATCCATTTGTCTGTTACAGAAGGTGGTAAAAAATAGCACGGATCAGTGCGATTGAGAATTTCTCTGAAGCTCTTAAAATAGCCTCATTGCTACAGCAGTTCCAATGGATACCGTCCAAGTCCAGGTGAGAGGAGGCTCACATTACACTGTGTGCTAAAGGCCAGAAAACACAAACACTGGGGATGCTGAGAGGCACAATGAGTATGAAAATGTAAAATACTCTTCCAAAGGGCGCATGAGCCTTGAATTATGGAACATTTTGGGGAGCGACCATCATATTATTGAAAACATCCCTAACTTTTCTGAGAAACAAAGCTGTGGTTGAACATTTCTTTGTTATCTTACAGCCACAAACCCCGGTGTCTTGGGAATGTTGAGCCATAATTTTTCTTTATCACAGACCCAATAAAGAGCTTTTGCCATTTGTGTAACACCTTTAATGCAACTACTGACGTGCACTTGAGGAAGGCCTTGAACCTCTAACTTCTCTAAGTGGCCATCAGAATGGAGTGTGGGTGCAGCTTCCAGCTTTGAATGTGTGTAACTGTGCAAGTGTGATTATGGTGTTCCACAAAAAGAGGTCATTTCTCTCAGCAAAATTAACTGGATAAATAATGACTTAAAAAATGTTTGGAGGACTCATTACTTTTTCAAAACGCAATTTAAGCCATAACTCATCAATTTCACCTGTTTTTGTTGTACTAATTAGCTACTTGTGCTAATATAAATAAAACTCATTAAAGTGACTTGTTGAAGTGACTATGCCTTTGCTCACTAATTTGATGCACAGTGTTTTTTTTTTTCTTGTTCTCTGTGGCCTTGCAGTGGAAACCAGCACTTATAATTTCCAGTGAAAGCAATGAAAGGAGTAGTGGCTCATCAGAGACAGGGGGCTGCTGCTCCTGAGGAGATGAGGCTAGAAAAGAGCACAATGGTGCTTTGTCAACAAGCAAGTAATCGAACAGTTCATCAAGATGGCAGGATAACATTAACAATCTTTTTGTCATGCAGGCATTTCCCTGCTGCAACTCTCAACTTGTCTTTGAAAAAGTAAAATAAAGTTAAAAAAAACAGCACAAAATGCCTGCAACAACTAACTGCATATACTGGTCAGAGTAGCTTGAAACTACATACCAACTATCGTTTTGCAAGGCTTAGAGGAAAATCCCATATGAAACCCCTGTAAAAAAAATCAAATAGTTGTAGTTGTAGAATAAAGTAGCTTTCTGTCTGATTTTTATAATGATGAACACCAAACTAACTGGGCAGAGTGACAGATGACTCAAGTGATTCTGTGAAGTCAAGTGTTGCTTACCGAGGCACACTGTGTCATTGGAATAAAAGCAGAAGGCAGCTGCAGAGTAAAAACAGGTACAGTGCGTCTTCATACCACTTGTGTCACCACCGATTGACAAGCAAAGGTATACAGTCAAGGAGAACAGAAACTGACTGTCAGTACCATTTGGGTCCCTGTATTTGCTGTTCAGTCAAAAATGGATGTTTACTGTTGATGAAGCATCGTTATTACATCTAACATCATGTGCTGTGATGTTAATTTTATAATTAAGGGGGACGTTGGTGTGCTGTATGTGCTCAAAAAGCATTTATATTTTTCTAAGTGAATAAATGTTTTATATTGCACCAAAAACTGAATCTTGCAGCACTGCTTCTTGGAAAGATTTTAACTTAGGGCTCTGCTACAGCAACATGCATCCATCTTGTATATCATTGATGTGGTTAAAGTTGAGGTTAAACATCCCAAGAAGTAAACACCTTTGCATCCTTGACTAAACAAAACTTCAGTAGCAGCTTCGGTCTAAGCAACATTAGTTTTTAAGAAAATGAAGAAAGGGGGACGAGCTAAATTAAATGTCTGTACTGTAATGTGTAGACATAAGGGTAAAGGATTTTGACTCTGCAGGCAAACAACTACACACTGAGAGCCACACCCAGTGTAAAATGAGCACTGAATCAAGTGTGAAGTACATTGTCTTTAAATTACACACAGGGATGACACTGTATCTAAGAGAACAATAAAAGAATCAAAACTAAAAATCACATATTGCTACAAAGCACAAAGCTGTAAGCTGCCCTAAAGTTCAGTGAACATACATCACATTGGAAAGCCATTTATAAACCTGTCAGCTCACAGACCAACCTCAGTCTGACTTTCATTACCACTGTTATTTGGGGTTCTTGCTGTGCTATGCCATCTACACAAAATAAGCTCAGCATCACTCCTTCTGTTAAAAGCATGAACTTAGAGAGGCAACATCCCCGGTCTATATTTGCAGTGTCCTCTATAAACTTCTTGCTGCAGCCTAGGGCAAGGGAGTGTGAAGCTGAGCATAGCTGCACTGCGGTGATGTGTGATGAAGGTTTAGATGAGGCCTGAGCTGTATGTTTAACTGGTACAGTAAAGGATTGGTGGTTGTTTGGATTTGTAAACTCAGAGACGTTGGATTGCTTGACGATGTGGCAAGCAATCCTGCAAAGGGTCAGCACACATGCCGTATGTTGTATTTGTTTTCAAGCAAAGTATGATGGTTACATCCAACGCACATGCTGTCTTTTTTCAAAGAATAGCCGAAAGGACAGTCTGACATTAAATTCACGGACAAGACATTCTGAGCCCACAGCAAGGTCTCAATCCACACTCTTAGAAATATTCCTATTTTGTAAACAATTCAATTCCACCAGTCAGGGGAGCTGCCAGGGATTTTGGGCCACATGAAAACATACCACATTACACCCCACCACCCTACCACCGCAGGCCAAGCCAGATCTGGAAATATAGTAATGTGCAGACATGCATGTAATATTCTGCATACAGTGGAATTCAACATTTGATGCAAGACTGATTCCCTCTATAAGAAACCATATTTCAGTCTGACTCAAAGCCGTGGAGACATACCTTAGCCATATGGCTTGAAGGTATTATTTTAACATTGGCTGCCACTTTAATACAGACTGCCACTCAATGCTTCAAGCTGTGCAGCATCCAATACAGATTATTAGCTGTTTCGGTTTCACATAATGATCATAATGTGGGAAAAAAATTACAGTGTTTGAAATTCTGCTGAGTCTTAAGCTGCATCTGTTGGGCTTGGCACCAGGCAGAGGCAAGGACAACTAATTTAGTGTGAATAGCTTACTAAAAGTTTGCCTGCATTGATTAAATCTCGGCTAAAAGGGAAGCAAAAAGTAAACGCTCTGAATTTTCTGTGAAGACATTAAGTAATTATGGTTAGAGGATAAAAAGAATTTCACTAGGGACTAAGCTAACGGGTTAATTTCCACCACTCAAGGTCTATGCCAGACCTGGGCAAACTACAGTCCAAGGGCCACATCCGGCAATTTGTGTGTCCCTGTCCAGCCCGCGTGTGGCCAATCATAAATTAGAATATAAATGAAAAAATATGTTAAATCCTTACGTAGAGTCCAGTACGATGGGGAAAATTAATTTCTGTTTTTGTTTTTATTTCACAGTGTTCTGTGAAGGGTATTGATTTGTGAGTCCAAAGGCTTTTCACTGTGTGATAACTGGCGTGTGATTTACAGTGTCTGCCTCACAGAAGTATTTTCCATCAGGTGTTTACCAGCCATTGCCAGCCCATGTTTCAGTGCACAGTGACCCAGACTCAGTCTAGTGATTACCACATTGTCTCTCCTGCCCAGTGTTGTATTTGACACATGTTTCAGTGTTGGCTAAATTATATATAAAATCTGCCTTTGTTCCCCTCCTCCCATTCTTTTTGCCATAATGTTGCTGTTCCTTGTTGTATTAAGCTGTTACACTCAATGCTTCCATATAATACTTCCAAGTCTACTTCCCAGTCTAATTCCTTCCTTTTCCTTTTGATGGCCTTCTTACAGAGGCTTTCTGGATATTTACTTTTTGCCAAAAACAAGAAAAGTCTGTTTTACAAGTAGATTTTAAATAACATATTCAATTGATGATGAAATGGTAATGATTTATTATTTATTATCTGATGTCCTAATCTTTCTTTAGGGTTTCTGTCAGTCACAGTCCCTTAGACTCTGACCCATATAGCACCCCTGCCAGCAGTTGATAGCAAAGGTGTCTGCGGTGGTGACCTCTGACCCAGTTACTGACTCAACTGAGTATTTTTTCTTCCATGGTGAATCTTCTCTGCCCACCCCTCCCCTTCTTCTTCTTCTTTTTTTTTTTTTTTTTTTTTACAACACTCTGTCACTGCTTAGTTTATTTTAGAAGGTGGCTCAGGACCCCATTACCCCACTCCCTTTGTGCTACCCACCCCTTTTTTTATTAGCAGCATAATGGCACAGATACATTATCAGAGCTAATCAGAGTCAAATGAAGAAAAGTAGTGGAGTGAGACTGCAGGAATTGCCTTTTTCCCCCTCCCTTGCAGTGCTGCCATACTGACAGACTCGTGTTAAACTTTTTCCAGCCTCTTTCTCTCAACTTTTTCTACCTCTCATTTCATTTTCTCTATCTAAGCTTCACCTTGTTTTCTTGCTCTCCATTTTTTTGTCCTGATGTTTGTCCTTTCTTAGACTTTCTCCTTCCTTTCACATATCTTTTCTCTGGGTCTCCTTTCTCTCTCTCTCTCTCTCTCTCTCTCTCTCTCTCTCTCTCTCTCTCTCTCTCCTGCACATCTTTCTCTCTTCCTTTCCTTGGGGATTGCCTGTTTGATATTCTGCCTGTGTGGCAGGGCGGCAGGATGGATTAGAGCATGGACAGGCCCCACAAACCACCCTGATCCACAGGACAGCTTTTCAATCACTCCTCCAATGCTGTTCCACCTATATAAATACAACCACAGGGAGAGAGCCACAGATCAAGAACGGGAAAAAGTGAAAACAATAAAGAGGGATAAAAACAAACAGGAAAGGACAAATGTAGATTTTTATGAAGTAGCACTGTTGCTGTGCAAACAAGCTGAAGGACGCCAGAACGTGAGAGTTATGTATCCCACTTCTATTGAGTTTGAGCATATCAAGCAGCTGCAGGCACAGTTTGGAACACAAACCAGCTCAAAAAGAGAACAATGGCTCATTTGCACCTGTAATGGCTTGCAGCAGTTTGTGCTTCACAATGGATGGCCTGCATAGGTGTCCCTTTGGCTTTCTTTGAAGGTATGAGGTAGTTTTTTTTCTTTCTCCCTGTGTGTTTATACTGTTCTACTCTGATCCTGAGGACCTTTCTCATTTAGACAAAAATTACAGATCCCTCATGTGGGTAAAACAGAATTACTGTGCCTCTCCAGCTTTTTTGCATGCTTTTTTTTTGTTGGATCAATAAGGTGATCTTCCAAGCTCGACATTAAAGGGGCATTATAAAAAGGTTACAAATGAGAGTGTTTAATCCATTGCACTCTCCTCAGGTACTAGAAGAGTATCGATTGATTGCGGCTCATCAAAATGTTTTGTTGCAAAAGCGACACTTGAACAGTAATCACCTTCAAAAGGTGAGATAGTAAGATGGTGTGTAATTGTAGCATTTAAAAACCACTAATGACTAATGTCAAATGCCAGTGTAGCCTTATGTCGTGACTGTCTATGATCAGAAGGAACTGCAAAAGACCCATGGCAGTTAAATCACCGTCTAATACATCAAAACAGTTATTTTCTTACATCTACATCAACGTTACTTAAGGACAAATTGCACACTTTGGAGTCCTTGTCTTCATCCGTAAATACACTGAGCATGTCTTATTTATAGTAACATCATTTTATTTGCATAGCATCTTTAGACAACTTAAAAAAAAGTTGAAAGTGCTACTGTGGGGCTTTCACACAATATCTCATTTACATCCATAGATGATTACAATTTTCTCTAAAATAAAATTTAAAAAATTTGAAGTATTTTCAGTAGGCATCCAGCGACTTTCAGTGCATACAAACAGTTGGGATTAAATCACTTTACATGTAAAAATACAGTATAGTTTTATTTCATAGATTTTTCTGCCCTATATTGTGTGTATAAAAACTTTACTAAACTTACTATAAGAACCTTTGACTATCATATTTTGAGTGATTACCACTAAATATTTGTACATTTTTGTGGGCGTCTGTGTCATTTTTCTTGTATTTTTGTGTTTCTGGCAGTTTTTCCAAAATTATGAGTCAGACTTACATGGGAGGAGAGGACAGATCAAAAGGTGGCAAACAAAGATAAAAATGAATGCATAGAAAGCCCTAAAAATAAATCAAAATGAATGTAGATTGCAGAAGGGTCCATTGGCCAAGCTGATGTCTTTATGTTCAAACAGGAATTAGGAAAATGATGCCCAAAAATCCTGCGAAAGGGATTTTAAAATACACTGCTTGTCATGATGAAGAATTTTATTTATTTTCTTTTTTTTTTTTTGATACGAATCTAGAAATTTGCCATTATTTTTCCAAGCCTGCAGGGCACGGGCAGTTGTTGGTATTTGATGGGCAGCTGAGCTGGCAGGACGACAGACACTTGAGGCTCTATTTCAGTGATGCAATCACAAAAATCAGCATAAAGCTCCAGGTCACATTTGCAAGGACAGTGAGGGTGCATCATGCACACATGCAGTAGGTGCAGCACACTGTGTGATAGAACATTCAGTATGCAAGTAATATTACTCATTTCATATCTTTGACAGCTAAGCCTTTAATAGAGGTGAATGACAAAAATGGCTCATCAAACAGCGAGAGTAGTACAGACTGGCTTTTCCACAAAGGAATAAGGTTGTCCAAGCATGGCAGTGCACAAACAAATGTCCTTAAAGTCTAGAACTCCAACCAGAGGCATGTGATTTGCTGTACTTGGTGAGATATTAAAAGCCCTTATAGGGGTATTAGACTACACGCTGAATTTACAGTCGCTCTCTCTGAAAACTGGGGCACCACCTTCACTTGAAGGAAAACATATATAAACCAAATATAATAAGAAGAAAACATAATAAGAAGTAGTTAATTCTTAATTTAAGGCTCTTTGCTTTTGTTTTGAAGGAATGCCAGGACCACGACTTGGAGGATAAATGGAGGATATTTATTTATAGCTTAATGTCTATGAATAACTGAATAAATGAAGCATTAATAATGAACACATAACAAAGGGATTAGAATCAATCAGATGAATGAAATTAATCTTTGAATGACAAATTGAACTGGTCACTCCGTTTGGCAATAGTGAAATGAAGTGTGGAACTCAGAATCACCAAAGAAAGGCAGAACGCACGCTAGGTGAATGAATTATTTCTCAAGGATCTAAAATTAATAATTCAGAGCACTATTTGACAGCAATTCTTATCATAGACAGCAGACATGAAGTTTGGCCACTTGACAAAACTCCCAAAATACTATCAAAATAAGACTTACTAAAGTACACAAATAATCAAATTTGAGCTTGCTCAGTTTGATTTTGAAAATTGCAAGCCTGGTTTCAGATAAAGATCAAAAGAGCAAGCAGCTTAACAAAGAATAAAACGTTGCAGGAGGTAGTTGGCTAGATGAGATAAAACGAGACTGTGGAAGAGACCTGGTGAGCGGTTACAAGAAAATCTTGAAGGACAAAAAGCAAAAATGGGAAACTGAAAAGAGCTATGGTCAAAGTGCCGAAGAGCGTGTTAGTGTATTTTATCTAGGTGTACCTGATAAATTGGCTAGAGAGTGTAGATTAATTTAATCACCATGAGTTACAGTAACCCTTTGCCTGAACTGGAGGATCAATCTATTTACTGAAGCGCTTGACTTAAAACGTGAAATGGGTTCATGGATTCATTTCATCAACGGAGTAATGTGCAGCCGGGAAAATCAAAACAGAAATAGAAAATATACAACAGCCGAATAACGACATCAGATGACACATGTTGTAAAGCTACCTTACTGTTATTAACGTTACCTGTTAATAACCCTAACATATCATGCTTGGGTGGCGATAGAAAGTAAACAAAATGGTTCTGTCTTGCTATCATGGCGTCTGGTCTTAAACAAAGAGCTCAGGAATGCTTTTGCCTCCATGCTGTGATAAATTATATCCAATCCAATTTGCATTTGATTTATAGTTACATGGTACAGGTCTACTCAACAGTACTGATGAAGTTCAATATTGTTAAACAATACTAATCTAATTCACAATTTAAGTCCTACAGTCTAGTATATTAACTATTCATATTCAAAATAACTAAGTCGTTGCAGTGTGCTATATGATAAACAATGAATTACATTTTCAATTTCCTAACTTTGCCACCTTACATTGTACATGCACGAGAGTTGGACTCATGTCCGTAAAAACATTTGCTGAGTAAAATTAACTAGATTACTAAATAGCTACATAACTCAATCATGTTAATTACAGACATGTGCTTAAGAAAGGTGAAAATCAGGGGGATGTCTCTTTGGCAGTTTATAATAGGTGCCTGGCAGCTTTCTTATCAGAGGCTCACTGGGAGTGTGAGAGACAGAGAGAGTTGGCGAGAAAAGATCATTATGTGTTTAATTAGTGATGAATTTCCTATGTAAAGTATTTCCAGTTTGTTGACATAAAACATTAGTCTCTGTTCCATGGCACCTTATCTTTAGTCCTTTTCTAGACTTCAACAACTGGATGACCACAAGGGTGATAATGAAAGTCCTGCCGTTAATTGTATTGTCAGATCAAAATGTCAGACGCTCCAGGTTGGAGATGGGTAGTGCCCTCTCTGGGTTATGTTAAAAGTTTGGCAGTTTTATCATAAGGTGGGAGAGAGGGGCATTTGGAAAGTCCGGTGAGTTTTCTTCCAAAGTTTTATTCAAACCTCTCAGCAAAATGTGAAAAAAGGGGGGAAAAAGGCCTCACTCCTTGTGATGTGAGGAGGCCAGTTGGTGTTATTGACTCTGTTGTTAGATAATAAAACAAAAAAAAAAGGAAAAAGAAATATTCATGACATTTTTCCTGTTGGCTTAAGTCTGTTTTACTGACGTGATTAATGAGGTTATATTTAATTAGATTTTGGTTTCGTATAAAGGCAAAAATAATGCCACTGCTGCCAAAACTGAGAAAAGCAATAGTTTGTTTAAAGATCTCCTTCCGGCACATATATGTTAAGGTGGCATACTGCAAAAAAGTAAGTAACTATTATTAGTTACTAAAGTAACTATTCTATTCTGTTCTATGACTAGCCATAGTAAAGCACAACCTTTAACTGTGAAATAAATAATGAACATTGATATGTTGTGAAGATACCATTTTTAATAGTCTATTTGATTCACTGCATCTTTACATACAGTAAATTAACTATCACTGTGAGAACAAGTATTAGAGCTTGAGTACTGGCTTCACCTTCATGTGGCGCAAGAAAACTGATCTGCTGACATTATCCGACCACCATTATTATCGCTACATGCTTGAGTGAGTAAAATTATTATCATAGCTGTGTAGTGATTTTCCATTGAGGTAAATACATACAAAATGCAAACCTTACTGTCATCCTGAAATATTGCACTGCGTGAGATTTGAAGGTGAGCTGAGTGATTAAACTATGCCATTATAACCCACTGAAAGCCCTCATGCATGCCTACAGACTCTGACATATACTTAACAAGTATGAATTAGTTCTCTGCAGTAAGTATGGTTTATGATGGAAAGTTGATTTTATCACTCACAATGACTCCTTGACTCTGTAGAACACACACACAGCAGAAGAGCTCGGGTACATGAGCCAGCCATCCATCCACCTCTGTTAGTGACAGCTCATATGCGACATTTAGTGCTCTTCCCCAGGGCACTGGAGGGCTAATGAAAGATATGATGTCTCAGAGTGACTGGGTAACCTCTAATCCTGAATATATGAAAGAACTTCAATAATGATATAATATTTTGCCCCTCCCATCTTTGAAAGACAGCTCTGGGCAGGCTCCTCTGGCCCACATTACATATGTAGCCTCAATTCATGGAGCTACACCGATTAGCCACAGTTGTGGCAGAATGGTATATATGTACATATATACAGTATATATATAACTGGTTTTTGGTGTATGTCCATAAATTAGTGCTGGTTAAAGTGTTAGGTCTGAAACCGACACGGAAACCTTATGGGAGAACAGGAGAACAGTTTATTTGTTACACCTCAGTTTCCTCCAATCACATTTGTGGTCTTTATGCTCTGTTGCATGCAAGGTTGGATTGCTGACGAGCAAAGTGGGCAGCTGACCCAGGATCCCAGTGTGTTGTGGTGATGTGTTTAATTGCAGATTAGTCTGGTCATGTGCATCCCTAAATTACAATATCAACTGAAATGACAAGGGCCTTTAGCCAGGTCCTGCATTAACCCAGAGGCCCTGTTTTACAGGGGAGTCAACGTCTAGTTTACTACCTATGATAAGGGCATGTACAGATTAGTTGAACTAAAAACTATGAATATCAGTGTGACTGTATTCATCTGTTTGCCCTAGCCTTGTGGTACAACTGTTGAACCATACTGGGTCTTCCCCACCTCTCACCCAGCCTGTGCTGGAATAGGCTACAGCCCCTGTGACCCTGAACAGGATGCATCATTCAAACCTGACATAGCGTTGTTAATATCACTGCACCCACCATGTAACTGCACACAAGCATTTCCTAATTAGATATTTTACTAGTACTAGTGCAAAACATGTATTTGTACTTATTAAATATTTACAGTAATGAGTATCCTCCTTCCCCAAAGGTACATACTGTACATTAAAATTCTGAGGAAACAGATTCTCTCTCTTTCTTCCACCATTTACCCTCCCATCTTCAGCCATTACTGTCATCAGAGTGGGGCTCTCTGACTTTGATAGTGCATGAACATGTCTTGTGCTGAAGTGTTAAGGGCAGAAGGGAGTCAGTGACTGATGTGGAGAGCAGCAACACTCCCCCCAGTGTCAGGCAGTGATTGATGTTCAAAGAATGGTCCAAAAATCCATGACCAACTCGCCTCACAGCCAGCGGCACCTTACTTTTTCCCCTTCCATATGAAAGTGATATTTGCAGAGATATGAAATAATTATTATACGCAACCATGTTCGAATGTCTTTGATGTGAAATGAAAGTCCCTTTACATTTGAATAAAATTAATAAAACACATCATTGAGAGATATTACAGTCCACCTCGTCACTGTAATTTTGACATTCGAAAAAAAAATTGCATTTTGTTATTACAGTTTGAAGTACATCCTCTGTTGATTGAATTGTTCAATACAATGGATAAGCACCAAGTTTTGAACTACCAAGGTACAATGGATCCTACACAAAAATGTTTTGTGTAAGTAAATACATCCAAATTGCATGGTTGTCTTTATATAGGCTACAAATCAAAATGGGCTAATTTCTGTTGCTTTTGATTCATGTACATCAGGCCATTTGTTCTCCCTCTTCCTCTTTATATTTGACCTTCACAAGCAAACAAAGATCCATTTGTCTTCCCTGCAAGAACGAGTGTGGCTGGGGTTACAAAAAAAAAAAAAATGTTATGGATAAATGAAACGCCTCTGTCAACAATGCTATTTTTACATGGGTGGTCGTTTCGATTAAAATGTCATTGCCTCTGTTCATTTTCTTTGATGTTTCTGTTGAACTTTACACACTTGACTTGTTCTGTCCATAAAACGTGAATTATCCTCACTGGCTTCACAAGACCTCCTTGTGTATCTACATGCACACGTGACCGCACACACAGGCATACCTCACGTTAATGTAAGTTCCCATTGTGAGCTTATCTGTGACATTTCTGGGAGCTTTCAAAAGGGAGTTTTATGATGGCAATCAAAAGAGAAAAAAATTGTTAATGCAGCACACAGTGTGTGTGTCTACAGGAGCATTTGTCTAAAAAAATAAATATATAACAAAAATGGAGCATAATAGCAGTGACGAGCCTCAGGGTCAGAAAAAGTATATTTGGCTGAGCACCAAAATGGGCATTTTCTATGACAATTGTGTTGTCATGCATTTGAAAACAGCTATACTTCCTGAGCTTATCACACATTAAAAAGTTTCATCCAATTCACCAGCTCCAAATGATTACTTGCAACTTTTGTCCTCATTGTTGAACACAATTCACAAAGTGCATTAATTTTCCGCAGGCACACAACTGTGAAAAAATAGAAATTAAAAATAGGGCTGCACCCAATGATGGAATAAATGGAAAGGCACTTAAGAGAGGATGATGAGAATGCTTGTGCATCCTTTGAGAGGGAGGCTGGAACAAATGGCTGTGGCAGATATGGGCTGAGAAGTCTTCTTAAGATTGACACAGGTAAGTGGTAACACGCAAGCAGGGGTGCCATGTCAATTAAGGTGCATAGAGGACCGCTGTCTGTCTGCGAGAAGCTCATTAACACCAAGGTCAGTTTCATCAGGCCCCCAAGCTGTCGTTATTCTCATATTACCAGCAGGGCCTGAAATAAAAAGGCATATTGGGCATGCATTTGAAAACCTCAGGATTGTATGGAGATCCTGAGTTACAGATGCAAATACAGACAGTGCATGCAGAGATACAAAACACATTGTCATACAGCCACCACTTCCGTAGACACATGCACAAAAACGCACACAAACCCATTTAGCCACACACATGCACAATAATAGCTGTTTAAATAGCTGTTTCCCAAGAGGGAATTTTCAAATGCAGAGCAGGTAGCAGGTGCTTGTTAAAATGAATATTGCGATTGTGTTTATGCAAAACAATTTTATCAATGATTGCACATGGTTCCATGAGACTTAAATGGCTGAATAACTACCTGTACCTCTGCAACCTGTCCACTCATGCAAACCTACCTGCTGCCAAAGTTATACAACTAGTGGGATGTAGAAGTAAAAGCCTAATAGATTTGTTCTCATTGAAGACATGCATACTGTTTCCTCACCTTATGTTCTCATGTAAAATAAAAGTCTTTTCTTTTACATTCAGTTCAGTTTTAATCATGAGTCATAATGTGTGCACACCTCAGTGAAAACACAGTATAACATGTAGAGTGAAAAAAGGAAGCAATGGGAACTTAAATCCATTGAGACATACACAGTTAAGAAACTGTCTAAGATGTCAAGCACAATCTCAGGTGCAGTTTCACCTCCTGTCTTTAACCTCCACATCAAGCATGTGCAGGATAAACAGTTAATTGCCTGAGTGAACCTGAATGGTTGGTGAACAAGCAGGCAGAGTGCCTTTATCACTGATTGTTGGTAGTTTCAGCAGTCAGTGTTTCCCCATATCTTCTGACACCGAGCCCTTTCCTGTCTCTCCCATGTTATTGGAAAGCGCTGATGGGAAATATATAACAGCCCGACACGGTAACTGCCACCTCTGTGCCCTAAGCTGAGCTCTCAACTCAACTGTCAAGATCTAAAAGACAAAAAGCCTCTTGTTACTGTGCCTAGGTGCATGGCTACAGCTCAATTTGTTTGCAGGAGACAGACTTTCAAAGAGTGAGAGTCACCTGCCTGCATCCCTTTGCTCTGTTTGCTCTTTCTCTGAATTGTCACTCAACCCCTTCCCCTCCCCTCCTGCTAGTTTTACCTTTGTCTCTCTATGGATATTCCTGAACGGTTTGTGCCTACAGGCAGCCGTTACGCTTGTTTATCCCTTTCTCTTTCAATAACAGAATGTGGAGGACAGATTCAAACTCTAGTTGACAATAAAGCCAAATCCGCCCTCTTCCAGATTCCATCAAGCACACAAGTCTGTGCCCCTCTCTTATTTTAAAGCAGAAGTACACAGACTTTAAATGGCCAATAAGAAAAATTTAAGCCAATAAAAACAAATCACTGTCCAATTAAATTAATTTCTTTAACAAGATAAACTTGACTCATAGTGCTTTATATTTCTGGGTGTAGGTATATATGTATGCTAGAGTATGACTGAATAAATGGAAGTACATTGAAAGCAGAGACACAAGTCAAGATCTATAAAACATTAAAGAGTCCTGATAAGATAGTAGAACAATAAACTGAACATAGCCCAGATCAAACACAGCCCAATATTCAACTAAAAGCACTGATGCAAACTCTGAAAACTTAAGTTTTTAACCTTGATCGAACAGTAATAAGTTAGTGTCAAAGCAAATCTTAGATATTCTGGAATTTGCTCCAGATATGTGCAGCACAGTAGCTGAAAGCAGGTCAGCCATGTTTGGATTTTATTCGAGGGACAGTAAGAGAACCAGTACTGGCTTACCTGCACGTTCTTTTGGGTTAGTGTTTGGACTTGCAGTGGCAGTACTTTAAAATCACTTATTCTGATTTGACTGACTGGAAATCCCTTGCAGAGATTTGAAGAGGCAGCAAAAAATTCTGGCTTTAAAAGGTCGTAAAGGTCATGTCATCACCAACAAAATCAGCTGATTCTTCTCTAAGAAAAAAAAAAAGACTAAACTGAACTAAACTGAGATGAGAGTAATATCTGCAGCATTTTTTTTTTTTTGTACTTTGGCCACCTTAACAAAAACTTCACTCACCTCTATTGTACTGGGGATGGCAGCAGTAATCCTGGAGGTTGATATTTCAAAACCTGGAAAAAGAGTGAGAGTGAGAGAAAAATACCTATTCAAAAATTTTAGCATGGACACCATATCACTAGAGGTACGTTAGGAAAATATGTTATTCATTTAAATGAATTCTTTAAAGTCATTTCACCATTGAATATATAAAATGCATTACAGTATGGCTGTGGTGGAGCATTCTCTATTTGTTTGTTTTTTGAAATGTTGAAATATTTAGAAATGTGGTCTAATTAGGAGCGAGGTAAAATGCACAAGAAACAAAGGAAGCAATCAAGCAAATCTGCCTTTTCCTTTTGTGCAAATTGTTTCAAACTGAATGCAAGAACAAGCTCAGAGCTGAAGTACTAAGATTTCAGCAGCTGGCTACTGAGTAAACACAAAGGAAGTTGTGCTTATAATTATGATCATTAGAAATCTTTGTAACAAAAACGTGGTGAGGCACTATTGCATTTTCCATTGTACAGTTAAATGACCCCCTTTAATTTTCAATGTACATAATATAAAGGCTCAAAACTGGACGAAGTGTTAGAGGACAGCATCAGTCATTCGCACTTCAATTCATTTCTAATGATTTCATTATTCTTTTGATGCCCCTCTTCTCCAGTCTTACACCAGAGGCTTGGGACTGAATACCATTCTGCCTTTAAATGGAACACTGATTGTTTTTCATGTTTATTCACAACCCACGGGTCAGCAGCCTCCCATAATCTGCTGTTTCTTCCAAGGACAATTTGGGGGATATCATGAATAAAAATGATCTTAATAATATTGCAGTGAAAGGACCCATGGCAACTATGAATACCATTAGAGCCTGATCAGAGGCCGTTAGTGTCACATTTATATGGCCAGAGCAACAGTATAGGGCCTGCATGAGTGACTCCGGAGGCTGGCTGTTTACACTCCTTTGCCATTGGTTGTTTCATATATCTCCTCATCGTCAAAGTACTGTACTTCAATGGGTTTTTTATAGTATAATGGAGTTTTGATCCCTAGAGGCATTGTTATGTGTATTTGTATTAAATTCAGTATTCATCTTACTCCTCCAGTTTACCTCAGATTGATAATGCGGAAACAGAAATATAAGAGAAAGTCGTTGTGTCTTTGGAAGTATCTATACTGTGAAGCAAGCTGCATGGAGCAGTTCCAGCAATTTGCCTCCCTCAAATACCCTTGACCTAGATGGCAAAACTTCCAGGGGAGTAGAGAATTAAAAGTGAGAGAAAAATACAATTATGTGCAGGAAAAAAACATGTTAGGTGATCAAATATAGTATTTTCCTTGAACTGTGGGGTAAGGGGATGACTGTTCTTATAATATTAACATAAAGAACAGTATAAGGACTATATTCCAAGGGGTATGTTCTACCTGCAGAGTCTCCTAGGGAAGGAAGGGTTACCACAGAGGTTGTCAGGACCATACAAATTACACATACTGTGTCACAGTGTCTTGATTCTGACTTTCTGGCTGGGTGGAGTTAGGATGGAGGGCTATTATTATGCATGGGTTGGAGTTTTAACAGTGACCATGGCTGATTTCTGTTAATACGGTATGAAATTAATCCTGAGGTCAAGGCCAACCTGTCCCAACATCTTTGTCATATTCAAACATTTTTTTCCCTTGTCTTTATTCCTGCTTGTACAGACCCATGTTTTATATGATTTACATTCTCTCCTCTTGACTTTGAGGCCTCTGTTTTAATGAATCAAGGTGCAAACCACAAAGCACAGCCAACTGTGGCGTGGCAATTGGGTGGGATGAGAAAGAATCCATTATCATACATTATGTGTGGTTATGTTAAGGGTTGTAACAATCTTGGCCAATCACATCAGTTCCTTTTAACCCCTTAAAAGCAATACTGTCCCACCATAATGTACTGACAGCTTGGTAATGGAGTCGAGAGTCCAGGAAGCTTTCCTACGAGAAGGATGATATAAGGCTGATAAATTACACTTTGCAAATGTGTAACTGCTGAAAAATTAATATGTGGTAGCACAAACATGCCAGCAAACATCTCTTTTAAAGTCACACAAGTGTTTCTAGACGAATTCAAAGCCTCGTCAAAATATTTCCCACTTATCAAAATACTCAATCATCATTATGATACTGTATAATTAGGGATGACAATGATTCACAAAGGATGTCTTTACTCAAAAAAGTTTCATTTCATGTTTCATTGTTTTACCCAAGTGGTTATTAGATGATAAGTTCACCAAACATGACAAATGATATCTAACAATTTGAGTTTGAGTACGGGTTTTAAGATACTTTTCCATGTGACTCCTTCTGCTCTCCAAGCACAGTGGAACTGAACTGAATTTAGCCTATGTCGCCCAAAGCACTGTAAAATTACAAGGTCAGAATAAAAGAAAAAATCTAATTGCAATTATCATTTCTATACATACAGCAGGCAGGACTGTGGGATATCAAGCAATGATGACGAGAAGCAATTGCCAACAAAACACAATGGCTAAACTCAAAAGCAATGGATCTTTTAAGAACAATTGTCATTGGGATTTATTATCTTGATAGAAAATAGCTCTAATGACAGTTGTTCACAGCAAGGTCTATAGATTATCCTGTGTAACCTGACAGCATTTGTCATGAAGTGATTTAGATGGTGCCACTAAACTTTGACAAATCATTCCTTGTAGTAATGGATTTATGAGTACCAGGTGCTAAATAATCATTATAGTTCCATTATAATTTCATCCACAGTGATGATTTGTTTTTCGTCACTGTGGCCCTCCAACACTATTTTGTAAGGCAAGCTGACGAAAAGGTCTTTCACATGATTGTACATTTTGACAGATATTATAGAAATACAGTGTAATTAAAGGCTACTTCCAGTGTCACGAGGCCCAGTGGCATCCGGCTTAACCCTAAAGAGAGACAAACATAAACCCCAGTTCAAGGCAAATTTGCAGATTGGTCTGTCTGGTTAAACTCTCTGCATTAATTATTTAGTAATTAGCTACATGTAATTGCTTTCTGACACCTAGGATTACACTGTCTTTGTAATGCATTTGCTGTCTCAATTATAGCAGGGTGTAGGATAAGCCTGTACTTGATGTGGCTTATCTTTTCATTTTCTTTCTCTTTACCCACCACTCCCTATTTTCTTTACTCAAACATGTTCTCCATCCTTCTCTCCTTTGTTTTTCACAAGGGGGGGCCTGAGCCCCAGTAGTGAGCCAGCATGTGATGTTAGACCAAGACAAATCATTTCCTGCGTGCCTCTGATCTCTAAGCCAGGGCCTCTTAGTCTTCCATTAGGTCCAAAGCCATTCATTACATTAGCAGTAAACAAGTGCACTTACGGATGTGTTTTCTCAGGACGCGTTTGCGGCTCTGCCCATCTTTTCACTGTAGCTGTGCTGTATTTGCACATTGAGACCTTGAAGCCTGGGCTTGGATCTCATATTTCAAGACCTAGGGATATTCACCCAGACTTCAGGCCAAACAGAGACAGCTGATTATCAGAGTAGCCTTAGGAAGGATTGGAGAACTGCACAACCAGGAGGCCCATAGAGGCGATAAGCTGGGGTTTTATGGGTTAGCTGAGCAGTCCAACGCACCCCAGAGGGATGTGTGAATATACAGTATGCGTGTTTATGTGTGTGTGCATGCTGCCTGTGTTTATGTGTGAGTGTATATATGTCTTTGTGATCTTTGAGTGTGTACAGTGTGTGCATTTTAAGCCTTTGTCACGTATATGTTTGGTATTTTTCTGCAGGACGTGAATTTACTTTTGTAAGCTGGAAGCTGTGCTCGAGGGGAAAAACAAACAAACAAAAAAATAAAAAATAAACAGGAGCAGAAGAAGTAGCCTGCCTAAAAAATCTTCTTTTTTGGCACATGGGTGACTTGGAAGCACTGTCCTGGTGTCATGGGAGGGAATACCCCAGTTTTTACGGCTGGTGTATCACCCCTCACAACCCTCGCTCCCCACAAACTCATTCTTTCTCATGCCTGCACACATGAGAAACCCTGTTTAAGAATATAGCGTAAAACTGAAACTGTAACAAAAGGGTGAAAAAGTGTCACGTGGTTTGGCTTTTCTCACATTCTCGTACACTCTGCGTGGTCTTATATGAGATTTAAGTTCAGAAGAAACAATTTTAATAGCTAAAGAAGGACAAGACTGAACGTAAAAAAGAGCAATGCAAGGAGATGCAACAGGGGGCTTTCTCCCTACCTGTTGAAATGCAGCTCCTTAGCGCTGCCAGCCTTCAGCGGCATTTGGTATAGGCTGGAGGTGCAGTCTCAATCAATTTGTGTTTTGCTACTTTGCTTTAAGGGCTTAATGATGTGAGGAATGTGAGCAGAGCCTGGTGAGTGGGTGCCTCAGTCTGCGCTCTTGAGATACTACAGTAAAAGAAGTGTTCTAACATCATTTTGACACTCAACCTGATTAGAGAAATAATTGAGTTTGACTGAAATGACTTAGTATGTAATGACATCAAAGACACAAGCTTACACCCATATTTGTGTGTCTCCCTCGAGAGCTGAGTTGGCACCGGGATTTGGAACAGTTTACCATCAAATTGCTGCTCTTAAGTAAGAAATGGAACACAGCAGGGTGACAAGTAGGCTGGATGTATATTCCTTAGCCAAACTGAAGGCCCCATATTACTCAGACAGCTTGATAGGAGATTATTTTAAGAAAACTAAACCCACATACATTCTGTCTGTAACCTTAAGATATAAAAACGACCTCCTGCACCACGTGCAGTACGTACACTGTTGTATTTTGCTTAGCACCTCCAGATAATAGAAACACTGAATTTTAACTAATGTGTGTGTGTGTGCATGTATGCGTGCAAGTATGCACACATTTATATGCAAATCTATGATTTGCTGCTGGAGTGTACTGTTTCAGTGTTTGTAAACCAATTCCAAAATCCCCTTTCAGGTGTCAGGAAGTGGTGAGTTTTCCTCAAGCATAAACAGACATACATCAAGCCACAACGTTGAAGACTTTGCTTTAAAATAATTATATTTAAAACACATTTTTCAAAAAGGTATTCAGAGTCACTATGGCACTGTTATGAGACTAAGCCTCCAGGGAGGTGAGAGCTCAGGGTCAGATAGAAAGTAGCACTGCTGCAGCCAGTAGGGATTTTAATTGCTGTGTCCCAGTTCCATACTATATATTGTACTAATTGTATATAACATGTACCACATACCATGCCTTTTTCTGTCGTTATACAATAAATCAACATGTGCTTCTTTTATGTTAATAATGAAAGGCATAGAAAGGACACTGTCAAATGTCAGTGGAACTGCAATTTAGGAGAAACTCTGTTATTCAAACTCAAACAAAAAGAAAGTAAAACATTTTTCCAGTGATTAAATACCTATTATGATTATAATTATTATTTTTAAAACTATCTTTTCATGACCTTAATCAAGATCCTGGGGCTGTTTCACCACTATTCACAATTTATTTTAATTTTGTGCAGCTGCGAGTCCCACCACTATTTCCTTTGTGCATTGCATTGTGGGATCAGAACAGAACAACGTGCATCAAACGCAAACTCAAAAACCAGGCAATTTTTCAGCAGGCATACTGACATTTTGAGTATACTTCACTTGCACAACACCCATTTAAAACACGCTGAAGATTAGCATGAAGTGTGGAAGTGGGACAAGGCTATTGTCTGAGTTGAGGACACTTTAACTGTGTTAACAGCTTGTTATTGTTTCACATATCTGACTACATTTGACACAATGACACAATTTAACCTTAAATTGACCCACAATTAAGCTAATCAAATGTTGAGCTCATTGCACACAGCACTACACTCTGCACACACGATCTAAAGTTTCCCACTAAGAGAGTTAAATGAAACACAAAAGCATGTTTTGGTGCTTTTATACAGTAATGGTCCATTTCTTTGGCACAACAGCAATAAATCATAAACTACTAAGTTTAGAGGCTGCCAGTGAATCTTGTCAAAGAAAAATCAGACAGCAGTGCTGAAATGGGAAAGACTGAGAAAAATTTCCAATATAAGCTGATCGTAATACCCTTCTGCAAAAACACTAAAATACTGCAGTCAAAGAAGTCATGCTTAATTATGCATCTTCAGCACCAGCATGCGAGTGTATACCTAACTTGGTCACAAGATATATTGTCTTTAAAATTCTGCCTCTCAGCCTAACTTTTTTTTTTTCTTTAGCCATTTAAGGCTTAGTTTGAGTTTGAATGTAAAAATTCTTGCATCGAAATTATTCAGTGTAAGAATTCTTTCAAGAAATGATGAAAGGGGAAAAAAAAAAATCTGATCTGAACATAAGCAGATAGAAGCAGCTAACGGGAAAGTGTGGCTCTAATGTCCCCTGGGACATTTTCTAAGCCCTTGAACATTTTCCCTTATTTCTTTGTTTATAAAGTAGGTAATGAGCATTTCACATTACTTCTTTATGGGGTTAGGGTGAGGGTTAGTTTAACCAACAACCAATTAGCACGTACAATGAGGAGTTAGGTCATTTTGGAGGACACTCTCACTTAAATTCATTGCCTGGAGGTATGCCCTAACCTTAATTTAACCCCAATCAAGAAAGACCCCATTTGTGCATATTCTGGATCCATCTGCAGTGAAACTAACTTGGAAACACCAACTTTTGTCCCCAAAAACTCATCCCAAATCAATTTACTCTAACTCAAAATTTAACCAGTTAAAAGAACATGCATGCCCCGTATTTTTTTTTCTTGGATCAGCGCCAGTCCTTTACATCATGTTCTGATTTCTTAGTTTTGAGCTATTATTTCATCATTTCAATTATTTATTTGCTCTATTGTTACATCAACTTTGACACATCATAGGTGCCATTCACCATCTTTTATTTCGTGTCTTAATGTGTTCAAAAATGTGGAGCCTGTGAAGACAGCCTCTGAATTTATTAGAACTTCTTTCAACAACACGCCTCTTCCTTTGTTTTTTGTGGGCATTGCTCTCTCGAGGTTTTGAATGAAGAACCTGGTGTCAGGGGCAACAAACAGGATATAGTCCTCTCCTGCCTCTGTCAGAGCTGTAGTGTTTTCACTTGATTTTAATTTCACTTGAAGAAGACAGCGAGCTCACACAGGGGTGTTAAAGCATAGCTATTCTGAGCAATTGCCACTTGACCTGTGTACTATTTTGATCCTGACAGAAATGATGCTTTATGGACTTTTACATTAGCTCTTAATAATTAAAGCGTTGTGTATTATGCATGTGTTAATGCATTATATAAGTATAGATAATGCATTATAGATATTCATTCATGAAAAATGTTACTCAATTTTGCATTATTAACTCACACACTCCCACATGACACTTACTTTCACTTGTAAATGCACTTAGCTGCCGGTCCGTCGTCAAGCACTGTTGGACCATTGCTGTTTGTGACCTCCACCGAATCTAACACCACACAGAGCACAGAAAAAAATTATAGTGCCAGTTTTCACTGCAATCAGGCATATTCTCAATTCAAGTTCTTAGAATGTAAGTCCATTATTTAAACAGATTCAAGGCCGGATAATTTGTTTTGTTTTTCATTCAGATTTTTAGCCACAGCATAGCAACTAACTGACGGTTTGACATCTTACATAGGCAGTCTTGGTGCCGTGAGGATGAACCTTAATGATTTTGGTGATCCTTTGACTTTTATCCTGCCATCATTGGGTCAAAATTTCAGTTTCTCCAATACTGTGGTTTATGATTAAATACCTTCAAAACTAACGGGATTCCCACCAGCACACTCTGCTATACTTGTTGTTTAGTGCTACTTAGCATGCTCACATACATACTGAAGATGGTGAACATAGTTAACGTTATACCTGTTGATCATCACCATGTTAGCACTGTCATTGTGAGCATGTTGGCATTGTGATGTTTATATTTGGCTCCAGGCACCACGGTGCCCAGCCCCAGTTTGTATCTCTCATGTATTATCAAGCATTCGGGTCACAGAGGTAACCGTCAGGGCTAGTTCTTTCAGAGCTTGTATTATAAAGACCATTAAAAACTACAGGGTGTTTCAATCCTAGGTCAAATTCTGATAACCCTAAAAATTCATTCGTTAAATAACTATGAAGATGTTTTGCAGTGCAGAGATCTGATGACCTTGGACCACAAAGATTCATGCTGCTCTGTTTTCACACTCCTGACACACAGATGTCAAAGGAGCCAGCATGCAGAATAACACTGTTTGTGAGACGCACAGGCAAGGTCAGGTTGTAGAAAGCCTCAACCCAGCCACACAGAGTCTAAAAGGGGCTGTCTTTGAAGAGGATTTTACTGACAACTGGAAATCTGATCTTGAGGTCAAAAGTAATTTGCCCACTTGAACCTTTGCCTGTGACATTTTCTATAAATATTAGCCATCATGCCGGTTCCAAGAACAAAACTACAACAAACTGTGACTCATAATCCAATGTTGTGTCTTACTTTATAACAACGCCAAGTGGTAAATGGATCCATCCAGCACTTTTCTCGTCTTAACAACCATATTCAAAGTTCCCTACACTACAAGCCACATTGACCCATTCATACACACATTCATACGGTGTTTTTCTATAACACAAATACTCACACACCGTTGTTACATCAAGCGCAATTTGGGGTTCAGTTTCTTGCTGGAGGACATTACAGCATGTGGAGGAGCCAGGAATCAAACCACAGACCCTCTGATTAGTGGACAACCTGCTCTACCTCCCAAAGCCACCACAGCCTCCAGATCCCTGTTTCCCCAGTTTAAACATAATCTCACTTTTATCTGTCAAAACATTTACACATACTTACTCGGTCATGAAGTTGCTCTCTTTCTGTCACTCTTATTAATGTTCACCAATTACACACGTTACTTGTTCTATTGCTGGTCCCTGGGCTGAGACCTACATGTCACCATTACTGTGGTGATATCATTCATCCAGAAGAGAACTGTTCTAGAGATCAATAGCTACTGAAAAATAAATGAGAAATGGTTCTGCGAGATGGAGGAGGAGTGAACTACAATGCCCGTGACCTCAGGATAGAGGTCACCATGGTTTATCCACTTAAAGCTTATTAATTACCAACCAAGAGAAATGCATCATTACAGACTCTCTGCTTGCTCTTTAACAGTTTGGGGGCATGTGTTAAGCTCGTTTAGAAGGTTACGCAGCATGTTTGTTGTGCCAAAGTCTAATCTGTATTTGCCATTAAAATATGCAAACTTTTTTTTTTTTTATTTGATTCTGTTAGATCAAATAAAAAAAAAAATAGGCTGTTAGATCACACTTAAAACCTATTCTCTGTCATCTATTCAAAGGTAAACCCAGTATGGAAATATAGGTGTAAAGATACATATGCAAATGGATTCGAGATGCACATTTTGTTCCTCTAGGGCAGACCTTATATTATTCCAGTCACTGAATGTACATCAAAGTGAAACATGCATCCATAACTTGCATATAAGAGGTTTATGTGAGTTTACTGAGGGATATGTGGTTGCTGTGAGACATTAAATTACCTGACGGATGCAAGCAGAATTTTTTTTTCAACTAAATTACCACCTCTACACTTAATGGACGGTGCTGATTCATATTTATTCCACACACATTATCCTGAGTTGTGCAACTCATAACATAGTATACTGTGTGTCAGCTATATTGGAATAACTACTGAAATGCATCAATGAAGCTGATTTAGACAGTGAAACCTGCAATAGAGTACTGATTTCTAACACATTTTATTTTAAAAAGTGTATGTAAACATGGTTTTACTCAGAGATAATAATCTATTTTCTTTATTTCTGTTTTTTTTGTAGTTTAGAGACAGCTGTGACTTTCTGGTGTCCTGTCTGACATGATTGTACTTAAATGTTCAATGGCCCTCATCTGGAGCTCAGCCCATTGGAAAAAAAAAAAAAAAGGACCATGTTTCAAATTGCTTTTTTCCCCATCGTTTTTTAGCACTTACACCTTCCATCCCATCTGGTGGGCTATTCTCCCAGTTACACATTTGCATCGGTATGAGGCAGTTGTGAAATATTCAGTGAAATCACCAAACATTTTGTGTCATTGCACAAAATGAATTTAATTGAAAGAAGCAAACAAAAATATGTAGCTTTTTTTTTTTTTTTTATCTTTCCAGACTTGTCCTTTCAAGGTGAAAATGTAGAACTTGAAGCATTTACAAAATATTTTTTCCTTATGATACAATTCCTCACTCTTTTCCTACCTCTCTATCCTTACATTTTTAAACAAGTGGGCTAGGACAGGAGTATTTTCCAACATTCGAGGGAGAAAAGAACTGGGTATGCTGAACTAGATAAATAGGATGAAATCTGATCACAACGGCCTTGATGTCTAACTCAGGGATTCAGTGTAGGGAACCAAGGGACAGGATAAGGGAGGACACTGACAGCTTGTACCCTTGCGGGCCAAATCCCGACCCCTGTTGTCCTTCCAAGTTAGGGAGCATTCCCAGCTGATAGACACTGTGTTGTGTGTGCCCTGTCTGGCACACAGATTGTCGTACCCTTGTAATCTGCCTTACTCCTGCTATTTATACTTTTTTATAACCCATTTAAATAAATTATTTTATTATTCCCTCTTTTTTTGTCCTTTTTGGGGTTGCTGTTCCTGAGCCATATTCTCACATCCTTTGAGGAAGAAGCATTTCAACTCTTCATTCCAACCATCCATCTGTGCTGGGGAATATGGATCCATCTGAAATCATACTGTTGACTGTACTCTAGTCTACTGTATATCTGGGGTCTTAAACTGGCAGACAGATTTGGCCCTGGGTCTGGCCTACTTGATGTCATTGATTACAGGCCATTTGATTTATCCCTATGAACTAGTAAAAACGACAGGCTAAATGCAGATATTAGCGAATATTTTAATTTAACATTTGCTGGAGACACCAGAGTGATGTGTGAACACAAAAAACAAAAGCAAACCAAGTTTATGGCCAGATCATTGGATATGAGGAATCAATAACATATGAATTATATTATTTGACTATAGACTGGTCATAGTCTACAGTCTGGATTTCTACAATTTGCTACTGTATGGGTTCCCTGCAAGCCTCAACATCTTTGTTTCCTTTTTTGATCCTCTTCCTCTCACTACAATGGTTTGTACCTAAGCAGAAGTTTTAAACATAAATTTAATAGCTCAGGGTAGGCCTTACTGAATTCTCCTTTAAAAACACACAAAGTGATTACAGCCAATACTACAATAGGAGAGAAGCTGCTTGCCTTGCATCCACAATGTGCTGTGAGATGATTAATTTCCAGAGGAAATCTGTCATGCTGAAATATGTTATATACAAAACATGTATGTAATTAAAATAGATGTATAGCAGAACGACCAGATATTGAGTTTAAATTTGCTCTCGTAGAAAATTGGGGCACCATATTCTATTGGAGGGAAATATATATTGGAGGAAAATATATAAATCAAATTAATCATTCTTATAATCAGGAGTGGTAAATTCTCGATTCAGGGATCTTTGTTTCTGCTTTGAAAGAATACACAAGACAGAGACCTGGAGATAAATGATGATAATGATAGGTTTTATGGCTAGAAGTCTATAATTAGCTGAATAAATGAGGTATGAATAATGAACATATGACAGAGAGGTCAGAATCATACAGATGAATAAAGTAGATTTTTGAATGATAAATTGAACTGGTCACTTAGTTTGGTGATAGTGAAATGAAGTGTGGAATTCGGAATTACCAGAGAACGGCAGAATGCTAGGGGAATTAATAATTTCTCGAGGACTTAAAATTAATAATTCAGAGCACTATCCAACATCAACTCTTATCGCAGACAGCAGAAGTGAAGTTTCGCCTACTTTTGCAGCGTTGTCTTGGAGCTGGACCCCTTTCAGTTGGACCCAACTGGTGTGACTGACGTTGTGCCGGCTTACTGGGGGCTCTCCTGGCGAGTTGACCCTCCCAGAGGGTTGCTCAGCTGATCCAGTGATCTCACTCCAACATGGATGGAGCAGAGCTGAGGGCTGATGGTGGCTTTTGCAAACAGGCAGAGGGTGCTGGAAGATGCAGTCTCTGCTGTTTCTTGGTCCATTATGGTTGTAATCGGCTAGAACTCTGCGACACTGACTTTCCTTAACTAAACTCTTTAAATAGGATGACAAAGTGAGACTTACTGAAGTAAAAAAAAACAAAAAACTTTGGCTCATTAGAGCTACAAACTAAAGGCTGGTTTCAGATAAAGTTCAAAGAGGGACGGTGGGGGTGGGTTTCCTTCTTCTGGTCAGTGTTATTCTGAAACTTTCATTAAAAGGTCAGAAGTTCATCTCAGGACTGTAACTTTTGCCAAAGAAGTCTGCAAATGTATATTCAAAACCCACCATTAATCTCCTAGTGGTATTCAGATAAGGAGGGGTGTCCTTACTTCAGAAGTTACCTGGATGTGACTACAGTTCAAATGAGCATTCATGGTAGGATTGTGTTTATTTATAAGGCCTAATAATAAGTGATTGCATTGATTTTTCTCATGGTGTTGAGCTACACTAGAGCCTCATCAGGTTAAAACCAAAAGTCTTTTTTGTCTTGGCTTCCTTTTAATAAAACAGTAACAGTATACAGTATGTACTTGTAAGCTGTGAGTCTTCATATTTATCATATTTTACATAATATATTAGGCTGTAACTAGGCTTTAACTCTTATGTCAGTCATAATAATAAATCACACATTAAATTTTCTCATTCTGCTGCAAAGTACAAAATGACCACTGAAATGTCAGCCCTTGTTCATCTATAGTTATTTTGTTGAAAAGGGGCTGAAGAACCTGCATTCAACCATGAAGAACTGAAGTTTGACTAAGATGAGAAGATCTTGCTGCAGAGCCTCAGTGGTATCGAAGGAGACTGTTGAAGGATTTGAGAGCTTCTCTCTATGTACTGTGTCCACATCCTGTTGAAGCATTGGCTAAAACTTAACCGACTCTCTGTACTCAAGATTTTCAGCCCATCTGTGGCCACAGAATGTCAAAGGGAACAAAGATGAGTCAGTAAGTGCAGACCTCTTCTTGTGCTGTGACATTTTTGAAAAGGCAGTACATACTATTCTACAGTTTCTTGATCTACCATAAAGATCCTGTTGTGACTGGAGTGTGAAGGGTGGCAGTGGAAATACGTTCAAGACCTTCCTTTTGTTCTGTGTGTTCTTTCTGGAGGAGCTTAAAGAACCTTGAGAAAGGTATTGTAAAACCTCTTAATGAATGGTTTTTCAATACTTTGTTTACCCCTGTTGTTAAGTAGATTCTGGATTTGATTGCACTGGCAAAACCAAGTTAAACCAGTCAGACAAACTCCACAGATAAATTGTAATTAGGCCTCAAATTGCTTTGCAAATTTACAGAGCAGATGAAAGTCCTCATACTTTCACAGTCACTAATCTCACATCAGGACTCTTCTTGCTCCGTATAGAGTGCTAAATATGCAAAATCACATACTATTCTGACTTAATGTAAACCAACCTACACAAGACAGTCTGTGCGGTGGACATTGCTGGATAGGACACTGAAAAGTGTTTCTGTCAATGCAGAGATTCACTTTGTTCAAGAATCTGCATATCATCTGCCAATGCAGACAGTACTTGTACTGGTTTCATTGGTTCCCTTTCTCATTGCAAGCTCTCAAATATAAAATATGACAAGATCATTGTGTTAAACAAAATTTTACTCACTATGTATAGTCCCCAAAATGTATTGTTCACCATCTAATACCTTTTTGTATGTGAAGCTGACTACAAATCTATGATCTAAGTAAGCACTTTCAGCAGTCGCCTCAACTAAAACACTGATCATTAGCACATCTGGCCTCTAATCTGGATAAAATAAATCTCTACAGAACAGCTTAAAAATTTGCCTCAGTCTATTTTTCAAATTGTGTAGGCGGATGCCAGAAATCAACAAAAGCATTATCTAATGGAAATACAAAATCACAAATAAGCCTTCACAGTGGTGAAGTAGAAGGACCAGACACATTCACCATCACAGGGACACGCAGTTCCATTGGATAGCCTCTCATTACATTTTAATAGTGTGGCTTCAGAGAGGGCCTTAAAAGCTGTCTGTCTCTTTGGGGCTGCATGGTAATTGAAAAGAGGTTTCAATCTGGTGCATGGAAGCCAACAGGGATATTTCTGAAAATAACCCCCATTTTAATGAGTTTGTTCATTAAAAGTTTAACAATTTCCTCAGAAAATGGCGATGGAATTTCATGCCGAGTAGGAAAATCACATACAGTAAAATGACACATTAGAAATCAGAAATTAGAGTAATATTAGCCTAACCTCAGTAACATTCAAAGGCATTTTTTGCTATCAAAAAACAGAAAGGCATTCTGTGTAACACAAAAAACATGCAACATGACCTCAGTAAAAACAGGCATGACCACAGTTTGTTTTTGTCTTTTTCACTCACTATCACTCTCTCTCCCCTTCTTTTCTTCTTGACCTCACAATCATACTGTATGTACATATGCAAACACACATAATCAATCAAATCTAAAACCCAGAAAAAAGATGAAATAAGAAGATGTGCCCAAACAGTTAAGAGTGAGAACGGGAACTTGAGGACTAATTCCAGTTATATTTTCTGCTCTGCGTGTCACAAAACTTTTTTGCAATAATTATGATGTATTGTGTTCAAAATGTCATAACCTATTCTACTGCAAAGCTTGAAGTTTCTTCAATTTGCAGGAACACTGCTGTCACACACACATTTAAGGAACAAAGAGCAAAATCCAAAACCTGATTAAAACACATCCCTTCACAATAGCACTTGGACTGCACTGGGGCCTGCCCACATTCGGTTTTCAATTATCCATTGATAATTGCATATGAGCATCCCATTGGGGTTGAGTCTTTGGCCACTTGATGAATTAAGTCCAATATTCAGTCAACTTTTAGTAAGTGGTTTGCTGCTTCACAGAGCCAGGGTCTGTTAGAAAGTCACAATGCCAGGGTTATCTGTGAACTGATCGTAGGAGCTATGCTTAGCCTTTTCAGAGCCATGTCAAAAAAATGGACACTTAGCCGTTCCATGAAATACAATTTAGCTGTCTAGTTCTCTCCATGATGCTATTGCATGATCTGATTGCACTTGTTCCAAGCTGAAATGTCAAATGTCATTAATCAGGCATAATGTTGAACATTAAACTTAACCATACATAATTGCATATTCTATTACATCCTTCTGACTCTTAAGGTATATCATTGTACATTGTACTTACTGACAAGCCAACATTTTGAATGTGTCCACCTATTGTGGTTTTTTTTTATATATCATATGCACTTGCTGATCTTATTCTACATTCATATTCTCATATGTTACCTGAAAAACAACTAACTGAAGTGTGTTAATGATGTTGGACAGTGTTATTAGATCCACTAATTCTCCCTCCTATTTTTCACGCATCACTCCATGAGCGCATTTGGCCCCTTCCGCCCCGTTCCTCGACCACCTTTTCACTCTAGGTCTCTATATCTCACACGGCTAATGTGACATTTATCTGTAATTAGACTCTTACATATTTTAATAGAAAATGATATCCCTTAAGGTCTCACTGTCATTTGTATGGGCAGCCCTGATGATAATCAGGTCCTAGAAAAAACATTCTCAATGACATGGGCTGTCATCCCAAATTAACAGGCGCAAAATCCTTATCAGGGGAGTGACCTTCTAGAGCACTGCTCAAACTTAGGCAGCATGTGGGAAGAGACTAGCCAATGTGTCTGCATAGATACATTATTATTTGCATACTACCTCTGTTGAGCTTACTTTATTAGATATTTGTTAAGACCACTGAAGCCATAGTTTGTGGTGTCGTTGTACTGTATAATGTTGTACAGAGAACCATATATGTTGGCAAATAATTAAGCACACCTTAGTATTTACTGCAGTGTTGGTCAAGCTTCCAGCCTACAGCATTTTTCTGTCTGACCAATCAAGACGGTTGCTCACATTTTTGTTAGGGCCTCTTTCTCCTGGTCCTCTTTTCTCTTGTAAAAATAAGCAGCATCAAATCTCTTTTTGTTGACATGATGGCCCATGAATATTCTATGTGAACAAGTGGGTTTGCTCAGTCTGCTCGTTCTATAAAGCTCCTCCTGTGAGGCTTCACATCTTGTGAGCTACACTAGTTGGTAATGAGTGATCATTTAGCCATGAGGCATGGTGTGATGAAAAACTGTGAAACCTGAAAGTGCATAGTACAAAATATGTTGTACTGTCCAGCTCAGTCAATCAGGAACCAGAGTGATACTCATCCAAACAATTCACTGTGCTTTAACGGCACAGTTTCTGTTCCCCACATGCAGACAAAGTGGAAAGACTGTCTGTGGTGGGACACATGATGCAGTCAAGCAGTTATTGTCTTATGAGAGATTTATCTATTTTTCTCTCTGGCAACAGATCCCATGAAAAGAGCCAAAACCAACAATGAATTGATGACCACTAACAAGTGTTTCCTGATTGCTTATGGAAGAATCCAGCTGATTTATGTTACATTCTCAAGTGCCCGCCGCCATTACTGCAGTGCTAGAGAGGATTTACGTTGACAGTGGAAAAACAGATGTTTGGGTTATCACGGTTAGTGCCCCCCCCCCCCCTCTGATGGTAGTATGTATGAATATATAACTAATCTAAAACTGGTTATGACACAGGCTTTAGGAAAAGAAAAAATATCCTTGTAAGAGATTTGCTAGGTAGCAGCTCACCACTGGCCTCATGCAGGAAGACTACTTGGCCTTTATCGGTCCGTGGTTGGTCCATTGTCAGCAAGCTGATAATACTGTGATCAATAAAGGAAGATCAAAAAAATGATTGAGAAAGGTAAAATAGATTTTGTAGAGTGGAGGGTTAAGGGCTTTACTCTTTTTTTCCCCCCAACATTCTCGGTTTGTTATTGTACTAGCTGCTAACAACACAACCTAGAAAAGATGTCCAGGTGCTACCTTTTTGTTGAAGTTTAACTTTTGTAGATCATAACCTTTATTTCAACACATTGTATATCTAGTTCTACAGGATCTGCTGGACAGGTCTAGCAAAAGCCTTACAACTGAAAGTATTTAGTGTTATAGGATAGCCTACAAGTGAGGTGTCACTCCAGTATTTGCAGCGTATCCACCTACAATCTAGATTTGTCCATAGCTGAAATTCCTATCCAGGTTATACAACATGATGAGTTCAATAGATTTAGGCAGAGCCAAGACTCTTAATGGCCCCAGACTGCTTGAAAGCTAAGGAATGGTTTTCACAGGATCTTGTATATTGTGTACAAACAGTGGGAATAATATGAATATAGTGATTTGTACTGAAATATCTGATTTCAACATGAAAACACAGATCGGTATTGGAACAAATACAAATTAAAACTATGTTTCACAGAGACCTTACTGTACACATGGACATATCTATTTCATTTATCCTTTTACATCCACAGTGCTATGTCTTTGTCCCTTATCTTCAATCTCTTGTTCTCCATATCTGGGGAGCTCTCTGCTCAAGAACGATATTAGATGGTTAAGGTGGTTGAGTGTGGCAGATTGGGAGTAAAATGTGAGACAAAGCAATTGCATTTCATATTGAATTGGGAATAAGGGACAACATGGACTCCCCCTGCACACCTCTCATCGTTTGGACTTCCAACAGAGACAGATGAAAGTCCAGAGGAAATTGAAAGGCCTTATCAGTTAGTCTGATAACCCCATAAGTTATGGAACCTGTCAGTCTCTCAACTCTAACACCAGTTATATTTTTAAATTGTATTACATTTTTTTTGTAGAGAAATGCAGTTGGTTGTCATTATGATTTAAAGATGCAAACGTATGATTCAGCACCACAGTATATGTAATAAGAATGTATACTTTCACACACCGGTGAAATGACATCATGTTGAGAGCTCTAAATGAGCAAAACTAGACCTGCCTTTGCAGTTTAATGCTGACAAGGTAGTGGTCAGTTAACACATGGGTGGAACAACCCTCTCGCCCTGTCATAGCCAAACTAACTGAATATGTTTGTCGAAGAATCAAGGCTTAATCATGATTGGAGAAGGACACATGGCTTAAAACTTTCAAAGAATAGCGACACAACACAATAATGTCTGAAGCCGTGTGGGCCTCTGTAAAATGTCCATTAAAGAAAATAAGTGTAAAGATCATGGGGTCTGGACACACAGCACCAGTGAATAAAATCTACTTGTTTTTTATCTTAAACAAATATAATGTTGAAAATGTATATTGACATAAATCAGATTGAAACCATAGTTTGTAGTTTAACACCATATTAGAAAAAATGGTTAAAAAATAATTTGAGGTCTTAAAAAAATAATTCTAATTATTATGCAGGTGTTCAGTCTCTCCTGGTGGGCAACAGCCACAGAGAGCTTTGTCAGCTTATACTGGGAATTCCCTCACATGCAGTTTGCTGTGCAAAGCGAAGAATGTATAGGCTCTGCGGTCTGTGGTGTCCTCTCTGCTCGCTGGGAGATAGAGGCTGTGCATTTGCTTCATTTTGGAGTGGACCCTCAGGAAAGAACTCTCGAAGAGAGAAGAAGTGGCTGAAATCGGTGTAATGGTAAAATTTTCACACCTCTGCGTAAGATGACTGGCAGCCAACCATGACACTTCGTTGTGAGGCCTGTAGCAAAATTGATTATATGAAGGATATGTGACATAGAAGTCCCAGTTCAGTTCCAATAACCTCTTTCAAATGGTTACGGAAACAACTGGAGGAGTTGTCATGGGTTAAGAAAGTTTGTGAAATTCAAACTAAATCACTGTAAGTGTTACGTCTCACACTGACAGGGTGAATGCTCGTACCGAGCAGGTTTCAGAGTATTAATAAGATGGTCAGCAGCACCTTCTTACTTTCAGCTCTGGTTTCCTCAACTATTCATAAAATGTGTTTTGTTTAGAATTCTTCCATGTGCACTCAACTTGATTGCATTTATTAATATGACAATTAATTAATATGACAGCTCATTTAATCAGAGAGCACATTTTCTAATGGAACTTTCTTTGAACCAAAGAAGAGCAACTCCAACTCCAAAAAGGCCAAATAAGGACTTTTTATGTCAAATGAGGATAAAACTATAGATTGAATTCTCTGAAAAAATGAAACCCTTGTGATCTGACAGTGAAAATTATGTCATATCTTAATTCTCTATTGAAAGATTCTAAGGTCACCATAAGATTAAGTGTGGTAATGCTTTGTGATTAGGGTCAAGAACACTTTGAACAAAGTTCAAATTTCTGCTGCAATCAAACAAGCTACCATAGTACATTATACATTTTGACCTCGGCATGGTCTAAATCTCTGTCGACAGCCTACCTTAACAAAACTCTGTGGAAGCTTCAGAGCTTCTGCTGTCCTTCTCCCTGCAGGTTTTACCTTTAAATCAGAAGAATCTGTCAAAGTCTAATCAAGCATAATCAAGTGAGACATTTAATAAAGGAAAAAAAATGCCCCTGAACAAATGTTTCTAAATGCTAGAACTCATCATGTGTCTTGGTGGCACAACTGCAAGAGCAAAGCAGTGATGTCTGATCAAAACTACGCAGGAAAGAAAGAGCACTTGTTGGATGTTACCCCAGCAGAATGAGATATGGTTGAGGGCGTTGCAAATGTGCTGAAAGCAGCGATGACAAACGAGACATGGCCTATAGCTGCACAGTTACACCGGCTGAGCACACACAGCTCTATGAGCATCAGTGAATCCTGCTGAAGACAAGAAAACAAGAAATGCAACAACGAAAAAGATGTTTGGCAGATTGTCTTGAATACGGTTGACTAAACTGGGAAAATGTGTCTGCCAAGGCCACCACATACCTGGGTAAGGTGGACCAGTAAGGAAAAGTACAGTACGGGATAAAGTTACAGCTATCGATCACAATCTGCCACCCCACTGCCAAAAGGAAGTCATGCGTTAAATAGGTATGTTGTGTTATTATCACTCATTTTAGGGGGCAAAAAAAAATGTCTCTTCAGTTGTAGCGCCCTTGACAGATTTGATAAAAGCCATGGCTAAGTATGTCTGGAACACTCCTCTGACAAATGTCAAAACGTGTTTGAAAAAGTGCAGACGCTCTTGTGTGTTGCTCTGGTGGCTGGCTGCTCCATGAGAACAGGAACAATTTTCCCTGCAGTGGACACTTCAGTGTGCGAGCAGGGGCTGTCCTGCTACGGGGAGATTATCGGGGAGGGGTGAAACACCTGTCACCTTCTCCTTTTCCTGTAAGTTTAAAATCTGCTCAATTATTGTTCGAGAAGGAAGCAGTAACATTAATATAAGCTCTGCAGCTCTTCAGTGTATGTGAGTCCCAGCTAAATTGTCTAAACGGATCACAAACTTCTTGCAGTTTGCTGGTATTTACAAAACAACCTTAACCATATCTTAGCCCAGCCCAGAATCCTTAGGAATCACATCTACACAGACCTGCAATTTCTTTTTATTATCATTTATTTAGGGGGCGTTTTGTGCTTTTATTAGATAAGAATAGTGGAGAGATGACAAGAAACAAAGGTGAGAGGGTGGCAACAAAGGTCGCCAGCTAGATTTGAAGAGATTACCCTTCATAGCCCTAAGCCAAGGGGGTGTCCCTGCTGACCTGCAGTTAACGTTTACCTTTTTAATGACAGAAACCACAGTCTTTCCCTAATCCTAATCAAGTGTTTAATTTGCCCAACTTTACCATAACCAACCCCAAACAATTGTCAGTTGTTAGCAATTGTATTTGCCATAACCTGAGCCATGATCTTTCCTCAACCTTAACCATAAATAACTTGTGCCATGTGTGGATATTGAGAGAATTTTGAAACGGTTGACTCTGAACATAAAAAAAAGGCCTTTTTGATCTTTGAGGTTGAGGTCCTTTAGGTTTGTCAGTCTTTTCACTGCCCTGGGCAGTTTTCCTGTGTGGCTTCCTTTTTAACAATTCTCTCTTTCACTTATTGTTAAATTTTCTTCTTTAGAAATGTGTCAGGAAATGTGATAGTGGGTATAAGCTTGCTACTCCTTTTGTTTCTCCATTGTTCTGGCACATCAACAATTCAGAGAGTCAGTGGATCTGGTTTATTCACTCCCTAAAAAAGAAACTGTTCACTGGTTGTAAATAGTTTCTTGATTATAGGAACCTGCTACATCTGGTTATGGTTGGTTATGATATGTGAACATGTGCAAAACCAGAACAAAAGAAAAGAAAGAGAGAAAAGAAAGACTCATACAGAGTTTGCTTGAACATCTCAATAAATTCTGTGCTACCACAATGCCAACAATCTGTTTTGAACAACCCATCCGTTCTCTATACCACTTATCCTCTTAAGGGTCTAGGAGTTCCCTCTGGGAGTACCCAGAGGGAACCCACACAGGCACAGGGAGAACATACTGACTCCACACAGAAAAGCCCTGACCTGGACCCACCTCACAACAAGAAGGTTCTAACCACTGCACCCACCGTGCCACCCTGAACTATCCGATATTAGACACGAAATGTGTGATATGTCTTTGGGTATCTCTATTAAAAACAGTTACTCATACTCTCTGATTTCTTCATCTCAACAATATTAAGCGATTGTTTATTATAACTTTCATTCTAGCACGTCCCTCCTACCGCTGTTCCTCTGCCTCTTCCTTTACTCCTTTACTCAGAGGCCTTGTTGACCTTATTATAAATATTTTGACCTTTTCACCAGCTGACTTCTCCAGTTGTGGACAAGGGCACATTACAGGTAAGTGATCAGTCGAACAGAATAGCTGACAAGGGCTCAGATGGACAGGACAGTGGGTGGTAGAGTGCTGGGGGCGGGGCTCAGGCTGGAAAGTCTCCTGAATGTCAAAGATGGGGGCAGCGATGAGGAGGAAAGAAGGTGAGAAACACAGTGGAGTCAAGGCACCCCGGCCCGCTGTTCACTGTCCAGATGACCCCTCTCACTTTCTCTCAGCAGAAGGATGTGCCTGCCAGCGACTCAGTCCATCATGTTGACTCCAACAGCTGAGCAACATCTGTTCATTAGATTTGACAGATGAAAGCAAGGCCTGTGAAGATGGGATGTGGAGGATGAGAGTGAATCCCACATAATACATCTCTGATCTAATTATGAGAAGCTCATGTGATAGAGCAGCCTGGTATGCTGTTGTGTTCCCAGTCTCTTGTACATGTGATCTGCACAGCAGGCTGCACAGGTAGGTAGCAAGAGAGGGAATAGTGAGTGGTAATCGAGGCATTTGCTTCATCCGTCACGCTTCTTTCAGCTCTATTGTGCTGTGCTGAAGGTCTTTCTCTCCATTACATTGTTTGGTTGCTTTTTTTCCCTCAACCTCTGAAATGTCACAGGGAAATGGGCACAAAGCATTGACATGGATGAGAACCGATAAATAATACAGCGTACATTACCCTCCCGCTCTCCTCCCCCCACCACATACACCTCCTTTCACCTGAGCTTGTGCGTTTGTAGGAGACAAGACGTTGGAGGGCAGGCACCCAAGGGACACTGGAGGGGGGTAGAAACACTTCAGTGCACATAACATATAGATTTACAAACAAAATCGTATACATCTTGTGCACATTTCTATGCAGAAGTAATTTTAATTTTTAATACAACACTGCAATACGCAACCTAGCAGGAAAAATACTAACGTTCAAATAACGCACAGACAAATAGACCTGATAAAATGAAGTCCAACCTGAAAATGCACATACAACCTTGCACATTATATACTATAGCTGATGCTTCTTTATTAACATACATAAACTGTAGTGAAGATGCTTGTGAGGGCATGCATCAGGATACGCAAGAGTGGCCACGAATGGAATGAATTTGATTTTATCACCCGGGGGGAAGCAGGTCACACCACCCAGGGCTTTGACAAATACTGTGGCTGAGGAAAGGGATTTGAAAGAAAGGTCAGCGAGTGCAGGACTGAGACAGAAAAGACAATTAAGTCATCGGTATAGCTATCTGAAGTTCAAACACAACACTGTCCACTCTCCTCCAGCCTTATCTCCCTCACAACAGCAACACTGTTGGCTACCTGCATGATATCTTTTCCTGCAGGTGATAGGCATTACTGACACATTTTGAGACACATGGAGTGTTCATTCTGTGTTCTTGGCATTTGATGGGGACTGATAAGGCCGTATCTTGGAGGGAATACTTGGTACCATCAAACATGACAATGTGGTTCCTTAATGGTTAACATGATTCAAGCTGGAAAGGGACCACCTGCTTATATCTGCAACCTGTTTTTTTCCCACTTTAGCCACAATGACTAGTCCACACATTATTTTATTTTAGGGGGTTAGGGCATCCCACCTCTTAATTAAACCTTAAACTAGTCCATGTAACCACTGCACCACTAAATATTTGACTATTTTAATTGTAGAAGTTGATGTACTTTAATACCTTTTGCTAATCTAAAACTGGGGTTTTCAAAGTCTGACACTGTATAACCCCTTTCAGACAAAAAGGTGTCCACCGCACACCCCTTAGTTTACTTGCTTAACCACTAAATTTCTGGATGCCTACGGAACCAAGATAACGCTATTTGATCCCTTAGACAATCAACAATTGAACCAAAATAGCCTCATATTGCTGCTTGACATAACATCAGACTATACCAAATACATACAAAAGGTCTGTCTTAAGGCATTTATTAGTTTCTGACTCTGGGAAAGTGGGAAAAACAGTAATATTTCCCCAAACTACTGTATTTCTGAACAATCCCTTCAACCAAATCACACACATTTACTCTGTTCTACATGATCTCTTTTTGATAACTAATGGAATAACTAATGTAATATTTTTTCACTTCCATTCTCTGAGCCTCCCCTGAAACTGTTTGTAGTCCTCCCTGGGGAGGCCCGCCTCCAACTCTGAAAACTACTGATCTAAGAGATAATAAATTACAGATAATAGATAATTTTGTCATTATCTACTAGTGTGCGTTTAACTCATGATCTGCCAGATTTTCCTCACTTGCAAAGCTGTGGTTGGAATCTGGGCTGTGCTGCCACAACAGAAAACCATATCAAGTGCTGTTGCCATAAGCTTGTCATTTTTCAATCTAACTTGTGTTAGATTGAAAAATGTTCATGGACATAGTTGTTATTTCACTGAACCTCATATTTTGCCAACTTCATTGGTTTAAATTGAAGCATAACAAAGTTTCAGTGAAATCTGTTCTTCCAAGGAAAATCCACAAGTTTCACGTTATGAACAGAACAAAGCACCGGTGACTGATGGCTTCAGACTGCTATTACTACCCACCTGATCACCTGCATCAACCCCTTATGTCATGTGCAAAACTGTGGGATACATCAAGGAACACACCTGTCAGAACAGCATCTCATTGCAGGCTTTACTCGTTCGGCCATACTTCACACATCAGAAACACAAGCCCTTGCCTTGCAAAAATTCTATTTTCTCCTTGAGTAGTTTGCTTCTCATCTTTCGACATGACTCTAAGTGAGGCTCTCCTTTACAAAACAGACAATTATTTCAGGACATTGAAAATTTTTGCACACTTGGCAAAGAGTATTTTTCCCTCACAGCCTTTACAGCACTTTACGGGATGTTTACATTTTCTTTTCTGATTTAAGCTTGGCGTGCATTGTTGTGTGTCATGGTCATGGATGTAATGAATAACATCTTTAAAATTGATTTGGTGCCAATGGATCTGATATATATGTAGTATTCACCAGGATTTTGGCCCTGTTCCTTTTTGGAATAAGTTAAAAATTGGTTTGGGTCCAAGATAAAACAGCGTAAAGTAAAGAAAAATGTTGTTTTCAGTATATTTTTGCTGATGTATTGGCAAACACAGGCTCCATACATCTCAGAAACTGGCAGATTCAAGGCTTTGAGCTGTGACTCATTCATCTCAATTACAGATTATAAAAAAATGTTGATAGAGATTGCTACAGTACAACAAAAAACACAAGATCAGAAATTTCATAAGCTCCACAGAACAAGACCCATATGAAAAGATCCTTGGCCAGAGCAGGACATATGGACAGCTGCAACATGTGGTGGCCAGAGTAAAGCAAGTACTTGCCAAGATGGCAACCTAAGAAATTGCTTGTTGACATTGGGTGAGGGAAGCTGTCTTCTCTGCAGGTTCGAAACAAAGCCCCTGGTGAGAGAGGAGTTTGGAAAGGCAAAGGAAGATGCCTCGGATACATCAAATCCGATATTCTGGAAAACTTTCAGCAATTCAAGGGGGTGAAGGCAGGACAACAATCAGGCTCAATCTCAGTAAGATTGGGAAAATGCTAACATCACCTGGGGATATTGTCAGAATCTGAAATGAAACTTTCAAAGAACTGCTAAGCTCAATAAAAACGATCTCTGGGAGAGAGGCAGACCTATACGATTTGGAGGTGGGCTGGTGGTATTCAGAGTTTGAGTTTCAGGATCCAGAAACAACCCACTCAAAGCACCCAATGTGGTACTCAAACCAAGAATCCACTTGATGTTTGCTGCTCTTTAGAAAGACCTCCTTATGAAGTACCATGGCAATTATGAGAACAGGATATTTACAGTAAATAAGTTGGCAGGAGAGGTGAAAGTGAGGGGAGAAAGTTCAACATAAGATTTGAAAGCTGCTCAAGTAGAAAGGCTTTTTTGAGACTTAAATTAGAGGGAGACTTGTGATTTGGCAGTTTTACAACAATATATATATATATATATATATATATATATATATATATATATATATATATATATATATATATATATATATATATATTTAAAAAAATCAATGCTGTGACTGTTGCTTTAAAAGAGCAAACATTTTAAAATAGGTTAGAAACTGAGAATAAGTTGCTGCTGGAAAAGTTTCTGCAGCACAGAGCTTCCCCTGTGAGAAGCAGAAAACATACTGACTACACTGTGACATTATTATAATAGCTTAGTTGCTACAGTATGTCTCTGCACTGCTCCACAATCAAACACTTTTCACTGTCCAACAATGATTGCCATGCTGGCCTTCATTTGTGCTTGTTTGCATGCTGGACAAACTCTTGGCGAAGTAGAAGAAAAGAACCTCTTACTTCCTTACTTCCTTTGATGACTGCATCTCTCTCCAAATGCCACTCTTTCTCAAAGCTTCTTTCATTGTTTTTTTTTCCATATACCTTCAACACTGTAACAGCATCCCTCATGCTCTCTTTATTTATGTGCGACTCTGAACAGCAACAGTTGTTTGAAAGCCCCCTACGCATTTGCAAAACCTGAGCTGCATCATGTCTCTCCCAGAAAGCCTGAAGGCTCTGCCCCAAAATAAGGGGGAAAAAAAAGCAATCGAGACAGAGAAGGAGTAGGAGAGGAAGACACAGATTATGCACTGGCATTTGTTACCCTAGGAGGCACCGTTGTTCTTAAATTGAGGAGAGTTGGGTTGCAGCCACTGCCAACTTATCATGCCAGCTCTCTTGAGTATGGAGACAGACTAAACATTTGGTAAATTCAAGTTTAAAATACGGAACAGACACATCTGAAATATGGCACATTACTCATGACAGGAATGACCCCATTCTGTTACACTCAAGAGCTAAAATATAGTCCATGTTCATCAAACCACTGTTCCGTCCATATACATATGCGTATATACTGTACATATATCAAAACACTGGACTACAAGTCAAAGAACTGAATATACATACCCCAAAACAACACATGACAAGCTGACAGATGTTGGTATTGGCAATGTGGCACAAAACACCTGCACCAGTTCAGTGCTGGAACATACACTAGTTACAGTATACACAAATGCATAATTTTCCTACACAATATTCTGTCACAAAGAGTTTTTCTCTTTGTTCAGTATATGTTGAGATTATATTGTTGAAAGTTTGGCAACTACAAAAGCAGTACATGAAAAGCTGAAAACACACTCCTAAATTGCATTAGCACCAAGATGCCATACCAGCATAACGATTCATTTTTGGGAATGTTTACTTGGAAGGTCACATTGGGGAAAAGTGTAAAATTTTGGGGCCTCACACGCATGCAGACAGCAGAAAACTTCACATTTGATTTGCTGTCTGTGGCATGACAGAAAAAAAGAAAGAAAAGAAAACCTGCCCCTGTGTCAATGTGCCCTCTGTCCCCTAGAGCTCCTGTGCCATCACAGGAGTGACAGGCCTTAGTTCTTACTGATCTGTGAGCATGAGCGACAGCAGCTGATCCTGCCTGGAGTAGCGCCATTGTGCTTCTATCAATGCCCAGAATTTTTTTTTTTTTTTTCTAACACAAAAGTCACTGAAGAGGTTAAATGTTTAGTTATGTGCAGAGAGGAAACAGGCAGATCTGGTTAAAGACCCAAACAGGGGCAGAGGATGTGTCTTCTTCCAGGGCAAGATGCCAGCTGGAACATGGCTCACAATTACAGCCTTCTATCCATTTCACATTAGCTGGGCTTGGTTTCTGCTTTGAGCAGGGAATGAGCCTTGAACAGCTGGTTCATGAGGTGAGACATTTTTCAGGACACAGATAACACCTCATAATTGCAGGTTGGATTGTACATGGAGCTTGGCATGTAATTAGCTGCATTTATAAAAATTTGCAACTTGTAATATGGAAATAATTAGGACCCCATCAAAACGTACAGCACTCACTTATAACACAATCCACCAAGCCTCACAATGTTGAATCATCCTTATGTTTTTTCTCCCATGAGTTCATTAAATATTAGTGAAGCCTGTGTAGGAAAACAAGCCTATGAGGCCTATAAATATAAAACTTTAAAATGCCAACATTTAAAAGGTCAAAACTGTGCTTTGGATAATTAAAGAATTCAAGCCCATGTAGGTTTTTCGAAGTGCCATTAAGTTTGTAGTTCTGGTTCCACTTATAAAAATGCTAAACATAGATTACCACCTCACCTCATGATTTTCTTAAAGTATTTATGTCAAAAAAAAAGAAAAGATATTGAGAGATCTTTCAGCATCACATTCAAAACCAGGTCCTCACAAAGATTTTATACTTTGAAGCCTTTGTTTTTCTGCTAGAGCTCAGCTCAAGAGACGTCTTGGTCCATTGCCTACCGCCATCTTCTTGATACACCTTACTGTCACACCCCCATGATCCTACTGGCACACAGTTCCCTCACATCTGCTCGCTCTTCCTCTTGGGCCAGACAACATCAATGTTTGCTTTGCCGGTTTAACATGATGCCAGGGGAGAGGAACTGTGACATTTCATGTCAGCTGGCACATGAAAAGAGATTGGCAGTAATACCAGGGTTTAGGAATGGGCTGAAATGCATTGAGAAATAGTGTTGTTTTTCACAATTTAGCTTTCCATTACTGGAAAAATTACATGTTGTGTTTGGTGTCACTGGATCCATCAGGATGATTTTCATAAAAAAAAAAAGTTGTGTAGGTAAAATAATAATAAAAAATAACAGAGGACAATAGTGAAAGAACAAGGCAACGCAAAAACCATGTGTAAAGACATCTAAGTCTCTTATCCTGTTTTCAGTAATGCAACTGGCAACTTGTTTGAAACCCATTTAGAGTCAGCCAACGGACAGTATGTCAGTGGAGCCCCTCAGTGGAGCCCCTCAAACTCAGCTCTTTCATTACACACAGTGGAGAATTTGCATGAGGGAATACAATACAACACCATAATTGCTTTAGTTTTGCAGGAATGCAGAAAGCTTTTTATCCCAAAAAAAAGCGCTACACTGACAATGAATACATCATTCCCCAGGTGTCCAAAATTCAGCGCACCAGCTGTAAGAAAGACAAGCCTGCATTGTGGTGAGCTCAATGCCTAAGGAAACCAAGTCACAGAAAGTGAGAAATGGATGGGAAGAATGGCAGGGATGGGCGGCTGTAGGCCATGGTGCTAAACAGACAGAATGTGGAATACCAGCAGATGTGTATATTAATAAACTGGCACACTGTTTAAGTGCCACATCTCCTCTGCGCCAGGATCTTGACGAGATGAGTGATGAGAAGTTGTCATTTCGAAATGGGAGCCAAAATTGTGACATTTTTTGAAATGACAAATCACCATATGGGGGAGAAATCAGTTTTGTTTTTTTTTCCATCCTCTTATATAGTGAATAATTTTATGCACAGTGTTGAGGTTTACAGTTATTACTGTCATGTGTATGTGATGTCTGAGTCAGTGTTTTTAAAGGAGCCTGCTGAGTGCTTTTCTTTGTTTTCCACTATAGTTAGCAACCACAATTAGATAATTATTATAATCCTTTCAGTTTGTTCTTTGGTCTTCTAAAATAGCCATTTGTCTTTTTTTTTTTTAACGCTGTTGTTGTTGTATATAAAACATATACAGAATATATACAGAACAAACAAACAAAAAAAAAAAAAAACAGAAACACAATCATGAGGCTTTGTTTGACCGATGATCAACATTTAGCACTATTCCACCCCAGGGGATCTTTTTTGATGGTAAGAATCCCCTGGTAGCGTTGTGGTTGGATGGTGGGTCAGCCTATGATTCTGGATGGAAATGTTCCAGGCTCTCACATAAAGCAATAAACTGTTGGGTTAATGTCCTCCTGGCCAGCTGTGGCTAACTCTTTGGCAGTGTTTCTTCTGCTGCCCAGGCCTCTTCCTGCAATTTCCCAAATTATTGCATATTTCCACTGAGCCACCTGCACCTCCTCCAGTCTGGCTGACTGGTGCTCTGCTAAAACCCTGGCATGTCCTATTAATGGCAGACTTTACTGCCACGTGCGAGCGGGCTGGTGTTCCTAGTGTGCATGTAATATTCTGCTGACAGTGTTCATGACTGGCTAATGCATTCCTACCTGAGACAGCCAATGGGGAAAAACAAATGTCTTCACTGTTATTCGGGGAACCTCTGAATAGGATGGACATGCAGGCTAAGTTGCCCAAATTAAAAAAAGCCAGGAGGATGGTATATAATCCAAACAGTGCAAAACATTCAGGATTTTCACTATATGTATGCATGGAATGACTGAGATGAAACATGCTTACAAGACATGATTACAAGCCTGTGCACCTCATGTTACTGGATCCAAAAAACGTGTTGTCAGTGACTGGCACCATGGTTAAAAAGATATGGAGGAGAAGAGTGATAAGCATAGACATCAGGAAATAAAAGGAAAGGAAATAGAATCACTTTTTAGTCAGTAAAATAGAATTTAACAACAAATATTGTACACATTTTGTTGTCCGATAAAATACATCTGCTGTCTTTATAACAGAAATAAAAATGTTCTCAAAAACTTTCACTTTTTATTATTCATTTGTTAAATAAACCACTAAATCAAACCAACTGTAAGTGATCCAGGATAATGCTGGAGCCATTGTTTACTGTCCAGAAGCTGCACTCTCACGTAAAAGCGGATGTTTTGTCTGGAACCCAGTCATGAGCTGAAACTTCACTGATCTGAAATAATATGATGTTTAAATCTGGGGGTTAACAATATCAACAATATCAGGTACTGTGATCTGATGCATGTCAGTGTAACATACACTAGACATACTATACATACACCAGCAGTAGAGCTAGTGCTCCATGTGTCTGGAGCAAATGTGATAAAACTGCAGCTTTCTTAGAGAGATGATGTGTGTCAACACTGGGAAATAGAAGAGTGGTGTATCCCGACAACTCCTACAACATTTCAAATTAGTAAAATGGACAGAACAACACAGATCAAGTTCAAATACTTCAAATGAATTTTTCATACTAAGAGTATCATTGTTGTAATTTATCATCCACTGGCTGTTGTGAGTTCTGTTGAAATTACCGTGGCACAACATTACTGTGTCCCTACCAGTCGAAATGAGTGCGTCTATACAGCTTAGAGCTATGGACAAACAATTATTCTCCTTGCGTGTTTGTGAATATTGCACACTAGTTGTCCCAAAACACGTTGGTTCTGGGAAAAGTCGAGAAGGGAAACATCAGCACAGCTTGAAAATATGAGACTCAGTCCAAAGATTCAGAACAGCCATCACTTCGTGGTCGGTCTTCCTGGTGTTAAAGTATAATTCAAATGAATGTTTCATGAGTCGACCCATACATAAGAAAACAACTGCTGGGCACAGACGGCCCAGCACTAGTCAACCTCGATGACTGTCAACATGCTGTTTAGGTCACCAGCTGAATATGGGAACACAATGCTACACTAAGAATGGATGTCACAACCATTTGTTCTCTTAAGGTAACATGGAAACAAGCATTGTAACAGACACAGGAAGATGGCACCTTCTGTGACAGCTAAAGAGAGTAAAGAGACTGAGGGGACGCTACTCTCCTCTGACACAGGTCAAACAAACGTTAATCAGCCTTTAGCGTATCTAGCATTCCAGTAGTAGGTAGTTGATCATTTAAAAACCAATTCATTTACAGCCGCTTTCTCTCTCTCGTTTTGTTTTACCTTGGAGGCATCCACATTTTAATCATCATTACCATGATCGTAATTACCATTCACATCATCATAATCCTAAAGACATTAAACAAGCTGGTGCTAATTCCTCATGACAAAGAGCTTGGGCGCCTTCACTGACTGCACTCTGATGCTTTAAATTGCTTTCCAACCCCAAATGCTTGCTCAAGTCCCAAATGAGGTTGGCACAAAGAACTGACAGACCTTATACCCTGGCTATTACAATTCAGATGCAAAATTTAATCAGTCATCAGTTTGACATACTCTAATTTGAAAAAAGATGTATTAAAGAGAACCACAACGTTACAGGTTTTGTGCCAAATAAGCAAAAATGTCAACGTGTTTGATAAATTTAACATAATTTGAATTTGCAAAACAGGTTTTTGCATCATGACTTTATTTAATATTGATGGCAGTAGGCTTCTACTCAGAATGAAAGTTTGACCCAAGTGCATTTTAAAATGGTGGATAGGGATTTAACTAATGGGTTGTTCAGAAGCAGCAAAGCAGCAGAGTTTGGATTTTCTTTTTTTTTTCAGCAGTCTGAACTTATCTTCTAACTCTTCTAACTACAAAAACTTCTCCTCTTGTGTAAAAGTAAAATATTTAAAGTGATCAAACTGTAATTAAAGCAAAAATAAAGCTGTATAGTATAACATAATCTTGCATTTAGTACGACGGAAAACCAGCAAGAGGAACTGAAGGAGCAGCAAAGTTATTTTTCTATCACTGTTTCACTCTCTCACACAGTGATGCGCGCACACACACACACACACACACACACACACACACACACACATACAGACACACTTCCTGTCAGGATGTTACTTATTCTATAATTCAAATTAAGGATGAGTTGGCGCTCCCCAGGCTCTATATATCACAGTAGCTGTGGTGCCACAGTGTCCATCAGTTCATTTGGATCCTGAACCACAAACCATATTTTACAGCTGGGATGAAGACACGCTGTATGTGCAGAGATGTTGAAACAGTACATACTGTCTTTTGAGGACAGACTCAGAATATTGTGTAGTTTTATTTTAATGTCTGATTCTAGTAAGCCTTCAGTGTGGACAAGAGCATCATAACTGTACAAACTGTCTGGAAAATAAAATGGATTTAGCTTCCAATGTATGCTGTTATAGTAAACACAGTCTCAAATGAGGAAAAATTGATAAAATGACAACACTCACCTTTGATTAAGGGTTATATTTGTGTGGCTCATAGCCCAAATACTGTACTGATTTTTAATGGTGTGCAGGCCAAATGCTAAGTGCTGGGTTAAGGAAACAGGGGACACCTGACAAGAAAGGGGTGAGGAATCACTTCATCTGTGGCCCATTTGTGGCATCCCTTCAAACGATAAAAGGACTTCTTTGAAGATGCCACCACAGGTGCACTTAGCAGTCTCTCCTTTTTGAAGAATAGTCAGTAAGCTGTGGTTTTGTGTTTGAATAACCTTTGCAGCAGATGTGACCATCATAATATTTTGGGGAAAAAAACACACCTGTGGCTGTATACCGAGTTTGGTGCAAATCAATCATCTACCACTTTTTTTTTTTTTTTCCAGAATAAGTTTTAGGTAAATTTAATTTGACGTTTTCAGGTTGCGGTTTACATCTGTTGCTCGGAGCTGTGCTGGCTAATGTTTCTTGAGAATAACACAAATATGTTAGCTGTGCTAGCAACTGTAGGAATGTTTTTTGTATTGAAAAAAAAAAGTGTTTTGGACAAAGCATATAAATAAACAGCAGAAAAAAGGTTAGGATGCGTGGGTAGTTTGAAAGTTTCAGAATATTTAGTTTTTCCTAGGTTGTTGAGATCCATTATAACTTCTGTGATTCAAAGGTGACTTCAAGTGCCATCTCTTAAAGAACAATTAGAAACACACTTTCCAGAGCCACCTTCGACCCTATTAAGTGGTTGATAAACACTTTTGGTGGAGTATTCTGCTTTGTGCCCAAAGGCTGTTAGCTAACCCTCTAATCTTGCTTTGTGAATAATGCCCCAGCTTCAGGTTTTACTGAGCCAAATTATCCACAACCTTGGTAAATGTGATTACATTTAAATAACAGATTGTCTTACCATGTAATTCATACAAACAGCAATTACAGTTTTTTTTCCACAATTGTTTACACCCTAAAATTGGAACTTGAAAAGCAATCACCAAAACCTGCAACTCATGTACCAAATCCCTGAACCAAGTCTGCACAACTGCAAGCAACGTTTCTGCATACACACAGTTTTTAATTCTAAATCACACGTTTTACGAAACACTACACACACTTCTCTACAGTAGTCACTGCAACTCATGTACCAAATCCCTGAACCAAGTCTGCACAACTGCAAGCAACGTTTCTGCGTACACAGTTTTTAATTCTAAATCACACGTTTTACGAAACACTACACACACTTCTCTACAGTAGTCACAACATTCAAAATAAAAACCTCTTGTGTTCCTTTGGAAAGCAACACCAATCACAATGCCAGGCTTTGTTTACCAATTGGCAACACCCACTCCTCATAGGTGTAAACACTAGTTGCTTAATTGCGCACTTAGAAATCAGAGGCCACAGATGAGCTCTCTTGTGTTGGGGGGAAAATGGAGGTCGATGGTGAAGCAAGAGCTAGTGGTCAAGGAGGGAGAGTAAGAGGAGGAAGAAGAGGAAGAAAGGACGAGGACGAGGAAGGACAGTTGTCTCAGATGAGGTCAGGGCCACATTAATTAATTAATTAATAATTTAATGAGTGTGGGTCATTTTTATACAAAAAACAAACAAACAAAAAAAAAAACAGTTTGGAAAGAGAAAAGAGTTTTGTGTTTGGAGTTTTGAGAAAATGAGCCATAAAATGTGTGAAAACAATTGTGGAAAACTGTAATTTATTACGTGTTTTTTTTTTTTTTACAAATTTGATTTGTCATAACAGGTTGTTTAATTAAGTAAAAATGCCAATATACTTTAGTTGCTGCTGCTATTGAGGCCAGAAAGGCGGTATAAGTCCCATTCAGTGTAACATAGCTTCTAAAAAGACAAAGAACATGACAGAGAAAAATGAGAGACTGTTTTCTCTGAGAAATATTGTTGTGAAACATGCAATCATGCCCACTGTCATGCAGTTGGAGAAGTGCTATGAGGTCTACATCCAGTGCCTTTGGGATGCTGAGGAGACATCACTCCAAACTAAATGTGGCAGCTCACATAGATGTTGATTTATGGTGCCCCTCATGCCCTCTGCACCCCTATCTGTCTTCACCATCAGGCTGCATTTGCAAAGTTTGTACTGAATATGAAGCGCCAACCATACAGTCCTTTTTTTCCGCTGAGTCAAATGCATAGGGCTGTGGATCGCAGCAGTAAAAGCCTAAATTTTGGGTAAACACGATATCCTCAAATGAGGCTTGTACAGCCATCGACCTACCGCCCACTTGTGCTAGGCAGATATGAAAAACAAACAAACCCTTCCACTGTTCTGAAGCCAGCTGAAGAATTGACTGATGTCAACAGGCCAGACAAATGAGGCAGAAGTAGTTCAGTAGAATGGACATCTGAGAGTTGAAATGTGCTGCATAAAATTACAATTCCTGACTATCAGAACTCCAATGAAAACAGTTAACGATCATGTGCATGTCATGTTACATACTGTATATGAAACTATCCAAGGCAGTGGCCTAAAGGCTGTGTCACATTAACTAAGCAAGAACCCGGTTTTCTGAATGACAGCTTTTCAGTACAAGCATAACAATCACACAATGCAACATCTTCAGAATTGTCTGAACCAGCCACTGTGACTTGGACAAGGACCTGAAGTTGTGTTTTTCTAACACCTCCCTCGTGTACCAGATACAGTGTGTTACGTACATTTATGCATTTCTTTTCACACCCTGCCTCTTTTTTTCCTGCATCTTGAGACTTCAGTCTGGCCAGCAGCACTGTTTCCACTCCTCTACTCATATTTCACAAACTAATTTATTTCTTTGAGCAAGGAGGCAAGTACACAGGGCCGTTCTCTTGAGGTGAACGCAGTGTAGATTTCAGAGCAATACCTGCAAGCAGACGGCTATAGTAGAGGTTCTGCTTTTGTAATTTACTGCGCAAACCGACCCCTCCTTTTTTTGGTTTCCCGTACCGATCATTTCAATGTCTGGCTACAGCAACAGAGACAAGGTCAACATGGAGTTTTTATTTTCACCCAACTTCTCCTTGTCATTTGGTACTAAGTTCCAGGGTCTAAACGTGGTGCAGTCTTGCAGTAGTTAAAACAGAGTAAAGGCATACTTGATTTAGGTAAGAGATGAAATTCCTGATTTCCTAACAAGCTGTCTTTACCAGACCACATGTACCAGATGCATGTTCCGACTAAATTGCTATTCAAGTCACTTATTCATTGTCAAGAGTGGTCCCACCCTTTCAGCAATGAAAGTCACACATAATCTCCCTTCACAATGGCGGCTATGTCAAGAGAGATTACAGGGAAGGGTAGAGTATTGCTATTTTTTGCTGGAAACAAATAATTAATGGTGTGAATCTGGGTGTTCTGCAAGGTTTTAGATTAGCAGTAGTGGGAGTACTGTAGTGACACCAGTGTAAAAATCTCACCTCAGCTGCCAAATGTATCAGCATCAGCCCTCCCTCTCTCCAAGCAAACCACTTTTGCTCCAAGCACAGCCTTGGCAGCCTAAGCATTGCATGGTGCAGTACCAAAGACAGATGAAATGAATACCCTTGGTGGTGTCTTCGAGTACAGTGCTTTCAAGTTAAGTTGTACTTAAGTGTATTGCATTAAACAAAGCCTGAGTCAGAATGTCCTTTGTGTTACTTCGCTGCTTTGGTCATTGCTGCTTTTCAATTAACAAGAGATGCAAACTCAAGAAGTCACATCTCCTTGACAGAAAAAAAAGTACCCTGGAAAGCTAGCTGCTACTTTTCTGAACAAACACACCCACACATTCATTCTTTATTTATTTTTTTTTTTTATTTTGGCCTTCTGTGGAATGATGTGTACTACTCTTGTCACACTAACAACCAGAAAAACAATGATTTGGACAAGAAACTTAAGAAAACAACACAAATGAAGAATGACGTCCCTGACTACACCAACACGATGCTAGCTGGTTTTCATTCCCTGCAATTTGAGGCATACATTTTCATTGAAGAGCAACTATGAGCAAGCTAGAGCCTGCAACTATCGTCAAGCTGTGAAGTCAGACAAATTATAGTTGTGTTTTTCCTTTGAAGAATGCTGTTGTTATTATTATTATTATTGCGCTGTGGGTCTTCTGACTTGTGTAATGTGCGTTGTGCACATCCTTCAATTTGCTGCAAAGTTCTTTGATACCATCATTAAGGTTTATTCTACGATACTGAAAACTGAAACTTTTTCTTAACAAGAAGGTGTTATGGTTAAAAGGCAATGTGGTGTTTATCTGTTTTCTATTCTGTGTTCATTTTAAAAGATAAAGTCACTTCTTCACCAACAGGGAATCTGATGCTCCTCAGAGAAACTGGTGTTAGTAGATTGTGAACTAATTTTGTTCTGGTGGAACCAAACCAAAGTTATAATTGGATTTCTGTTCTTTTCTGTCCTTACCTTGAAGTTTTTAAAATTTTTATTTTTCTACTTTTCTTTCTTAGTTGCTAGAAACAGCTTGCCTGGCATTGTCAGCAGGTGCTTTAAAATCACTGGATTACCTCAAAGAAATCTCAGACAGCTGTACTCCCACCAGGTTCAGAGACAGACCCAGGCAATATTAAATGGGTCCCACAGACTGCACAATGAATTTAACAACCTCCTGTTAGAAGGATTCTTTCTTGTAACCATACAAAGGACAAATTAGAGGAAAAAAAGTATCATGTTGGTGTTTGACAGCAATGGTGTTGCAGTGGCTAAATATTGGCTCTAAATCCAAAAATGTCCAAAGTGTTTATTTCTACTTTACAGTAGAAGTTAGAAATTTAAAATCAAATCTTGGTTTGTTACAGTGTGTTGTGGTAATTAACCACAATGCTGTATATGTGTCCACCGTTTTCCTGAATCTCCTCACTCCTCTGTGAAGCACCGTGGCCTGTGTGTGCCCTCCCAGCAGGTGGGCATGTGTCTTGTCTCTGTTATCTCTGTAGTTATTCATGGCAGCAGGTGCTCTCTCTGACATTTGTGGGGCAGGTCTCCAGCCTTTGTCTTCCAAGCCCTGGGGGAGTGCAGCAAGCATGACTTCACTGCACCTGATCCCCTGCATGGCATATGCATTGGTCCATTACTCTCCCACCGTCCCCCTGGTGTCACTGCACCAGTGCAGGACACAGATTATGTAAACTGGAGGCTGGGACAATTAGTATGCAGAGAAGCATAGGAACTCCTTCTGTATTTTCATATGAAAGAAACTTTCTGGAACAAAGTTCAACATCAGAGCGCTAGATTAATGTAATTTTTGCTTTGATGTTTATGCTCAGCATTCCTTGGAGACAAACTGGGCGGTGGAGGAAGAAGTGGCTCCAGAGACAGGAGCTATTTGATTTGATCCCACCACTTAGCATAGCATTTCATTAATACACCACTAATGACTTTTTTTCCCCTAAACTTTTACTTTGTAAATAGACATTATTGTCTCATATTGTCTTACACGTGTGCATGTAAACCAGGTAAGTTGGATATTTTCATCTGTGAATTTACTTTTAAGTGAGTGTAACCACCATTTACAGCGTGCACCCACTGTGGTTTAAGTACTCAGTATTATTGTTAATATTCTATTATCTCCACCAAATCAAATCAGATGCCTTTATAAAAAAAAGGATCAAACAGGCTATAATTAAAAGCCTGTTTGGAGTGAGTTCTTTTATATACTGTTCTTATTCTTAATCATAAAAGAATTTACTTAAGTGAAAACCATATTCAGAGTCCACCATACAGATTAAGGGGGGAAAAAAGCACATCCAGTGTTTTCCATGCAGGTACACTGGGAATTTGCTAAGCATCTTATTTACGGCACACTACTCTTGCACTTAGTGCATTTACTGAATCAGTACATCAGTCTTTGAGTCAGTGAACGCTCCACACATCTAAAAATTGCAATCTGTGAAACTGTCTTTTTAGGATACATCCAATTTTTTTAGGATACATTTGTTCTGATGCAGGGACCATTGGAATTTAATGAAGAGTCCATTTTAATGTTGTTATAATGCTTGATACCTTAGTAAAATCAGCTGTGACATGGAGGATCCTGAATATGGTACAATTCTTGTTATTCTTATAATTCTTATAAAAGAAGCCGTGGCCTGATGAGGATCTGTAGGGAACAGTATATTAAACTGATTGATGTACTGATTGAAAGACTGCATGTACTGATACCACATGAAATCAAAAGTAGTGTACAGCAACTTGTTCAAACAAGTTGAGCTGATGAAAATACCACATAAAAAATGCTATTTGATCTTGTGTTTTCTTACCATCTCAAATCATGGCACCTTTAAACCTCGTACTCAGTTTTTTAAGCATTTTTTCCCATTTACTCACAGTATTTACACAGCATCGGAATAACATGCATGTAAGCAAACTTGAATTAGATTAACTGCTAAGACTGGGTTTTATGTGGAACTGGAAGCTGAAACATTGCTTGCATGATCTTGAGCAACATCAAAGGTCCGTTTCTGGATTCAACTGCTCTGAGCTAAACTTTTTTTTTTTTTTGGCCTCTTAGTGGCAGCTGAAACAAGTTGTGAATGCATCACATCTTCAACATTGAAGACTTTGAAGATGATATCACGAAACTGTTATCAAGCTGTTTCTTATTTACACATCCAGCCGTTTCTGGCGACTTGGCAAATATAAGGCCAATACTGATTCTCTTTTAAGGTTTGTTTTGGGTGTGCTGAGAAAAATATCTGGCTTTTTAGCTGCTAAATGCACTACTACGTTTGCCGCTGTAAATGTATTTGATTGAGGTTTAGTGCAGAGGAGATGAAGTGGGTTTTTAGGCCGTTTTTTTTGCTGAAAACAGCTGTCTGCAGCTGCCGGAAAAGATGCTAAGAGAGCAGTAAAGTTGCAGGAAGGACAGGAAAACAATGAGCTGAAACGCACGATAAAGCTCCATAAAGCCTTGGGGAGCTGCAGATTGAAATGATAATTCTCTGTAGGTTAATCTCTACAAGCACAGAGTCACACACTGTATTCACATTGTCATTTGATACATTGTTGTGATAAAATAAATACATATAGATTTGAGCTGCTTAAGAAACTTAAGAAGAGCCACATTTTTCATTTCGATGTTCCACCATGAAAAAAGTAATCGCCACTAAACAAACAAATCAGAAAAAATACATAGCTTCAATAGAACTGCTTGTAAAAAGAAAACTTTTGTAAGTGTTGCCTGTGTGAAATGACAGAAATCATTGTATGGAATACTGACACCTGCCTTTGACTGACAAACTATTTGAACTCTAAACTGTGATACTGCTATGATACGATTCTGATGCTTGTAAAGATAAAGTACACTCACTTCCCAAAGAATCTCAACACGAAACAGGAGACGCACCAACCAATGAAGATTTCACTCTCCCTTAACTCAGCTTCTTTTCAAACTAACTTATTAGTCCTTATCTGCTCAATGCCACATTCCATCCCACTTATTCCTTCCCATATCCCTCTTCTCTCTTCTGCTGATCCAGCATCTCAGCATTCCTCCTCCTTCTGTCCGTTCACCTCTATCCCTCCAAACCCTGTCCCTCTACCCATGCCAGCTGCTCTGACACCCTGCATTACTCTAGCAGCAATGGGCACTGCTGTTGGACGGCTTCCCGGCGCCGGACGTCCTCCAAGGGGAGAGTCAGTGTGTCACAGCAGATTAATGCCTTGCTCGCTGACTGATCAACTCCCGCTGGTCTGGAACCCGGAGTGTACTGTGGCATAGCCCAGATAGGGAGGTGATGCTATTCCGACTCATTGCCACTCAGGTGGTCTGGCCCGGGAAACTGTGATCCATACATTTAATCTTCCAGACAGTGTCACAATGGAGCGGCGGGATGCTGTTTGTGGAAGAGGCTTTGACAGGCCTGTGAGCGGCAGAGAGTAGTGAGTAGGAGGTAATCAAGTTAAGTGGCTGTTTATGAAGAAAGAAAATGGTGAGGTCACTACTTGTGTAATTTAACTGCTAATGCAACATAAACGTTGTGTCTTTAGTGTGTGCGTGTGTGTGTGTATGAACGACTTCTTTAAAGAAATATATCCTGCCTCTAAGCTCTGTCCTATTTTTATGTGCATGCCTGTCTCACAATATGAGCAATATGCTGCGTAGTTAAAACTATTCATTTTTTATGGTGGTGCTAGGCAGTTGAAAGGGAGAGACACACACTGAGACGTAGGTATTATGTTTCACCAATCATTAACTCATTAACTATATGGCAGTATCAACCTGTCTGTCCCATTCTGTCTCCGGACATAACAGTTTTTGAAATACGGAAAATGAACACCTGAGCATGTTTAAATCAGCTGAGAAATTACCACATCAGCGGGACCTCTCTCATCAAGTCCCTTATTAACCATAAGGGGAAGTGACATGGAAAACATGAAAATCCTCATATCTAAAAAGCCGCTGCAATGATAAAATAATAGGGGGTCATCTATAATCGGCCCTCACCTCAAGATGATGATGTCTTTTCAAACTCAATTACACATTAGCAGGACAATTTCTTCCTTTTTCTATCACACTTCATCAACTAGGGCTTGGCTGCATACTCTATCCTCCTCATTAGCAATCACTCCATCACTCACTAATAATGGCCTATCAACACTGTCACAATGACCAAAGTTACAGCAGGGGAGAATGAAATATTAACTTATGATGTTAACCCAGGGTCACGTTTTAACATTGTGATATTAGATCAGATTTAGTCAAATACAGCCATAAATCAAATATGAAGGAGACTTTGAAAAAGTCGGTTTTAAAACTGTTCGAAAGAAAATAAAAAAGCAAACATGACCTTTTAAAGGCACGGAGTGATTTAAACTTACAAGACTGAAAACTGGTCTATTCTGGGCATGAGAAAAACGATAAAAAGAATCATTCAGGAGTGGTTCAACACACAGACAGTGAAGTGAGAGAAAAAAAATAAAGCAATAAGCAGAACCTGAGGCAGCCACCTTGGTTTGTGTGTCTCGCCATTACCATAAATGGATGCTGACTGCCTGCAGTCAGGACCAATACACTATCTATAAGGGCTCATTTCTCTCAAATTTACTTTGCCGCTGGTGTGACGGACGGTCGCTAGTCTTAGCAGCCTAAATCAGTTCACTTTCACATAGCTCTTCAGGCATGCCAGCCATAGCCAGAGGTGCATGCAATGAGTGTCACCTCCCCACCCCTTCATGTCCTCTCCCATTACCTTCACAGATACCATGGTAAATGGCTGGCTTGAGGTTACAGACACGGGGTCCGCTGTTTTATATTCATGTCAGGATAGTGGACTATTCGGAGTATTCGTTCAGTACAACCGCCACATGAGAAACATATCCTTAGGCTGGCGTAATGACGATTATAAAATGAGGTGAAAACTATTATCTGTCTTTCTCTCTTCGCTGAAACACACACATACACACACATACATACGCAGGAAACGTCCGCATCTGCCAAGAAAGCACTTAAGCAAGACTGGCATGGTGAATTTTGATACTACTTGATTAGTACTTTGCATAAGTATTGCGTTTTGTTCTTAAGGGCTACAACCAATGTCAAATAGACACTTGAGAATCAACAGCCATTACATCGTCTCCTCACGTAAACCTAGTTTTCATCACACCACCAATCTGTCCTCATGGGACCGTCCTGTTTTAAAGCAACTTAATCCATGCCCTGGATTCATTTTATGACATACAGTAAAACGTGACACCATCTTGTTGTGCAGTTTCTTCGACTGAGTCATTATCTCTCTGACGAACTACATATATTTTCCAGCAGAGTGGTCTGATGCTCAATAATGCAAATGAGTTCTTTAATCTAAGCTTCCCTTAAACTGGTAATTAAATAAATGATTTATAGTTGTATGAGAGGCAATAACACTTTGTATGCAAAATATCACCTGATTGGTTGGATGTGATGTGTTTCTTCAATATTTCACATCAAACAGATAAGATTTCAAGCTGCAGTCTGTAATTGGCATGAGTTCCGCACTGTGGTGTAGTTGTATTTGTTCCTTTCAGATTTTAAAAAGCAAAAGGTGAAGTTTTGATTTTTAAAAGTGCTTCACACACATGCACTTGTATAAACACACACACACACACGCTCTTATCACTACTGCATGCCAGACATCCTGAACAGGGAGTTGCCTACTATTTGAGCTCACCTTGTACTCCATTACGAGGTCGAGGCCCTGCACCTGCTTCTCCAGGTGTGAAGGAAGACCTCAATGATGCACTCTTAATGACTTGACAGAAGGAGAGGGCACTCCATGCAGCTGCATGTTTTACAGCCACGTAAAGGCTGGTCATTACCATCCATCTTCGTATATGTCAAGATTTAGAGAGTATGCTTGCTGTTAGGCTTTCCTTGTTAGGAAAGAGATGTGTAATCAACAAAAAAAAAAGTGTGTTGATCACTGAACATGACTAATATCTTCTAAGTCTGTATGGTATGAACTCCAGTGAAGCATGACACACTAATAAAACTCAATCAATCAGCAATGTAGTGGAATGTGTTTCATGTACAGCTTATTAACATGTTGGTAACCAGTCACAGTACATGCAACGGTCATCACTGCAGCAGAGTAATTGATGAATGCTTCTCACCTGACCATGGAAAACAACATTATCACCAGCCAGTTTTATGCAGATGAGGCCATAAAAATTCTGCGTGCAGGCCCATCGTGATTTAGCACCACCAGTTCTACAGGAACTCCTGTATCAGGTAATATACTTTTCAACCAGCAATAAATCAGCCTGTTAATCAAAAAAATCTGTGGGTGTGAATTTAAAGCAAAGCAGGTGTAGACCATGCAGGTGTAGACCATGCCAGTTTCCATGATGCAAAAACAACAAGTCTGTTGTGTCTTACTTACTATATTGACGTATTTTTTAAATCAGCGTTTATGTAGGAGATGCTGTGAACACAATCGTCTCACTTCAGCATATGCTCAGTCTGCCCTTCATTTTAGTCACTCCCTGACCTTCATGTCCTTTCTGTTCGACTTATCAGTGAACAAAATTTGCTCTAGACCCCGAGACACCACAGCTTTTCTAAGAGACTGCAGCTATACTAATCCCAAGCAGAAAATCAATTCATGAATTAATTGCTGAGCATGTCTTGCTGATCAATCTTTCACTTTTACCACAGCGAGGGAACACTGGAGGCAGCACGTCTATTTACATTTGCCAGCAGCAAAATCGGAATGGTTTTAACCTGTTGCTCAGCTATGGACTAAATCTCCTTTTATACAGTTATATTTATTGGAAACACACAAAGTATGAAACATGCAAACATGCACTATAATTACATCACCCTTTTTTTTCCATCACAGCAATTGATAAAAATAACAATTAACAAAAACAAACCATACCCCGACCCCGGTATGGTTCATTTGCCACATCATTCAAAATCATTTGGTATCAACAAAGGTAGAAACACAACAATATATGAAAAATGATAAATAAAAACAATTACGTCCAGAAATTATAATCCTAAATATGTAAATAGGTTAAATATTAGGGTCTAACAGTGGAGAGACGTCAAGAAAAGGGGCCCAGATACAAACAAAATTTGTGGGTTTATAACCCAACAGAATACAGTATTATAAGACACACGTTCATTGATCCAGTGTTTCCGCAATGGGGATGTTTCAGGTTTCCAGATTTTAACTATACTTTTTTTTTTCTTGCTGCAGTGCTTGCAAGCAGCATAAAATACTTATCATGATGAGTCACGTTAAGTGAGCTGACATCACTCAGTATCCAATTTTTAGGATCAAAGTCAATGTAAGATTTCAAGATTTCAGAAATTGTTGCAATAACATATTTCCAAAAAGCCTCCAGGGACAGACATCTCCAGAGCAGAGTGAGGGAGAGTCCCGTTAGACATTCTGCATCTCTGATAGATGGCAGAGACCCCACCATTAAGCTTGTTTAGTCTATAAGGAGTATAATATGTTCTGTGTAAGATGTTATATTGAATTTGTCTGTGTTTGGTGGACATCAATACAGTCTGTGATTTTTCTAGGAGAGTACACCAGTCACCATTTTCATAAGAACAGTTCAGGTCCAATCCCCATTTTTGTCTTATTGAAGATCTATGGTATGCTAAGAGGTTATTAATAATGGTATTCTATGTGGAAGATGGAAGGCCCTTTGTAGAGGCAAGTCTGGTATCAAGCAACTGCATTTCCTATGGGGATTTTATGTTTTATTTGCTGGTACCTGAAAAGATTATGCCTTGGTAAATGGAGGAAGCTAGCAAACATGCCATTCACTAATCGTTTTGATACTTTTCTTGATCCAGCTTTGCTGAATACTGTCAGCAAAAGGATTTTAAACCCAGGAGTGTATGAGATTCCTACTGTGCACCAAAGGCACCAAAAGTTCTGTTAGTGTTAGTGTTTTGAATGATTTCATTTACTTACTTGGGCCGAGCAAATGAAGTCTGTTCTGAGGAAAAGTTACAGTGCAGGCAGTGGTCAAGCTCCTCTAAATAGCTAGGCTATAAAAATGTGGCTCAGCAAGCTTGGACACCCTACCAAGTCAGTAGTCAGCTGAGAGTCCTTCTAGTCTTGATTTAGGATTTTTCATCCAGTCTTCCTGCAGAAGTTCACATTTTTTAGTTTTTTTTTTAAGGCTGTCTTGGTCTTGTGCACACAACATGTTTTAGATTTACCCAAAGAGTGTAACTGATGTTCAAGTCAGAAGATTTTGAGGGCTTGTCCAAAATACCCAAATGGGTTTTGAGGTCTGCTTTGGATCACTGTTCTGTTGCTAAAGCCAGCCTCTTATCACTTTCACTGTCTTGACTGACAGTATGATATTTGTATCCAGACTTCCTTCTGTATGTGCAGTGTTTCCTATGCCACTGACTGCCACACAACCTCACTTCTGAATATTTCCATCTTCTTGCTTAACAGTTTTCAAGGTGTTGTTTTCATCAAATGCTGCTCCTTTCCTTTCTGCAACATACACCTTTGGTGATTGTAGCTACTAAGCTCAGTAGTAACTTCTGTCTGTCCACAGATGTTATAGGGTTTTCTTCTGACGACTCATCCATGTTTGTGCATCATCACTGCACATTGGACCGGTGCACTACCTCTCCTGTGTCAGCCAAACCTTCCTGTTGCCCTTTTTTTTTTTTAATTAAATGGGGGTCTTGCTTTGTCTTTCTGCCCAGCAGAAGTGTAGTTTTATCTGAGAATTTTCTTTTTTTTTTTTCAGATTTTTTTTTTTTTTCCAGATCTCGTCGTGACTTTCACAGTTCCCCTTCACTGCCATTACTAAATGGCATTTCGGACAGTGGAAATTTCAAGCTTGAAGAGTTTCTTTTTCTATCTTTTTATAGCCTCCCCTGCTTTGTAGGCATCAATTAGCTTTATCTTAAGATACTCAATTTCTCAGACGAGCCCCTGGTTGATGAGTGTTACAACAAGGTTTGAATAAGTTGGAGAATTTATCGGCTCTGGAAATGCAATCAGCCGACAAATCCTAAAGACAATTCTTCACTTCAGTTCTTCAATACTTGATGTATTGTCCATTGTGGCCAACAAAACTGTATCTATTCTGTTTTGTAAGTATTTGGTTTTTTTTCATATGTACTTTGGGAAAGCTGTAATTTCTTTTATGCAAGAACTGTGATGTGCACATTCTAATCTATGTTCTTGCCCCAGGATTTGGCTGGAGAAGCTGACAAACACTTCAATCTACCATTGTGAGAAAAGCCATTAACATTGTCTGCCCTACTTTATAGTGATATAAAGGAGAACTAGACCATGGCATTTCAGAAGCTTCTGAAGTAGTTGTTTTTGCTAATCTGTTTTCTCTGTCACGTTACGGAACAACTTTTGCTCATCACAATGTGGGTCAAAAGTTCAGCCTACATTTAGCCCTGTTCATGGTTACCATAGGGCAGGAGCATGAATTTTGTAGTTGAAACAAACATCTGAGCAACACACACTCCCTCCCTTCATCTGTCATTCACACAGCTAGGTCAAAGTATTGTGCACTTTTCCCTTCCCCCCACATATTCCCCTTCCTCTGCTCTGACCTTCAACCCTCCTCTCTCTGTATCACTGTTCACTTGTCTATTTCCCTGACCCTCAAAATCTCCTCACACTGTTCATCTCTCCATTTGCACCCTGACCCGTTCTCTTCAGCCTGAGCTCATCTCTGGTGACAGCAGCGGATTGACATTAATGACACTACAGAATAGAAAGGTTAATTAAGACCAACTGTTCCGTGCCAATTCCTCAGCACCATCTGCTGTGCAGCGTCAGTCAAACGGAGACAGACACAGTCGTAATGAGAAAAATACAGCAGTGAGGACATGTATATCCACCGAGTATCTGCAGGCTTTCCAGATCACTTGTGGAATATCTCTGACCACACCAAAATACAGATATACACACTGCAAACCAAAGATATGGAGTGTCATTTTTAAAACTTGCCAGAAGCTTTCCAGTTGTGTTTATGGCATCACAAAACAATATTAACTCTGTATGCCTATTGAAAATAAAATATACAATTCTCATCTAACTTATTATAAACATACACTCAGGTCTTTTATAAGACATTCACATTAAACTCTTAAACGCCCAAACCACACTGGGACCTGACAATTGCCTTTTGAATGTGTATGATGTGATCCAGTAGTAGGAACTGATGTTTCTTTTTCACCTACTCTGTACACTGGCGAAACAGTGGCCCTATGGTGATGCAGAAATCTGCACATTACTGATAACATTGGGAAAGACATAGTAGAAATCATTAATTTTGAGTAATTTTTTTTTTCAGCTGTAAAAATTAGGATTTTAGACAAAAAAAACCCCCAAACAAACAAAAACACGTGTGTAACTTAATTTGAAGTAAAAAAAGAAATTGTTGTGGGATGTGGGTAAATATTTGTTGATGCTCTGTCATGACTAAGTAGATGTCAGGTTACTTAAACAGTCCAAACAAGGCTGCGGGGTGCAAAACCTCAGCAAGCTTAGAAGAAACTAAGGCTGCCATAAAATACATAAACATAGTGATGACAAACATCTAAATATGGAGACTGGAGGGGATTTCAAACTCTCTTTATCTTGGCTTTCATTTTCTCTCTGTCTTTATCTCCATTGGCATTCTCCGCTTTGATCTTTGAACCTGTACAATTCACACACAGAGGCGCTCTTGACAGTAAGAGAAGAGGCAAGTGTTGTGCAAAGGCAAAGTGAGGGGGTGAGTGGAGGATTAGATATGCAGAACATGGACGTCAAGGGCAGAGGAGGCAGATACAGCTGGAGGCAGCCTATCTGAATATGGGTAGCATTGGAACTGCTCCTAAACTAAACAGCAATGTTCCAAATGATGAAATGATAGAACAAACATTTTTAAATGCATTAGGAACAATTCTAGCCCACAGTATGGTTTTGTCTGTATTAAAAAAAAAAAAAAAAAGAAAAATTGTCAATTGATGTTCTTGGGGAGGAATTGGTTTGGTTTATGAATGTGGTTTTTCAGACCTGGCGACCTCAAAGCTGTTCTTATTAATGGCTTTTAACTGATTTATATGTCAGTAGCAACTTATTTATTAGGCTTTAGCCATAAAGACATATAAATGAGTTTTAAAGTGTGCCTTATTAGGAGGTAGTACCAAAATGACATTTAAGGTTTGTACAAAATGCGTAATTGCAGATAAATTAAAGTTTTACTGCTCCAGTAACATACAGGACATACAGCATGATGGGTATTGGCTACAGCTAAGCGATCACTCAGAAGCAGAGCTTTCACACAGATGGTAAAATAAGTCAGCAGCTTTTCAGCTGGTGCTTCCCTGCTTGGAGAAAATCACTGGACCCCTTTTTTTTCCTTGGGTTGGCTTACTGTGCTTACATGGATGGTTAAAGTCAAACAATGCATGAAACCTTGCATTTATATTCAGCGGTTATAACTGAACAACAACAACAACAACAAAATGGAAAGTCACATTTTAACATTCTTTATCTTGTTCTGCCACTAAATGCTCCCACCTTCATGAAAACAACCAAACAAAGTATGTATCCGCCCAGAATAGCATGCATCTTCAATAAAGGTCGCATTTAAATGACACATTCTGTCAATTCATTCGGTTGGCTTTTTGGCAGTAACTGAGGCATACAGTATAACCGGAAAAATCCATTGAGCATGCTGTGTCAGAGAATGCTGGAATGATCACCATTGAGAAGCATCATTGCATGCCTATTTTGCCATGCCTTCACATTGTTTCTTATCCTTTCTTTCTTATTGCCAGAGGATTAAGTGATGCCTTATACCCCATGCCAAGGCCTTTCTCCAAACAAACCATTCACAAACAGAAAAAGCAATCAGGCAAATGCAGTTAGCATACAAAGAGAACTGAATGCACGACTGTAGATGGTGAAAAGACATTTTAAGACTCACTGTGCTTGTTAGAACGATCCAGGGCATGAATATTCATTTACCCCGTTTTCCTACTGTGTGTGTTTTATTCATTTTTCATATAATGTTTGTGTTTTGCAGACACAATGGAAAAACGGCCTCTCCTGCAATCTTATTCTCTCCCTCTTTTCAGTGCCACGACTCTGTGCGCATAAACATTGCATGTCATGTTCTCAACTTTTAATAACATTATCCATATTTCTAACAGTCTTCAGCTTTAAAATACAGCAGTGCAGTCTGGTACGATGTTCTTCATCTTGTTGTTGTTTTCACAGTGCATGATTTCAGGCTCAAAAACTCAAAAAAGCAGGAAAGTTTACCACTGTGATGCAGTCGCCCAGCTGGGAGATGATGCACCGGTTCTACAATCTCCGAATGCCAGTTGCTGGTATAATGAATGAGGATGTTTTGCAGACTCTGATTGTAGAACTCATGCATGCTTCCCTGAGAACAGTCCTCTGATGACTCCCACAGAATTCATTTAGCTAACAGGTGAATCAAATACAGCTGTATTTTTTTTTTCATCTCATTGTTGTCTCCCTCTTAGACTAGGATTTCTGTTTAACTTATTATTACATTTACTGTATTGTGGTTTGAGTAACACAAACTTGCCACCATTGTCCCTGTGGATTTGTTCAGACACTCTTATTATGGTAAAGGTTATTTAGCAGCTGACAAAAACTCACTTTTTACCAAAACAGACAGATCTATAACTAATGCTCAGCATCTTTCTCTGCAGATGGCAGCAGACTGACACAAGACAATTTGATGCAAAAGGAAGGGTGCATATACTCTGTTGGTTATCTGTAGGTGAAGTTGACATATGTGATGAAAGAGCCTTTACAAATACACGAGGTTAGAGACACTTGGAGAGAGGTGCCATGTTGAACATTCATGAGATACCCATCCTGCTATCACAAATGTTTTCCCTTCCCATCCATCCTGCATGTACATTGTTAGATTATAGAATGGCTTTTATTCTTGAGTTTGTCCACTGATACGTGCACTTGCACATGCAAGCACACACAAACACATACCGAATTCACACTCACACCGCCACCCCGGGGGTTTGTGTATTGAGCTGATTGTTGCTAAGCACGGTGGTCATTAGGCGGTCAAACCTCCCACCATCTTGGCAGATAAAAGCTCAGCCACAACCATCAGACCTATTAACATTCTATCCTCAGTGTGCTCTCCAAGTGTCTTGTTGGCTTTAATTATTTGCCTTAGCCTGATAAACTTGAATTGATTTTGCTGAACAATCTGTGTTCCAAAAGAATTTTTTTTTCATGATAACATATAATTTTTTAACAGTTTTGTCACCTTTGAAGTATATAAGGCACTGGCACAGGAGGCGATGCAAGAAGATACTAAAAAGACTGGACTGGCTTTTCATGCTTGGCTAACAACTAATTCAACTGATCATAAAATATAAGATTTAAATAGAAATTAATATCTGCTAGCCACTAGGCACCAGCATGGCCTTGGCACTAGACGTAATTGTAAACAGTCACTGTCGGCTCAACAGAAATCTGAAATCTGTTGCACTGGTAGTCTCTGTTCTTGCTGAATGGCATTTTGATTTATGCATTTTACTTTCAAACCTGGGTGAAATGAAAGTTCTTCCTATTTTCTTGATGCTTGCCATTAAGCATTACATCAGGGGATTGGGCGTAATCAATACACACCATATTAAGCTGCAGCAGAGCTTGGTTGTTGCTAAAAGTACTTAAATATCTGCACTAGCCTGCAATTGCTGCACAACCAAGGCTCTATTTATATGGAGGCACAAACCCAGCAGGGGTGCACATGCAAGCGCAATGCCAGTTTTATTCATGCAAGTCCATTTTCTGTGCTGGTAATTTTGTGGCTCCAAACTCCTGCTTGTGCTGAATGGGTGTCTCTCACACACACACACACACAGACTGGGTATGTTGGGGATGTTTCTATCCTGCCTTTTGCATGCTCACTGCAAGCTCCACCCAGGTGACACCCCTCGCCTAAACCAAACAGAGGATTTCCAGTAGGTGTGAATGCATCTCACATGGACTATCCCTGACTGTGTGCCACATGTGTGAAAGGGTAACTCCAGTCAATATCCAGAAAATAAGGCCCAGACAAATGTGAAACGGCTACAGAAACCTCTCCAAAATCAGATACATGTCTTCTTTTAATGTAAGCAAAGCTGTGCTTGTCAATTATTGCTCCGGCACCCTGGTTACCAAAATATGTGAAAGACAGCAATAGTAGAAACAGACCGCATTACATTGCACTCGGATTGCCTTTGGTCACCCATTTTGTAAGAGCTAGACCATGTACCCAGTTTCAGGAGAGTAGAGCCATAAAAAAAAAGAAAAAGCAACATTTGCTTATAGTTTAAAAACATGTCTGATAATGAATTGGTCAGATAAATTCATTTCCAGTCTTAGTTTTATATTATTCTCGAGGGAAGAGCTATGTTCAGCTTCAATGTCTGAAATGTAAATCTTTTCAAGAACTAAGTTCATTCACATCTGTCAAATTTATGTCACACCGGAGCAGCAGAAGGGACAGTGCTATGACACTGGTACACCAAAACAAACCGTACATACAACCCAACAGTTCAACACTTTCTTCAGCGAAAGAAAACAAACATCACACTGAGTAATGTCCTGCGATGGAAACGCTCGCCAGGAGGTTAAGCACACATAAATAGGAAAAGAGCCTCGTTAGTGCAAATGTAAATAAATAGAGACAGATGATGAAGACAGAGAGTCGAAGAGGACCACAGGCTTCTGTGTCATGTGAATAGTATCAGCATTATCTGATTGTTCAAGCAGTGGGGCAATTTGCCACATCCCTACATCACTTCTGCCCATATTTGTTGTTCAGGAGCGATTACGTATAATTCTTCTAGAAACCTCTCTATATATTCATTCATTCTTTGGTTTTCAACAGTAATTAATCTTAGAATTAGTCTCAGTGGCAGAAATGAAACCCTGAAGTATCAAAAGATGAGACTTCCCTGCCTCAAAGGACTGGAACATGGCTGCTGGGGTTTAATATCAAGGTTGATCAATATTTTGACTCTGATTTTTCAAGTCTATTTTAATACAATTCTCACATGGCTTAGACTGTTGAATCCTGCCGTGACAGTCCAATTTAGCCAATTCAAGTGGTAATATCCAAAGTTACCGTCTCTATAATATACAGTTCTCTCTTTCTAAGCCAACAGCTGCAGGTTTGTTGCTGGGACTGAGAATAAAACATACATGACTGCTAGAAAAAACATCTGGATCTGTTTGATTTGCCTTACTCAGATAGCTGAAGACACATAGTACTGGGGCTTTATTCGAAGTTTAAAGGACTATGGATTTTGTCTTGTATTTCTTGCAGTTGTAAAAAACCTGAATCTTTTCTTAAATGCTTAATGATAAGACTGTAAATGTTACCACGTCTCACACGTGAGGTGTGAAGTTTTTTTTTTTTTTTTTGCATTGGATTGTTTTATGTAATGAAGACACATTTGAATGATGTTTTAAAGTAAATTTGCAAATTGAAATTGATTCAACAGCACTGACCTGAATCAAAGTTGGATTCGTTTCATTTAATCACGCCAACACGAGCGTATACACAATGTCAGCTCTGACAGAAATTGAGGTAAGAAGTGTATGACTCACTTTCTATTTTACTTTGTTTTAATTTGTTTTGAAGTAAACTGTGGTTGTGGGAGGAGAACTCTTCATTCATATTCACTGCGTTTAAATTGTGGGATTTAAAAAAAAAATAAAAAATGAGAGAAAAATAACACAACCATCTGCCTCAGAGGATGCATAAATTGAAGCCACATCTTCTCAATGAATAAAAGCCATTAGAGACTTCTTTTAATTGTGGAAATATCAGATGTTCAGGACTCATTTTGAAGAACTGGGCTGTCTGTCAGTCTTTGTGGAAGCCTCCCCAAGGGACCATTCCCTCTGTTTTGGAGAAGTGAGGCATATGGGAACATTCACGTTCCAGCATCATCATGTATGCATGTCTCTGCAGTGGATGTTTCTCTTGTCGCTGATGGTATTATACATCAGAAGTCAGCTTATGTACAGCAGGTGTGCCATAATGCTCAACAGATCTTCAGTGTCTTACACCAGGATTAGAAGTTGTCTTGATTAAGTAAGCTTTAGGTAACTCAAGGGACAACAATCTTCGGGTGCCCTTTGCTTACGTCTCATGATTAGAAGCAGAGTGAAATCTTAAACATAACAAATATCATCATACTTTGTTGGCCTTTGGGGGGCATCCCTTAGAGCTACACTGTGTTAAATCTGGTTTAGATGGGTTGCCGTTGTTTCTGTTTGGTATCAGTTAACTGAAGTTAGCATGCTAACCAGGAAGTCCAGGCTCATCTCATCTCGTAATAATGCTTTACTATGGTGAGTCAATGTAGCGTCCACTCTGCCTCCAGTCCAATATGAGAGGATGTAGAAGCAACACTGTCCAGAGGGCATATTCTAACCTCGTTTTGTAAACGCAAGATGGTTGAAGCTCTTGGCTAGCAACCACTATCACCACCACCCACTCATGGCAAGAAAACAAGTTCAATGGCAGAGAAAAGTTAAATATAGCTCCTTAAAAGTGTGAATCCAAATTATAGCAACACATATCAAGATTCAAAATGTGTTTTTGATGTAATTTGCCCAAATATTAATCTACAGTAAAATAATGAAGCCCCAAATTCTTCTTGTGTATTATTAATTATAATATTGAAAACACTGCACAAAATTTGAAAATGTGCTCTGCATCCAGCAACACTTTACTGCATATACATGTGTGCACGCATTTGCATTTGAGGCAATTTAGTTCCTTTATTCCATTCTGTGTTAATGATGTATGAACACACTTGTTTCAACTGTATGGTCCCTCTCTGTAATGATTGCCTTGTCTGATATGATTGTTTATACTCCAGATGTTGGAAATATGGAGCTCAGAGGAGCATTTCACTTTAGAGCTCAGCTGTAGTTTTGATCCACCCGTAATAGAGTGGTTCAGCTGCTTTAGGAAACAACATCTGCCACAACTCATATCGCAATGAGGTGACAGGTGCCACCTAACATTTCTGGTTTTATTTAGAGAGTCAAGGCCATCCTTATAATCAATTTATTGTAATAGTAAAAGGCCTTTATACACTGGGTTGGTTGACGAGAAGGGCCAAATTGCTGGTGGTTCAATGTCAGTTGTTATTGTAAGCTGTGCAGTTTGGAGGAAGACTGCATTCTGTGTGATGTTGTGTTATTTATGTTTATGGCTTTAGACTGTGTATTTAGTGCTGCTGACTCCTAGAACTGTTGGACTACACTGGTATAGCCTCCGCCCTTATTTTCCAAGTTATTATAGCGATTATAGGGAAATATTTTTCTAGTTTATATTCATGTTTGTATGCTGTGGATTCATACTTGGGTAAGATTTATATCGGAATCCAATGTACTTTTCTACAACTGGCCTCCCTTACAGCTAAAAAGAGTGCTCATATGCAGACTGTGATTTGTGTATTCAATCCACTTTAGCACCCTCCCAAAGAGGCCCACCAAACCATCTGCTGTTTAGATAGACTCTGACCTATATGCCTCTCAAGTCCAAGCATGCCACCAGAGCATATCCATCCATACAGCCCACCTGGCTGTTAATCTCTGAGCAGAAGACAAGGAGGTTATCAACACATACCATTTGAAGGGACGGGCCCACTGGCAAATCCCCACCAAGGGCCTTGTTTCACTCCGTGCACTCCCTTCCTGTCACTTGCAGGACACACAATGTGATTAATACATTGTCATGCTGTAGCAGTGTGACAATCATGATGGCTGCACATCCATGGTCTTTAAGGTGTTTGCAGTGTTTGAACAACATCAGTAAGGAAGTGGCATTGTTATGTGTTTTGTATTATGTGTCTCAAAATGTGTGAAAACTGTTGAGACAGCACAAATATTACTTTAGGTATTTTAGGTAGGTTGGGTTAGTTTTTTTTTTTTATTCTACTGGAATAAGTGTGACACATTAAAGTATTTATATTTGATTGTACTGCAGCCTCACAAAGCACTGAAATCCTATCTTTGACATAATCCCCTATATTGACCATTAAAAATTTAAAGTAATGAGGGTAATTTGTCTTGGTTGCAAGAGCTTGTCTAAGGCAGTGGCATTTTAGTGTTAATGATCTTAAAACATCTGGCTTTGCATAAGCATGTAGCTTCATCTCCTCCTCTACTGGCAGGAGGAGGGTGGATCATGTGTGGCGCCTAAAGAACTGCTCTCCTCTGACCTGAATTCTCCTGCTCCTACAGCAGTGGTGTGGGCCATATTAGCATTTCCCACCATTTCTTTGAACCTCTGATGTAATTAATTTAGAAAATGGGGGGAATGATGTATAAATCACTTAAGGGAAAATGTATGTGTCCTACTAATAAGTAATTAGCACACAGAGAAAATAAATAAACATTTATTCTGCCTACAAAGGGGTTTTAAAAATGGTTTGTCTGGTGGTAGCATGATGAAGAACTGCATTTGCGACAGAGTGCCTCATATGTTATTTGTAGAATCCTTCTGGGGATTGAAAAGTATAACTTAAAATTACAGTTGTTCTATAAAAGATAAAAAGCTGTCAGTGACAGGTGTCCAAGTGTGACTTACGTGTTAATTTAAGCTTGACCTGCTTTGGGTCCTTTATAGCCAATCATGCAAGGAGTCATAAACAACACTTAGACTGACAGCACAGTTTCTTATATGGCTGTCCTGTATTTTATTGTTTTTTTGTTTATTCAATGAATAGAGGCTGTTTTGTTGTAAAAATATGAATGCATGTTTTGCCAGTAGATTTGTATCGGTCTCTTTCATGTCTCCAGCAAAAAAAAAAAAAAAAAAAAAAAGAACATTGTCATTTGGTGGTGATCTGGGACTTTGTTTTCTTTTATTAGTTTTTTGCTTTTCTTTCCAAAAGTATTTTTTCTAAAAAAGAGCTATTTACCTGAGATGAATAATGATTAATTATCAGTTTAAATCAACAGCAAGTTGGACAGGTGTTAATGGAAGTATGCATTATTTGTGTTTTCTGTACCATTAAATTTTGAAGCCACAGATTCATAAATAGATCCATTGATTATTTTTAGCCGGTGTCAAACTTCATCTGTGACTCCTTGGAGTGATTCTGATAAATGTGGGTCCAGGTCAGGTTCAGGAATAAATGTCAAGTTGTAACAGATGTGGTTCAATGATATAAAGTCTACATTTACATTTTACATCTGAGCCATTTATCTGATGTTCTTTCCAAGGGCGACTCACAATGAGTGCAACAGCAAGCAAGTTTTAATTCCAACTTAATCACCCTACTTGCATAATATTAACCTCAATATATCATTCTCAAGTTAATATTAATAATAAGGAGTAATGGCTGTGGAAAATGTGAAATGGTCAGGACTGACAAAGGAAAGGAGGAGCCTCAACCAAACAGGGAGAGGTCTTCCTTATCTTTATTTGAAGCAGGGGAGAATTATTACACATTACAGGCAAACAAATAGGGAGATGGTCCAGAGGTTCCGATTATCTGAATGGCAATGTGTAATTTTAAAAAATGATACAATAACAAAAACCACAAATATGTTATATTTTTTCTCTAAAGAAGGACACTGGGTGCATAGTGCAATGAGCATAGAGACAGAAATATTGGAAGGTTAAAATGAAAGATATAGTATAAGAAGACGAGAAGATAAATGAGATATAGTAAGATGAATTGTAGCAACAATGGATCTTTTTAATGATAATTCAAGCTAACCTGCATGATAATCTGTTTCACTACCACTACTCTACTAAATATGTAGAAAACACAAATTACATTTACTGTTGTTACTGGAACAGAATCATTTTTGGGGGGTATTTATACTTTTTGGATTATTTTTAATTTTTACTTTTGTATTTTTCCATAGTAATTATACTTGCACTTTCAAGTACTGTACTTCGCTACATTTCAAATTGCATCTATTACAGGGTAAGAATGAAAGTCACATGAAAAAATCATGATGAACCATGTGAGAATTAAGCAAAAGAAAAAAGCCAAACCAGCAGCTTCTTCTCTGGTGCAGCTGCTGATTTGGCTGCGACCACACAAGTGCAGAGCTTCCCGTCCAGAGAAGTGGCACGAGGCACTCAGCCGACACTCTAGGAAAGATACATATTCTAAAACTGCCAACTCCAGCTCCAAACCGACTGCCAACCATATATAAATGAAAGCATTACAACCTGAAATAGAGTTACAAACTCACATGAGTGCTGTCTGACAAAATGTGCCTTGACTGACACCTTTTCCCCTTGAGGCTTACCATAGCTAAATATACTCACTGTTTAAGGAGTTTAGATTCACGAGAATGGGACAGACATACTGACGTACTGTACATGTGTACGGACAAAAGTATGGCTGGATGAACAACGCAAAAACGTGGTGAAGGAATTAGTTTAAAGGTATTAAGTGTATTTTGTCACAATTAGAGGAGGAATTCTTGAGTTATAAGATAAGATAAGATAAGATAAGATAAGATAGACTTCATTCATCCCACAACGGGGAAATTTAATTGTTACAGCAGCATATAGAAAAAAGGTAGGCAAAATGTGTTCACAGTAACCTTGACCTTTGACCACCAAACTCTAATCAGTTCATCCCTGAGATCAAGTGGACATTTGTGCCACATAATGCAATTCACTCCAGGCGTTCCTGATTAGCATTCACAATTGGAACGTGTGATTAGCACTCACGAGACTGCGATGCAAATGAGGTCATGATGACCTTGACCTTCGATCTTTTACCACAAAATCGAATCAGTTTATCCTTGAGACCAAGTGAGCCAAATTTGAAGAAATTCCAAAAAGACATCCAACAACGCAAAAACACAATGCCTCTGGCCACTGCTGTTGCCGGTACGAAGGCATAAAAGTAAGCTGGAGACCATAGAAGTATTTAAATCAAAATCCAAGACAATCATTAGCACTACCGGACATTCAAGTTTGTTTTTTAACTTAAATGTTGGAGCAAGTCCACAGGTGGCAAAAATCAAGAATCATATTCAACGGGTAACAAGTACCAAGTACTGTGTGACTTTGGTACCTGATCAAATCCTGTGCGGCCCAAAGCTCCAGAGCAGTCCTTTTTACATTCTTCGGCATTGATAACTGGAAGTGTAGAGGGCAGCAAGTATGTAGAGAACTGGTATCAGCAGCAGCTGAGTCGAGTTAAGTTTAGTATACAGCTTTGTTCGGGTTTGTAGTACTGAACAGTCTCAGCAGCGAGTACACACAGCTACGGTGAGCCTCGAGGGAAAACGTGTCAGTCAGTCCTGCAACCTGCACCGCTTAAAGCAAGCTAAACTTTGTTACACAGTAGTCAAGTGAGTTTTTAACACCACCTAGGGCTATAATACTTTTATTTATTTGGCTGGCAGTTAGTTGGGTAACATACGGTGAGTAGGTGGGAGAAGGTGAAAGCTTTTGTCAGTGTCAGATTTAGAGTGCGGGCATACGACTGTTTCCTGGAGGCAGTACATACCAGTGTAAACCTGAACTCATAAAACAGCAGTAGAAACTATGTGGTTGTTCATTTTGGGACCGTACTAATGGGTGTCCAGAAGTCCGGAACCTTCAGCAAGGTATGCAAGACGCCTTTCTGCTGTTTCGGCAGTCACTGCTGAGCACTCACTCAGCTCAACATGATTGAGAACTTTGAGGAGCACAGTGGGACCAGAGAGGTTGAGTGGACAGGTTTTATTTTGCAAGCTCATATTGTCTATACATCTCTGCATTGTCTGGCTCGGGGATGCTTTATTCTGCTGTTTAAGCGGTAAGTTATTTAATTTATGTAGCTTAATATAGCTTGTTAACCATTTTTTTATTTATTGCCAGTTATTTTTATGTAATTGTCTGAGTTTTGTCATCTTCTCTGGTTAATTTTAGGCTGCACCGAGGAAAGTCGGTGTGTAGGTAAAAATGATGATGAATTATATTCATAGGCTGCAAAGTGCCTGTTTATTGAAAAGTAATGTATTGCTGGTTTGTATTTGAAGCCTAAAGGTGTTCTATCATATAATGTCATCATTAAATACCCACCCAGACCCATTTAAAAATGTAAGGCAGCAGCATTTACTCAGAATACATTTTAACTGACCTACTTTTTTCACTTTTATCTGCATACACTTTTAGGTACAGTAATTTTTATTTTTACTTGAGGGATGCCACCAGGGATTTTGGGCCCCAAGAAAAGACCTCTCTTTGGGCCCCACCACCACCACTACAGGCCAACCCTGAACCTGTAACACTGTTCAGACATGCTTGCAACATTCTGCACACAGTAGAATTTCTTTACACTTTAAATACTATTTTAAATGGTAAAACTCTTGAACAGAAAATTCTCTTAATATTAAGTAAGTATAAAATAATAAATGACTTAAATATGAATTATTTTATCTGAAAATTGGCCTCTTCAATTAAAATAATTTAATATTATCATCTATTGAATGATATAACAAAAGAAAAAAATGGAAATGAAAAGGCCTGATGGTGGCGCTAAATCAGTCCCAGTTCTTTCACTTGGAGTCTTGATTGTGGACAACAATTTTTTATAGCAGTCCAGCCATTAGTTTGAGATATATTTTGTTCCTGGTCTGTTCTCAGTCTTATTCTCTGCCTGTGGGCATCATGTGTGTAGTCATCCAATATCCATAGCCATGGCATTAAACAAGCTGTTTTTGTTTCATATGATGATCATTATGTGGAAAAATAATTACAGTGTTTGAACTCTTATCATTGAAAATCATTTTATATTCTTTTTTCCATAATTATAATAATAATAAAAAAAGAAGTTCCCATTACACCCTGCAATTATGCCAACTGACATGCCATTCAACATAATCACCCCCTTCTTCAGCTGGGAGCAGGGCTGGTTCATTGGTAAGGGTATGGGGATGGGGAAACAGGGCTCCTGAGCTGCATCTGTTGGGCCTGGCACCAAGCAGAGTCAGGGGCAACTGATTTTAATAGCTTGCTAAAAGTTTAGCTGCGTTCATTAAATCTGGGCTAAAAGAGGATTTAGAAGTAAACACTCCTGGGACTAAGGTGGTACTAGGGACTAAGCTAACAGGTTAGTTTCTTCCAATCAAGGTCTAGACCCAACTTCATTCATTCATTCATTTTCTACCGCTTAATCCTCTGTCAGGGTTGCAGGGGAGCTGGAGCCTATCCCAGCTGACTATGGGCGAGAGGCGGGGTAGACCCTGGTCCCAACTTACTTTGAGAAAAAAATTGGGTGACACTCTATCACCCTTTCTTCTTTAAATTTTTGGAAGCCAGATTTTTCTTTAGGAAGCTGAGACATGATGCTCCACCAGCAACCCTCACTTACAGTTCACTGCTAGCAAGTACCGTTCTTGCCTGATCTCGGGGCAGGACTGAAAAAATTAATGTAACTGGAGTGGGTGGGTGTGAGTAAAACAGAAGTTCTCCGGTTTATATTTTGCCAAAAACAAGAAAATAAAAAGTAATACTAATGTAATGTTATAATGTATGTATAATGATATGTTAAAGGGGTGGAGAAGGGTTTGTTTGTATCAGAACTACAAAATGTTCACAGTGTTTTCTCAAGGATTCACACGGGAATGAAGAGACATTAGGCTTGTTTGCAGATTGGAAAACTGAACTAATGAGACAGTGAAGGTGAAGTAAAAGCTTGTGAAAATGGACAAATCGATGTGTTCCAGCCTAATATTGATCAGATATTGCTGCTGGTAGCATGTGCGATATGCTATATTTGCATCTGCTTAGGGTTTCGTTCTTTACAGAAGCCTTTTTCAGTACAATGGGAACAGCAGAATTCTTGCTAATATCAGCAGCTCAGCTCGGCACTGGTGATTACACTTTAAACACAACTGTACCTACGAGTAGCATGACAAAATAATCAACTCAAACTTTTTCTTCATATCAAATTTAATGTGGACTGCACCACCTCTGACCAGTTTCATTTGTATATATCCATTTATTTTTTATTGAAATTGGTGATGGTGCTGGAGTAGGTGTGGGTTAGGGGCCCAATTTGGACAATTTTTTCCCTCTCCATAATTTGCTTTAGTTTTAAACTCTTCTCACTGGAATTTGTTCATCTGAGGATAACTAAGACTAACAGTGACCTGATTGCAATTTGATATACAGTAATAGCCTGGTGGGAAAGGAATGGTTAAGCAGATCCAAAGATGTTTCTGTGTGCAGAGTCTGTATCCGGGGGCCCAGAATAAATACATTAAGTCAGCGGAGACTGACCAGAAAGTGTTTTTATCCTTCCCTTGTGTCATGATTGTGATCTAGAACACAAAAATAAAACTGCCATCTGTTTATACCCTTTTATTAAATTTTTAAGACGCAGCTCAGTCAGATCTTTGTCAGTAATGTAAAAAATACGCAACATACATTAATTCATGAAAGCTTCATAAAGCTGACAAACCAATGCTTTTTAGCATCGACACACTCTGTAAAGGGGAAAAAAACCTGAACAACACAGTCCAAGTAAAACACATGCAAGCTTTAGCTGTCATGGAAACAAGATAAGATAATCAGAGGGAAAAATGGTCAGAGATGACGGAATCATCCGTGCCCTCTGGAGATGAAAAATGAAATAGCACATAAAATCAGGAACTGGAGGTTATTCTTTTCTTGACTCGGGGGTTTTGACCTCTGTGATCTGTAATTTTTGCTTTGCCTCTATCACTTTCTCAACATGGCTCTAAAATAGTCCTATAAGCTTGTTACAGCTATTACACAGGAGCTGCCTTGTACAAGATACCACACATGAATGTTAATGTTTGAGAGGCGCATGAATCCTTCAGTGGTATCTTTTTGCATTTGCAGGCTTGGCTAGTTAAAGGATCAAGCTATTGGGTTTGTTACACATTATTCATATAGAGAATAAATGAGAAAGCAGAAAATTGCTTTCTCTTATTTATAGTCCATTTATTCTGAATTACACTGATAAAAGTAGGGAATGCATAAAGAGGCAGGGAATAGAAGTAGAATGAAAAACTGAGTTTAAGCCTCCTATACAGGATTTTATCGATGTGACAGCTGGATAACGGCAGCTTATAACCTAGAGTAGGCTATAGCTTTTTTTTTATCACAAAATTATAGTTAGTTTTTCAACTATTTCTATGATGATGTGTGGTTTGTGTACTATTATTTGCATTTGCACAACACTGCAGTGACTAATGCTGTCCATACTTTTAGATCTCATGAGCTTCACAACTTTTCCTACACAGTCAGATAGTTGCACCACAAATGACTGTTCAACAGTTCGGGCTCACAGCAGGGATTTAATTGTATCCATCTGTCTGTAATACAGTAAGTCAGTACTTAGTCCTTACCCACTGCAGTCCTCCAGTCTGCAGTGGATAGGCAGGATAAGGCAAACAAAGCCCAGTAGACGTGGCTGGCAGGTAGAGCATTAGCAACAGGTTTTCAATCAGATGACAATGTAACTAGATCGACTCAAGCACTAAGAGGGTGAATGAAACTGCTGCTTAGTCTTTTGCTGTTGGTAGTGAACTGCCCCAACTCACTCTAGGGAAATAAGGTACATCACTATACATTCAAAGAGTAAATTCCACCTGTCATAAGTAAACCTTGCAATCACCGTGGCATGAACACGTGCCAGTCCTAACCACGGGAACCTTTCCCTGCCCAATGTATGATTGTACATGACATTGGCTCCCTAGAAAATTATCAGGATGAATGGTAAAAATATGCAACCACCTTTGCCCTCTTTGCTCACTGACCGAATGTGATGACATTTCCACTTATCTACGCTGCCAGCAGACTCTTTTCACACATCACAGCAGGGTAATCACAGCTGCAGCTAATAAAAATTAATAATGGGTAGGTTTGATTGATGTAAGCTAATTTTATCACTTGCAGTGGTGTCCAGGGCACCACAACACCTCTTGTGAGGGTTTCTTGTGCTGAAATGAACATTATTTCTGTTATTGATAAATATGGCATTTTCTTTTGCTTCAGTTGATTCATATTGTGTGTTTCTAGAATCACTTTTCATAGTGACATCTTCCCATTGCCTGTTTTGTGCAAGCAAAACAAAACAAGTTATTGAATTTACAGTGATTTAGAACAGATAAGAGCAGCAAATGTTCATGTCTGAGCGGCCGGAAACTGTAAATGTACCACTGTACTTAGTGATCACATATCTATGAAAACTCGCGTTATGTTGCATAAAGTTAAAAAACAAAAAAACAAAAAAAAACCTCATGTTTGCTTCGCTGCATTTTAATTTTATGAAAACAGAAAATGGGTTCCTTCTATTTTTTCCCAAGTCCATTTGCCAGATTAAATATTTATTGAATACGGCTTTTCACTGTGTTTGGTTTTTAGGTCTGTGTTGACTTTTTTTTTTCCCCAGCAGGAAAGAGAATCTACTACTCCAAAAGCAGTATTCCTCAAGAGCTGTGAGCTTTGAAACAAACTTCTTCTTAATTCCACTTTCTCTGTTTCTTTTTGATATGAATAGTCTGCAATCCACAGCAGAGTCACAGCAGCACTCACAGACAGCTCAGTGCATTGGAAGTAAGGTAGATAAAAGACAGTAAGCCTGGGATCTAGAGATCACATCTACTCCATCCATCCCTTCTTTCACTTTGGCTTGAGAAAAAATCATCAGATTCAAGGAGCACAATCACGTCTTTAAGGAAGACAGCCTATTTGTATTCTAGGCTCCCACTGTCTCCTCACGTGTGACTGAGCACAAGTGAACGAAGGAGAGTGAGCAAGGAGGGAGGAGGGCATAAAGAGGGAGGGAGTGTATGAGAGAGAGGAAGGATGAATCTAATGCGTTGCAGCAAAGAACTGTGACAGACCAGGCATTTATTTGAGCAGAGACTGCTGCTGTAGCAGGAAGGACGCAGCGGTGTCGGCGGCGGCGGCGGCAGCAGCAGCAGCAGCAGCGCTCACCACTGCTCTATCACTCAGTGCCTCCACCACAGCTGGAAGCAAGGTGGACACGAAGAGGCGGAGGCACAGGGGATACACACCAGGAGCACAACACCTCTCCAATACCACCAGCAATATGATTTCTGGAATACTATGTTGGCTTATCCAGCTTTGCCTTGCAGCATATAAATTCCCTTTTCCTCCTGATACTCTTCAGACCATCTATTACCCTTTCCTCTGTCTTGATTTGAAGGGGTATTCATGCCAAGGGAAAGCGTGGCTTGAATGAGAATCAGCGCCCGTCTCTCTTCAGGTCAGACATTAGTACCAGCAGAAGACTCAAGAGACATTCTGCACATTATGCGAATCTCCTGAGTATCCCTCTGTGATCTCCAGCGGCTTTATCACAGCTCCTTGTCTCATCCAGTGGAAAGAAGTCAGGGTAGTTATCGGTGCTGAGAAGTACCTATGAGAAGTTGTGCTCCAAATAGGCCTCAGCTTTTCATTCTTTCTTTTTCTTTCTTTTTTTTTCTCCTGTACGCTTATTGAGTGTTTTGGTCAATGTGGGGGGAAAACAAAGACAAGAAAAAAAGAAAAGCAAAAGTAAATTTGTTTCATGAGAAGAAGAAAATAGCTCCAAGATTCTTCTTTGCTTCAGTTCCACTGGTGAATCTCTTGAATTCCTCCTGAGGGACGCCCAAGACTAAGATGTGAAACACACTGGTGAGTAATAGAAGTTTCCAACTCTCATACAAACATTTTCTGGCTGCTGGACAGACATCTGCTACCTGCTTCTGGCATCAACATTTCAAATGTTGGTGTAAAACAAAGTGTAGTCTGTGTGTAGTATCTATTCAAAGCTAGACAGTTATTACCCACTGATCTCACAAGAACTGACATTGGACAAGGTTCATGTTAAAGAAGAAATACAAATATGCAGCACCTGGCAGTTGATATCCTGTGGGCTCCCATTGGATTTTTATCAATATATTTTTTTCTATTATTATGCAGTATTTTTATTCCATTTTATTCTATTTTTTATGTTGTCCTTGCAGCACAGACTGAAGGGACTGATGCCTTCCATTTATGCTAACATAAAATTGACAGGCTAACTGATGCATGACCAGGCTTCTCCACCAAGATCAACTTCTTGTAATTTTGTTGCTAAGCTACAGTTCCCTTTTGCGACAGTAGTCATACTACCTGTCAGGAGTGACATGATTTACCATGTTTGGACATCAGCATAATTCATTACTTTGGGTCTGAGAGCTTGTGTTGAACAGTTAGGTCTAGATATGTGGAGGGAAATCCATTTAGCTTGTCCTTTAGAGTTCTTTGCTGCTTTGTGGCTGCACAGAGATTGTTGAATTGTATTTCTACACTGTCTTAGCTGTGATTAGTGAAAGTACATACCACATTTCATTATAAAACAGACCAATGTGTATCTGAATATCTGAGGTTATTCAGGTCTTGAGTTATTATTGATAACAGCAAGACCAGGCATGGGAGATGTAATGATGTTGGTAGTAAAAGACAAATTGTTTCAACATTTCCTATGTGAGTCTGTGGGAACTGTGGGAAAGTTTAACTGCTCAGGTTACAAAATAAATGGTTGCTTTGTCCTTAGAGAGATGAACATTGTCTCTGCTGGAAAGACATATGTCTCTCTTTTGTCTTATTATCTTCATGAAGAAGTCATATGATCCATATCCTGGCAACTCAATGCCAATCACAGGTCACTGCCTCTTGAACAGTCTTGTCTAACCTCTAACTGTATCAGCTATAATTACACATTACTGTAATTGTCAAGTACTACACAGACCGAGAATCAAGTACACCGTACACTGGTGGCCTGTGTCCTAGAGGACTGGAGTACTGGTGGTGGGCGGTTTCTATTTACTGTGCAATCACACTCCTCTGTCACCCACAGGGCTGTTGAGATAAGAGGGAGCATTGCATACACATTTAGATTACACCATCGTTTGTTTGTATGCAGTCTGAGACGCTGGACAAGTGCAGTACCCGCGAGACAGCACGGGGTGATGAGCTGTGCGCGCAACCCTTGTGATTCTTGAAGCAGTGAGGTGATGATGAAAGGCTGGTAACTGCTGCTGATTAAAATATTAGAAAAAGCATTCACCCATGCATAATGAAATTATATGCATCATCAAAATCACAGCAAACATACTTCAATTAGTTCAATTGATGAAGTATTTCCATCAAGACGGGATCATTTAAAAAAGTGAGCAGGATTCGATTCGTTCACTTGGCATTCGTTGAGAGGGTGTGCCACATGTCGTTGTGGTAAACAAAACTATGTCAGTGTGAATACGCGAAGGTTTGTGGCAGCACAGTACAACACTGTAATCGTCACACACAGGAGTTCTTATTCTTGGGTTGCACTGTTTCACCATCAGCCAATATGCTTCCACAATAAAACAAGATTGCATAATATTGGTTCTATGTTCTTCTTACAAAACCCAAACTGCACTAAACCAGCAACCCTATGGGGAACTGAGCATGCCAGCACTTTACAATAGTCTGTCAGCCTTTCTTTTGAAGCTTAATCCAGCACAAATCCCACACCAAAAACATTAGTCTCAGTAGCAAGCATATGTGCCATATATTATTGAACAAGGAAAACAATAGGAACAGCATCAAAAACAAGCGAGAAACAGGAGCACACCGGTGGACCTCTAGAGTGAGCCACAGCTGGCTTTTACCTAAATCTACTGATGTGTGCTCATGTTACAACACTGATAACTACAAACCCAGTACTTCAAATACAGTTGCTGCAATAACTGATCAAATGCTGTTTTTGCTTTAATTCTTCAGACAAATGTATCCTCCCTTTTAAACCAAGAGAAATGTATTAATCGACTATTTTCAGAATCGCGTTACAAAGAACAAATAGCAAAAAAAACATTGAAAAACAGATGAAAACAAAATAAAACAAGCATTTCTCCAGTTTAGACAATCATACCAGCTCATTGCAAGTTGAGTCTTATTTTCCTGATTTAGGCCGCGAAATTGGTAACGACAGTATTTTGACAAGTGATGTGTAGTGTTAAAATGTAAAAATGATATCATTAAAGTTTGGGCAACCAAATACTGTCACCTGGGACTCTGCAAAATTGTGCTAAGCATTCACTGTTTTCTGGCATTTTATAAAACCAAACAATTAATTAAGAAAATTAGTGGCAGATTAATTAATAATGAAAATAGTCATTAGTTGCATCTCTAGTTGAAAACATGTCTCATCTGACAGCAGATGTCTCTTGCTACATTTGTCCTCTTTGAAATACTGTCCCCGTCGTCCCAAAACCAACAATAACAACTACAGTAACTGCTCCGAAAATGTGACACAAATTGTAATAAATCAGAATTATTACAAACACAAGATGTGTGTGTTTAAGTGTATATGTGGATGCATGTAAGCCAAAGTGTGTCTTTTCTTACAGTGGCATCTTAATGTTTCAAGTATCAAGTTGTGGTAAATTGTGTATCTGCAGTTAGGATGCGTAATAGAATCGCTCAGCAGACTTTTGACCTCATCCCACCAGACTTTCATAAGATGTGCCATTCATTCAGTATCTGTCTCCTCAGACCTAGACTTGTGGATGTTTCTGTGTGCATCGCAGAGCTTATCTATGCACTACACTCTCCCCTGGTGAATAGCTAAGTGGCAGGTATCGCAGGCTGTCAGGAAGCTGGAGACAGAAAGAGAGAAAGAGCGAGGTGACCTCTTCACTCCTCTTTTCCATCCTGTGCTGATGATGTTGCCCTCACTAGCTTGGCAGTTGTAGTGTGGAACAAGCGCAGAGAAGATTGGGGAGTTTATACTGGAAGCTCTGAACGGCTCTGTCGCTGCAAAATATGGCAGCAATGGAGAAAATGTAACCTATACGCAGTGATATGTTGCTCTTAGAATGGTGGACGTAATGTTATATTTTATCTCATCATGCTCAAGTTTGGTACGTAGTTCACAAAGTTAACACTTTAACAGAAAAAAAATCACAGTCACAGACACCCCTGGTAAATGTGTGACTGTTTTCTGTCAGTGGCCTGCAACTGACGTTGTCATATCTCTAGTGAGGACAACAGTATGTGTCTACTACACAGACTGTTGTCAAAGCATATTGGTCCAGCTTGTGCTCTGCTTGGTTTTGCTGTCATACATATGACATTATCCAAGACTGGTTATCTGGTTACCCCTTGCAAATGATTCTCAATTAATACACTGCACATACCAGCTTGTAGTGGGAGTCTACAATATATGAGCTTTGATTCTTTAATTCATGAAGCCTGAGCTTGAGTCATACCTTGTTGAATGTGCTGAAGATTTATGACATCATCCATAGTACATTAAGCACTTTGCCTCTTCATGCATTGTGGGCAGATGAGATAGCTATGTAATATCAAACCACACTAAAGCTGGAGTTATGCCTCTCTGGGGCTGCGTGCAGGCGAACAAGCACGGGATCTGCAGAAGGAAAGTCAGGGGATCATCAAAGGCAGTGGGATTCACCCTCTTGGCACCATGGATATCTGTACCAGATGGCATTCAATCCAATAGTTGTTCAGATATTTCAGCCTGGACTAAAGCGGTGGACGGACCAGCGGACCAACAAAAAAATAGCCATTGTCATCCCAAGAGTCATGTCAGAACATGGCTGAAAATACAAGTGTAAATGCAACCCTGAACCATGACAAGCTAATCTTTAGCCTAAGATGCATTCAAACCAAATGTGGAAAACAAACTGGTCTTCTAGAAATCAATTTTATATACTACTATTTGCCAAATGTGTTTAAAGGAAAACATGTTTGCTGCAATGTTCAATGGCACCATGCTGTATCCTGTAGGAGTCCATCCTGCATGTGGATAGGTTTAGGCAACAAAAGATCTGTGGTTTGGGGTTAAATGCTGACAAAATAGCACATCATGTCTTGTGCTTCACTTGTGAATTTTCTTAAATAAATAAGCAGGAGCACATTCTTTTTCTCCAAATGCTAACATAGTATTTTATGCCAACATCTAAATAAACCTTGACCATAGCAGTGGTAAATGGAAAATGTGCAGTAGACAAATCATTTTTTGTATTACCTCATTATACCTTGTGCTACCTCATTATCGAACTTATCGGTTCCGTAGCGAGAATACATATATTATTTAAATGAATCAGAAATCTATAGCTTTAAATTTGTAGGGTACAACAATCTAACTTAGTTTACAGGTCAGCGCAAGACTTAACCAAACTTTCTCAAACTTTATTTTCATATCATTTGTTGGGCAATACAGATTTTACAGACAGCCGTGTATTGCACACATGATTAAGCGCAGTAATAGCAGCCTCCACTCTCCTTCAAGTAAATATACACCACACTTGCAGAATTTTTTTGGGGTCCCAAAGAACCCCTGGGATCCCAGTCCTGTTGCATTCCCTCCAACTCATAATCTTTTGGGCACACCGGTCAGATTGCAAATTTGAAATCTAAACCAAATGAGACATGTTGAGAATCTTAACAATCTAATAGGACAGGTCCTCCCTATGCTAATGCGGACAACCCTGAAAAAGGTCTCTTCCCCAGGCATTCTCTGTACCTGCTGCCATCTGGAGTAGACATTTGAGAGCGTGGGCATGTCTGCACAGGTCAGGTCTGCCCTAATTAGTATTTCATCATAATTACACAGAGACTGCAGACTGACAGCTCTATTTAAATCGGTGTAATGCTGCAGGTAGATAGTGACTGAATGAGTGGAAATATTACCCTATCATAGAGGGAGATATCACTTAATGGTTCATTCCCTGATGTTAGAGATATTTTAAAAAGACAGAAAGAAACGCAGGCAGACTATGAGAGGTGATTTGTCATGCAGCTGCAATTGGAAAAAATACAATGTGAAGAATGAATACATTATAGGAAAATTGGACAAAGAAAGAAAAAGCAGTGTGATTTTTCTGTCACTGAAATCTAGATTTTAGGGACATAATGTTTATTCAATATCACTGAAGAAAATATGTTTTGGTATTTCTCACTGAAATGTGTCATCAGATATGTGAGTTAACAATTTTTGATTACCACTTGATGTGTGACACACGCACGAGTTCTGAGGATGATGAGACAAAGCAAAGTGCACTGAAACAAAGAAATGTAGCTTACTATAGCAATGCAGTGCAAGCTTTCTTGACAACTGTTTTAAGAAAGCCAGATGAATTAAGTTCTGATGGCCTTGTAGAAGCCAGGCCATCACAATTCTCTATGCCATAAAATGTCCTATGTATTTAGCAAAGGAACATTTTATTATTTTAGAAGTGATAATTAGAAAAAAGACACATTCTTGTCCTTAGTGCATAGCTGTACAAGGGGCTCACCCACAGACTGTAGCCTGTAGGTCAGTCTGTTATAAATCTACCAAGCAGTGCCATTGTAGACAACTGTAGGAGGACTGCTCGTGGAATATGTGACAATGAATGAATGAATGAATTATTGTTACAAAGGGCTGTTGGCAAGGGTAAAAGCAAGCAAATCTCAAGGAGAACGTGGGAGGAACGTATTATCAGCAGACTTTCATATTGTCCAATCACATTAACTCCTCTCATCCCCTTTAAAAACAGCTGACAGTTTCCTAATGGGCAGGGAGCAGAGTCCAAACCAGCCTCTAGAAGAAAAGCTGTTCTAATGTTGAGTCCGGAAGCTGTACAGATATATACAAAACCCAGAAATGAGCAAATATGTTACTATGGGTCTCTCAGTCTTTTACAAAATATGTTAACATATATACTGTAGTTATTCAGTCAATGACTTAAGTTCAGTGGCACCATTTGGTACGCAAAGGAAGTTTTGATGTTCAAACTGTTCATAAAGATGCAGGTAGAGATTATAGGGGTCTAAATTTTGCGTGGTCGTATTTGATTATTTTTGAGCTACAAAACTTCTTATTAGACAAACCTCAAGGCAAAGTCAGCCATTTTTCTACTTTCTCATAAAATTTAAGCTAATTTGGAAAGCCTCAACAGGGTCAGGGTACTTGCACTGATATATGCGGTTCTGCTGGAGCCGCAGCAAACGGGGAGTACAGAGTTGATATAACCCACTGACAGAATGGCCACAATTAAGATAATAAGACCCAGGTCGAAAATATACGGTTATTTCCCTTGGAATAAATATAAATGTGTTGCTTTTTAGAAATAAAATAACTGGTTCTCACATTTTTCAGTATCATTCATAAATTATGATTTTGTGTTTATGCATTACACAGCATTTTTGGAATCACTGTAATCCATTTGTGTATTTAATTTTTTTTTTTTTTTTTTTGCATTTAAGGGCTTTCATACTCATGAGGTTATCAAACCATAACCAACCCCCCCAGTATACAGCCCATTATGATTATATGTTATCACTGCATGATGAGATGACAAATGAACCGAAGCCTAACTGGACCAAGTGGTGTCGTGCCACTGCAGCATTTGCAAAACCCCTGGCAGAGTCTCATCTCCTGACTTTTGGCACAGCTACCGTGGAGAATTGCAGCCCTGCTCTCTCATCTGCAGACCATATACTCTATGTTTAGATGTAAGTAATTATAGTGAATATCATTAAATTACAAAATAGGTATCGCTTATCACAGCATAGCACAGAGGTAACATAAATACTGTATGTTCTTTCTTCAAAGGAAAGCAAACACAGGGAATTTTCTAAGATTAAAAGTTAGGGGTTGCACTGGGATCACAGTCATGACACTAACTTTACATTGTAGTCATAATATTATCAACTTATGTTAATGAATACTGTGATGAATATCATATTGATACTGTGGCTCAATGTCACAACGATGCTGCTTTGTTTTACACCAGGGTCAGACTGCCAGCCAACAGCCACCTGTAGGTACCGTAAGATATTGTAATGAGGCTTAGAAAGTCATTCATTTCTCAGTAGAGGACCGCTAACAGCTTGAAACATATGGAGGGAAAATCGCAAACCAGTGTTGCTGGCAATTCAGCAGTGATTATTAAGGAACACCTGTTTGGCTGGCTGGCAAGGCGACTCAGGGTCCCGCTGAATAGCAGCAGGCTAATGAAGGTCTTCTCAGCTTAATTGTTTGGGCTATAAATAGTGACAGATAGAGGGATAGAGTGCGGCTTCACTCTCATCCATTTTTTTGCCATACATATACTCAATGTGCTATTAGCGGTTTGTTGTTGCAGGTTGTGAATAGGGCAGAGGAGGTGATTGTGTTACTGCCAACGTTAGCTATTACAAAAGAGTCATTAACGGTGGACGGTAAAATTAAACTTTGCTGAGAGGACACATGCAAAAAGTGTGGGTTGTCTTTTGAAGTATGAGGGAGACTAATAATTTCTAATAAACATCTTAGGTGTTTATTATAAAGGTGAACAGCAGATTTTAAATTGCAGCCAAAGCCTAGTAAAGGTCTTTCTCATCAGCAATTCAAATCATGGCCAAAGTGATTTCTTCTTGCATTGGTCTGCAAAGTCCCACAGCTCTCATACTGCCTTTGCTCTGACAGAACCTCATTTTAAGGAAAATTAAATGCAGAACACATCACTAATTGCAGCATTACCCGTAACTATATCTCCAAATGGCTCTTTGACAGAAGAACTCAATGAGAATAAAGCAGGATCATCTGATTTTGTGTTAAATAGCGTTTGAAGCACTGCCACTGCAGTGTGCGGCCTGCTGTTCAGGGGTCACCTTCATTGATGCTGTTCAAATGAATTTGTCTGGAAGTGTTTTCCAGGTCAACCCTTTTGAGAGAGAAGAGGGCCTGATAACTTTCACGGGCCTCAAAGTTTCACAGCAAGCATGAAAAGAGTTACATCATTGAAATGTTGTTTGTTGGAGGCAAACAGAGAACAATAAGGCTAAAATTGTTTTTGTTTCATGTATTATTGTTTTATTACACTGACTTCTGAAAATTGAAATCTGCTTGGATCACAAACACCTTTTCTCAACAAAAATAACTTCAAAAAAGATTGTTTTCCTTCGGGATCTAATAGTGCACAAATAAATCTTCCCATTATAAATCCCTTAATATATACCCTCTGTTGTAAAATGTAGTATATATAGAGCAGAGTACACGGACTTAAGACTAATTTGAGAACAATAAGGGATATTAGATGATAAAAACACTAATATGCAGCCACTAAATCTAAAGTTTAGTTGTATCGGGACTGTCAACCTCAAAGATGGAAGAGAGAAAATCTATAAGATTCATTGTATCTCAAGCAGAAAATCCAAAAAATTGTGTCACAAGAGGCCTTGAGCAGCAAGAGCAAGCTAATGTCATTTTGCCTGTGCTAGAGCTCAGAAGTGAGGCAGGCAGCATGGTCCACAGTACCAGGAGCAAGTACGATTAATGTAATAGATGCAGGATCTGCACTTGGATTAAGGCCAATTGCTCACTGATTCACCAGGAACCTCCACTGGTGTCACATTACTGCACTACAAATGAATACACAACCACTTTACTAATCATGGCCATAGTCTTCAGACCACATCACAGAGGTATATTCTGCATTCATTTAATTGGAAACAGAGCTTTTATATGATTAAGTCAGCATTCAGTATATGTTTTTTTTTTCTACTTAATTATTTAGCTGTAAAATATAGATATTGTATCAGCAGTTACTACATTAACTCAGCAAAGTGTGTTGAAAGGGAAAATATGGGAAAAAACTGGGAGCAGCAATGACAAAGAGAAATAAATCAACCAAATAACAAAACTGACAATGATTGAACATTTCTCAGTTAAGTAGGAAATTTAATTAAGCAGAGACAATGAGGTCTAGTCCACATGGTACTTTGTTTACATGTATTCTAAAATAATCTGCCGCTGTGGGATAATTAAGCTACCCCAAACACTGCTACTGTTATAGTGACTTCTCCTAATGCTTTAACTTACAAAAGCCAGACACTGAATGTTATACAAGGGGTTACACTGCTATTTGTGTCTTTTATATTTTAGATTTACAGTTGAAAAAAAACAAAAAACTTTCATGCATTACTACAAAAATCAGTAGGCAACAATGTTTCTGACAGCTGACGCATTACAGAAGGATAAATGCGCAATCAATCAATCACGTTTTCCTGGTTAGAGTGTCAGCTGAAATGGGAAGGCAGAACACTCAAAGTCTCTGCTGATCTCGATCTTCTCTCGGTTCTAAATTTAAATTCTGCGTGTGCAGTAGTTGAAAACAGAGGAATAGGGTGAACCACACTCCATACATTACCGACGTCAGCCGTGACACAGAGCCGCAAGAGCTAAAACCATACCGACTGTTAAAGAAGGCAATGCAGATTATGAAATCCCTGTTGAATACCTATTTAGGCCAAGTAGGCTCTCACATCAATTGTCTGAAACAACTGAAACAACTGAGTGAATTTGGGTGGACAATGTTTTTTTTTTTTGTTTTTTTTTTTTTTTCAATGTTCTGAGTCTACTGTCAATATGAGGAAGACAGTGGTCAGGTGTTACAATTGCAAACCCCCCCATGGTTCAGCTCTCTTCTCCTTCAAATTTCATGTCATTCTCCACTATTTACTGTCAAATCAACTGTGCCGCCCCATGTCAGATCAATGGGAGTCTGTCACCTTTCACCAGATCTTGCACAACTCTTACACAATTTAGGCACCTGGTGTAATTTAGCTTTGCCCACCGGAGTTATTGTGGTGCTTAATATCATCCCCCTAATACCCACTGACATTTACTCTCAGGTTGCTCTTGTTGATGTTTTGAAACTCAACGTATTTTCACATGATAAATTTGGGAAATTGAAGCAGCTACTGCGTTATGGACTATGACAAAGTTGATAGATCAATAGTCACAATGGAATGAGAATGAAAAAAAGACTAGTCTCTTGTCGCTATTATATCTACTAAAATATGAAACACACACACAAACACAGCAAAGGACATGACTAAAGGGTGCTATGCCTTGTAATGCTGTTTTGTGTTGGACCTGACCCTGAACATTCCTCTACAATCTTTTTTCCGGCTTTTGGCATTGTATTATGCATGCGCTTTAAACATTCAGGGCTGTGTGCAGCCAGTCTGCATTCCCTTTGATGTTCCCCTCTCTTTTTTCAGTCTCCCGATGCAAGTGTATTATTATCCTGTAGGTACAGATTTGGGGGGGGGGGGGGGGGGGGGGTACACATACTTAACTGTGTAAATATACAACATCACATTTTTATGACTGTTTTATTTTAAATTAACAATCTTTGGCGAGAACAGAGAAGAAGAGGAAATAGCAGCTAAAACAGAACCACATTGTTAGAAACACAAAAGAATGATGCTTTAATCTCAGCCAGTGCAAAATCTAATATTTTTCAGCACATGACAAGGAGCTATTTGATGACGCTAAACCCTGCTGTGGGAGACAGTGTTCACACATAAGGGAGCTTTAATCAAGTGAAAAACATTGCTCTGCTTTGAGTCAATGCATGAAGTCAATTAATCTATATTTCGTGACTTACACTGTAGGAATAAATGAAACTTTTAAAAAATCAATTCAATTTAAAGTCGGACTAATAGAAAGCAGATTTAATAATAAAAGCAGGCGGGTTGCTCTCTGTCCTCCTTAGTTTCCTGACTCACTCTCATGTGATGGTGTGTGTGTTTATGTGTGTACATGTGTACTGGTTGTTGCCATGTTAAGGAGTTGGTGGCAGGCAGTGGGAGTCAGGCTCAGATTTAAAAATGGTCTCTGAGTGCTCTTCAAGACCTCCCCTGTCAAACGCAAGAGTTTGCAAAAGTATCATAAAGAATGGGAAGCTAAGTATCTCCGGCTTCTGTGTGGGAGAGAATAAATAAATGGAAAATTGCAAAGTGTGCCACAGGGTATTTTCTGTCAACCATGGAGGAGTATGTGATGTTTAGCAAAATGCCTCAGGAAACTCAAAACACCATACTTCAAACATAAGGGTCTAGAGGACCTGAGCACAAATTTCACAATATCTGCCACCACAGACGTCTCCTAATGCTGATGCAGTAATTAAATTACACTTGCCTTTTTTACACTTTTTTGAATTTGATGTTTCAAATTCTTTTCAGCGGTGGATCAAAATCATTAAAGTACTACTGACAGCACTGTTACACTGCTGTTATGTACAAAGTTTACCTGTCACAGGTGGTTAATAGTTATTAATGACATGATAAATTTGATAAATTAAATAGATATTAATATTCATGTAAATCAGCAAGGTTTGCTTGGATTGCAGATGTTAATATAAAAGATACACACCACATGCATCGTTGGTGATGTCTCTGAAATAAACAGTTTTTTGTTTTTTTTTCCAGAATAGTGAGAAACATGTTTCTGTGTGTGCATCACCTTGTGTATTTTCTGAGTCATTTCATTCCTCTTGTGTGTACGTTTAATTCCGTTTGAATACACGTGTTGGTGAGGGAGAGAAACAAAGATGCAGAGGGGGGTGGGGAGCAACAGTTCATAGCTGCTAAAGCCTTGACTAATTAAGCTTTAATCTGCACCCATTTCCACACTGAATTTACAGCCAGGCCTTCTCAAGGGAATCCAAGGGGTTTCACTGCTCAGCCAAAGACAGCCTTCTTGCATCACAGACACACAAACTGAATGTAAAAATAGAAACACCTAATTTACTTTTAATAGATTTCAGTTTATTTGTTTTAGCCAGTGCCGTGGTTTGTACTGTGTTACAAATTCAAAAAGCTCATCACATGTATCCATATACATGAATACTCTGACTTCAAAAGCATATTTCAGCAAAACAAGGAATAAAATTACCAGCGACCCTTCTGTATGTATAGCACCGGAAGATGTGAGAAAATATCTACTTGTTTGAACCATTTATCCCACCAAAATGTTATCAATTTAATTAATTATCAGTGGTTCTGGCAAGATCAGTTCATTACGAGCGTCATCAAAATTACGATTTCAGGCGTAGATTAAATCCTAAAGTGTTTGCACTGGCAAACACTGTTTGAAAAAGAGAGCCGTTTCTCTTTTTAGGACAGACTTATTTCCATTCCAAAGACAGAAATAAGTCTGCAGTGAAAAAAAAAAACATGAAGTGCTCCACTGAAGTCATTAACTCTATTGTTGTAAAATGCACAGAGCCTCATTCAAGCTATTAATTAAATCAGCAGAAGGTTGTTGGGGTGCTGAACTGACAGCACCTCTATTGACTTGAAAAGGTTGCAAGGATCTGCCCCATCTATAAGGTGGTGGAATAATGCAGAGTTTCTTTCCACTTAACAATCACCCACATCCAACTGCTGCCTCCTCCTCCATCCTTTCTGTATGTCATGAATGAACTGTGGTTTGATATTTGGGAGTCCTGCTATGGACAGTAAATCAACTTAGGTGCTGGTGAGATCATCCACTGCTTGTTGTCCCTGTACCTGCACTATTGTCTTTAGTACCTTAGACAGAGGAAGAGTGATTGTGACATCCCTGCGGTATATGCCACCGCCTGCACAAAAGACCTCAAGGCCAAGTGATGAAGGGTTGCTCAAAGTTTGGCTGGCAAGCTATCTCTCCCTCCATGATAAAGCCTATTTTTTTTTTTTTTTTTCAGTTGAGGTAGAACTGCATGACTTGACCTGCACCTGTTTTTCACCTAATCCTCTGACACCCCAAATAGAGTATTGTGTGGATGAAACACTCTGCTGTCCTGTCCCTCCCTGTGAACACAGCAGCATTCACGTTAGTGCAGAAAACTACGGCTAACAGCAGGTGTTGTCATACTGACCCAGGTACAGAGCCATGACAGGGGTTCAGTGATGTCTCATGAATAAACTGTGTTACCCTATAACTAAAAATAAAGAATGAAGAAGGAAATAATAGCTTGGAAAACACAAGCATTGCAATTTGGAGAAATGGGATAGCAAGTTCCATGACTCATCAACATGAAGTGCACACCATTTTATACTTTAAAGGAAACAGGTCCAAATATTGTTCTAGCAATCACAGAAGCACAGTCATAGCCCCAGCTCTGTTCAGTGGAGCTGTGGTGAGCACCATGGATAGTTCCTTCACTGCAGACAGCCCCATCCAGGACCTTGGAGAGCTCTGCAACTCATGCCTGAGAAAACTTTTCTAGCCTTTAAATACACCGTGTAATCTAGGGTAAAAACATCAGTATTTGGTTTATGAAATCAGATAGAAGGAGTCATTATAATTATTCAATTAATCGCCTACTTTAGTTCTGCACCATGCAAAGCTTACCTTAATGTAAGTCTTATTAAGGAAATGAGTTTGTAATAGTCACTGATTTATCAATGCCTCCTTTTCTTTCCCTCTAGTTTTACACAATTATGTGATTACAGAAGATAATTAAATAAAGTTAAAAAGAAAGTTTGGAAAAAAAGAAAAAACTATGGCAGTTTACTGCATATGTATCAGAGGAAACCCAGTAATTGCACAAACTGGCACAATAATTACACACCGTAACCATATTTCTGTGAACACTCACTGGGCAACATTTAATCTAACCTGTCACCTTGTTCTATACATACTGGCTTCGGGTACAACTATTTCTGCAGCCCATATTGGCTGAACCAGTGCTGGTGTAAACATCAGTGTATACAGCTGTAGAGGAATTCTGGAGGGCTCTCCACAACCAGGGTTACAATCTATAACTTTTATTAACAGCTGTGTGAAACAAACACACAGAACTAGTTATCCATGTGTTTACTGCTTTCATTTCTTTTACGATATTAATGATTATCGTGAAAAACAGGGGAACACGTGTTGATAAAGACCAAAAAGAGCTTCTTGTATAATGAGCTAGGTTCCCATTTTGCAAGCACACATAAAGTTGCTGTAGAAATTTCCAACAAAAGCATCAGTCAAGGATTGGTCAGTGGTAGCTGGTTTATAGTCTATGCCATAAAACAGTGAAATGGTGTCACAGGACCTGGCAGTTATTTTGTTCTTAGCTGTGAGAAGCAACAAGGTCACAGAATTGTTTCCTCATTTTATGATGTGTCTTTTCAAATGTTTTTCCAAATAAAAAAACAAACAACACGGTAGCGGTTAGGCTTGCTGCCACACTGTCTAAAGCCCCACTTTTCAGAAAAAAAGCACCTCATGGATCAAGATCAATCTCACTCATAGTTACATACCTACATTGTAGTTAATTCATTTTTTGCATTCATCCACTGACTCCCTCATGGATATCCTCGGTCCCCCCTGACAATGTCTATGGACGGCACTGAGCCAGGGTCCTCTTTTCTAAAACCTTGCTGAGCTGTACAGGCTGCTCTGCATGTTCTTGCTCATTCACTCTGCCTGCTATCTGTCCTGTTCATTACTTCTGGGATACTGGAATTCACTATTTAATTGTGCCCAGCTCACATAAAACACACATGGCCCAGAGCCTACTGAATTCTGAATGAAAACAAAATAGAGCCCACAATGGCAAAAGAACAGCAAACATTTTTTATTCAACTTTGGCAAGCTAATGTCCATGCTCATTAGGCCTGTCACTTTTCCAAAATATGTTTTAAAGCAAAACTACAAGGCTTATAAAAAGTCAGAGAACCTAACAAGAGCGACAACAACAGTCTGGCTCTGTCTTACAAATTTCATTCATTCTTGCCGGCAATTTTCTATTTACTTCAACTAATTGTGACAAAACAAGCTCTGAATTTCTTGTTTAACAAATCAAACTTAAATTTTAACTCCCGCCTCATCAAAACCTCCCACACGCTTTTATCTCATTAAAGAAAAAAAAGAGACTTGTAATGGGATAATGAGATCATTTCTATTTTCTCTCTCTGAGACACACAAAAATCTGTTGTTTCTATGCTAAGAAATGACTGTAAAAGTGAGCCTGGAGCCTACCTGTATGTGGGTCACCACATCCTCTCTTGACTCTTGTGGCCCTAGTTTCATACAGACGAGACAAAAGGCGCAGATGGAACATTGGCTTTCCAGAAGTGCAGTGATAGTTTTTCTTAACCTGTACACATTAAGTATTTCTTTGAATTTCCAATTGCCAAAGCAGTGCAGGATCTGTGATACATGTGTCATCCACTGTACATCATCTCAGACAAGATCAGCAGGGAAGCCAAGTATGGTTTGGGTCTTTTTTTCCCCCTACTTTAGCTGTCAGAGACGTGCCTACATCCAGAAGAACACAGATAAATATATGCAATACGTCTTATGCTTTTATGTACAGTTATCACTTTTACTTTCATGCATTGTCGTTGACTCAGAGGTTTTAACACGGTGTAGGAACCAAATTTATTGACCAAAAAGACGACAGGAACGTAAGCTGAGAAATCGTCTGGACAGCAGGCTGAGACATATGTATGAGAGTGTTAAATTTTAACATGGCTATTCATTCTTAATGTGATGTATAAAGTTATGCTGCTGACCTGACCATACCTTTGAATCCTCTCCACAGTCCCTGAGACTGGCTTTAGCGTCTGATGTTACCAGACAGAGGAAGAGAACAACTCTCCTTATCTGACCGTTTCTAGAGACAGTAAAAATGCTCCTGCAGGAAACGAACGACTGATCGTTTCGTATCGATTAATCAAAATTAATGGCTGAGACAATACTCCAGACATGGTACGAGCACATCCCTGCGGTCCATAAATCTGTCTAACAGATGATGTATATCTCATAATGTCACGCTGTTCCTAACTGTGGCGCAGGTGTGCCACATGCCTCATGCCATGCAAAAACCAAAAGGCCATGACCATACTTCATGTGTTCTGCATATGTTCAAAGCTTATATGTTGTGCTACATAGAAATATGGAGTCTGTAGCCAAGTAATAATAATAATAATAATGATGATAAATTATTATCATTAATATGGCTTAAATGACTGTTGTTATTTCTTCAGATGAGTGAATATTTAATAAAATAGGACAACTACCACCCATATTGGAGTGACAATGGGTCAACATACACACACAGTATGGTTTCACGGACATGGAAAACGTATTCTGCTCTTACAGATGACTTAACAAATTTAAAAGGTGAAACAGGGTTGAGGGCTTGTGAAGAAGTTGCATCAGTCTGACTTTAGTCAATAAAACAGCTTTTTCTCTTAACCCTTGACAAACTGCACACATGAATGCGAATTTATTGCTTTTTGCTAATGTAATTTTATTGCTCTTTAAAACTAATGCAGATTCACTCTTCCTTTAGGAGCTGCTGGGTATGTGGTTTGGTAATGGAAAATTAGTCAAAGGACTCTCAGTGTGAGATCTAAATCTGTAATGGATTCTGAAATCCTTTATTTCCCCCCCTTTCTCTCTTTTTTGGTGAGGGTTAGTGGCCAAAATTGAATTTAGGCTCATTTCTTTCCATACTTCAGCTCTCTGGCACTACTCACCAACAAGCATCAAATACAATCGCTCAAAATCTATTTTTAAGTTATTTATTGAGCTAATGTTAAAGTTATGTCTTAAAGATTTCACACACCTAAATTTTAATGTTCAGTTTCATTTTATATGGTAACAACTACTCCATATTTGATCTTTTTCTTTTAAGATATTCATGGGAATGTGCATAATCTGATCTGATGAAAATATATGGCCGAGTTAAAGCCTCCTGCCTTTTCTTGGACGACTGACAATGGATCACAGACTCTAGAATATGCCAGTTGTTTCTAAAACTGTCTGCCAACACCTGTGACTCTTCAAAGACAGTTTTATTCAGACGTTTCTAGCATAAAAAGTTACCATTTTGCCTGTGCTTTTACCATATGTACCTTCATCTATGGGCATCAAAAGAAATTAGATCGCTTAATATTGTTCATGGAACCTAATAATGTTCCCCTAACAGTGTTTTTACCTCTGCTCATAGTTTTGAAAACAACTACATTTTCACTTCCTTGACTTTTCAGATATTCAGATAAATTACTGTGAAGTATTTAAGGGCATTTTAACTTCCTTCTATTTCCACTCCTTCCTTCTCTGCTTCTCCTATGATCCTGGTGGTTGGGGGGGACCATATTCACCCCTGAAACAGACTGACACGAGCAGTTGACGGGCAGGTGATGTTTGGGGAATGCAGCGGCAATATCCGGTCGAAATGTCAGCAATCGGCAGTAACATAATACTCCCACATATCGGCGCTGATCCCAGTGGGCAATGTAATAGGGCTGCGACATTTAAAAAAACAATGCCAGGGAATATTGAGCAGCAAAGATGCACTGGTTAGATCAGACGTGTAACTGCGGTCACACTTGTTCCTTTGCCATGCAAAATGCTACAATATGATGGCACTTTAATTGTTGCTGTTATGCATGATTTCTCAATTAAAGACAGACACATTTCTTCCTGGTTTGTGTATTTTCCATAGGGACTAAGAGTTTTTGTTCTCCTGTCTGCCTATAATAAGACGCACAAAAGCACCATCAGGAGTGAAGAATATTCATATGACAGTGATGAATGGCTTGTTTGAAAGCATGAATAGCTCTTGACTCCACACAATACCGGTGTGGCCTTATAAGGGGCTTGATCATGTGGCATGTAATTGCTTTGGTGAGAGACGGACATAATTGCAGCTAATTATTTTCAGAATATTGATGGAAACAAGTGTTTTCAAAACAGAGGGAAGTTTTGAAAGCAGTTTAAAGAAGTATCTTTAAACTGCTGTGAGGATGTCCTTGCAGGATGTTTCTAGCTGGATGGAGAGAACTAATCGCCCGCCCTGTGTGTTCATGCGGCACTGAGTTTGGACATATACATGTTTATGAGCATACAAGCATGCGTGTAATTTTGTTTGGAATATTAGAAAAGCAAAAAAGAGACCAAACATGAATAGAACCTGCAGTCACCATTAGTGGCTTTGCTTTCCCTGCCAACGTAATTGATGGCAGACAGAATGACTCCAAGGCTTCATGCTCCCATGTGTGACAGAATAAGAGAGACAGAGTCGTCTGCGAGAAAATATTTTGTGTTTATCAGCCGGCACAGCTAACCACAATAAACGGCATTCTGTTACATACTGTACATAAATGCCATGCTGCAATGCCTCCCTTGACCCGATTGCTTCCTCCTTCACTGTCCCCCTGTTGTCCCTTTTGACAGAGGGTCTTGACAGATAGATCACAAAGATGCACAATCATTGCATGGTAGGGACTGGGATGGAGTGCACCCATTATTCTAAAGCAAAGCTGTCTGGCGGGGCAAGGCCTGCGCGCCACATGGTGCCGTGATAGATGGGGACCATTAATCAAGGCAGGACGGGGCCCTGAGATTGATGTGCAGAAATTCAAATGCTCAAACAGCATTTGGAAGATTAAGGCTGTGTGGGCAAGGTTAGGAGGCTACCTTTCTGCTGGGGAGAAACAGGTGTGGTGGTGGAGCTACTGCCCAGGGGTGACATGGTATGGGTGTATAGGGGATGCTCTGCCCTGTAATTGTGCTGCTTTCAATGTTGTTTTCCCATAAGGCTCTCCCACATTCCACACTGAATCAATTGTCATTGTCCCAGTGACTTTCTGTCCTTCTGGTTGTTGAAGTACAAATAGATTTTGTGGTGATACCGAGCACTGAAATTAACACAAGAGAATACAAAGGCAGGAAACAATATAAAATGCCTGTCATAGCAGCAAATAGGTGACATTTATGCAACTTTTAACAGATCAAACAACAACCACACTGAACCTATTCCAAATGGCTTTTGGTGAATATTTGATTGGGATTTAGTGTGGCCTTTTACGTTGCTTTGTAAAAACACACAGAAAAAATGATCTAGCTTTCAAAATGCACCAAAAAAAAGTGTAGCAACCATTTCAAATTAACAGACTAAACATTACCACCCTCATTGCTTCCTGTCTTGCTTTGTACTCATCAGAGTTATAGTAGTTTCTGTGCAATTCCACTTTGCCAACAAAGCATCTTGTTCTAAATGGGCTACAGAAATTTATAGTGACTACAGTGAACTTACTAGAAATAGTCATTTTGCATCCAGTTTTGCATAGGTTCATTTGTATCTTAGTAGCAAACTACATTAGTAACAGTGACCTTATCGTGCAAGAATTAACAGATGTATTCGGCCATTATTCAAACACAAGCAGTGGCAGAGAAGTTGCACACAGCAACAAAAATGTACTTCGGAAGAAAGTGTGTCAGAGCTCTTGGTGCTCAATAGAGAGTTACTTCCCACCTTATGAGTGATCACAGCTGTCTTCTGATCATGTAGTGATACTTATGATTAATTACATCTTGGAGTTATACTGTATTTTGGCAATGTTTTTGCATCCATCAATGTTAGATTTTAATATGATAACCACGGTCAGATGGTGTGGAAAAAGTCTGGAAAGTAACATTAAGTTGATGGCATACAGATGGGAAGAGAATAAGCCACATGGCCAAGAAAATATAGCAACTGCAAAAAATACCAAGATGCATAATCATTACAAAGGTCGAACAATGTTAAGAATTTAAATGGCACAGCACAAAGGAATGGATAGAGTGTTGATGACAATGGAAGACAGTCCAATGTCAAACCAAGAAATTATTCGGGGTAAAAGCAATTTAAATGTGAAACAAAGCAAAGTCATACTCCTAATAAGCCAATTTAAAGATCCTTTATGATTACTTTAAAGTCATCAAGAAAGCAATCAAGACTTCTTTCAGGTTGAAACTATTTTGCAGCAAGTAATGAAGTATGTGGAGGCAAAAACCAAAACAGCACTTTCACCATTAGAAAGTTAGCAACCACTAGTAGTAAGAGACTAAATCCACAAAGGCCTTGAAGATAGCAATGACGCACTAAATAATAACTGTGCAGGTAAATTCATCCAACAAGGTGAGTGAAATCTTTTATCAGTAATAAACCTCATTGTTGCATCTTCAGTAAATGCTGTGCCTGCACAGTGACATTTAAGGGAGACTAGTGCATCGAAAACATAGTTAAAATCAAATATGTTTAATATGTTGTTTAAATAAAAATAAGCTCAAAAATTATTTTATAATTTGTACAAGCGGGATTCTGACATTTCTCCAGATTGTAAATTAAATAGCAAATCTTTACTTTATTCACTCTCCTATTGAAAGATTAATTCATTTTACCCACTTAAAGCTGGACCTAAGGCAGTGATGCTTGGTTATTAATATTTTAGCCACCAGAAGCGTCAGTAGGGCTTTAGCTGCTGCCAAATCAAGATTGTGAAGTCCATTCTGTTTCATATTCAGTGAATGGACTGCCTCTAGTGGGGCAATAGATTTTTGGGGTTGTTACCTTAATAACCCCTTGTAGTTTTGTTGCACTGATGAAGGCTTGTTCATTCATCGAGATGGGCAGCAGTGGTCATCAGTCACGTTGTGTTTCCTTTTTGAATGACATGAGGTTAAAATTGCTGCTGTTTGCTCATTTGAAGGCTCACTGGTCATATTACTTGATGGTTCATTTGCTACAAGAACATTTTAAAAATACAAAAAAAAGAAAAAGTTTACAAAATGCTCTAGAAATGTTATGTCTACTAACACAGCATTGTGTTTTTGAGTGTTCCACATGTCGGCGTGTTGCAGAACTGGTTAGACAGCTTTCTGTGCTTTTTCTTCAGGCGCAGTGAGTCATGCTGAAAAATACCTGCAGCATTTTGTATTACTGAAAATGTAGTACTCCAAAGTTTGTTTGTTTTTTATTTTTTTATGTCATTTCAGTCCACTGCTCTATTTTTGGCCTCAATTATATAAGACATAAGATGTTGCTGTTGGATTATATCCCTGTGACGTGATTATGTTTGTCAGAATCCATCCACAGAGCAATTTTGACAGTAAATTTTTCTAAAACGTATGGACAAAGGAAGCCCCGACATGACAAAAAACATAAAAGAATTCTACCTCTGTTAGAGGAAAAAAACAAATCTCCCTTTACTCTGCTCACCTTTTCTTTTCTGGCACAAGATACAACCTACAGTTTTAAATCATGACCTCAATATGTTTATATATTATCTGGATGCAGCTATTAATCCATTCTTATCAGAGAGCCATCACAGTTAACAACGATCCACTGTGCATGTAAAGAATGATGAAAGGTACAGAAGTGGATATGGAGGATCCATAACCAGTCCTGAACCAGTGTTAGATAGTAAGAGAGATTCGGTTGTTAACCTATAAAAGCAGCAGACAAGAGGAAGAAAAGTCTCAAAACATTTATTGGGGTTCTGTATTTCCACTGTGACCCGCGTTCATTAAACATTATTGCATTTTGGGAGTGCCGGCCTCAGTCATATTTAGAGTGTGACATCTCATTTTCTCTGCTACTGTCTAGCATCATGCACCATCTGACAAATCAGCGGAGATGGCTGTGACCATGCTGCTGCCCTGATAATTTTCTGCTGTCACTTATGTTATTAACATGTTGGTAACACAGATGACACTCACAAGGACACCACAGATTGGGCACTGAGTCTGTAAAACAACGTATTGTCTAAGAAATGCGTGAAATGGACAAATTAAAGCATGACGCTGCAAACACAAAGTTGCTAAGATATTAGTGGAGCTGTCAGTAACATCCAAGCTTGTTTTTCCTCAGAGCCTATGTACCTTTTTTCTTTTTCTGAAAACCAGACAGTGTGGCAACAAGTGGTAATTATGTAGTGATGATAAATGCTACAATGCAGTGTGACAGTGCCACAAGTAGAAACACAAAAATACCTGCATAAAGCTTTCTGACTTTAGCTAACCTTAGCCATAAGCTGCTGGCCATTCCAGAACATGAAAGCTACAATTATTGGTGAGAGGAACATTGAGTTATTTCTTATTTCAACACATGCTCGCACCGTAAGTTAGCATCTATAAAGGAGAATGATGCTGTTCATGTAATATTAACAAAGATCAGGTTAAGAAGGCCTTTTGTGTACTTTTTATACATTTTTATATCATGTTATTATTCCATACGTCTGATTAGAGGTATCTTAAACATTTGAGCCACATTTGTATATTTTACATAATATGCTAAAAATAATTGATGCTTTTAATTAATGTTTATCCTTAGTACCCTACTGTAATAATATGTACCACCTACCAGTTACTGTTAATCACAAAATATTGCATCCTGTCCTGTAACTACAAAACTCTTAACTTTGAGACAAGTGTGCTTTCAATTGTTTTCCTTGGTGCAATTTTTAATTTTCTGTTCGATTTTCAAGCACCTATGTGAACAATCTGAACGTTTCTGACACTGACGCCCCCAGTGGCAGTAACAAAAAAGACAGTAGTAGACACTGTCACAGATTCCAGTTAATGCTGTGGATCAACGCTGCATGTAGCCATCATGAGTGCTTACTCATTTACTGCCCAGCTGGTTGCCGTCTGAAATTAAAATCCTGATCCACCTTTATTTCATAAAACTGCTCATTATAAGCTTTTCTCACTGAGAGTGTTTTATTGTCAAGTAATTAATTGCCAAGAGGATCTCATCTAGGGGTACATAGTGTTATGTGAATATGTTTATGTCAGACTTGCTTTAATTAATGATAAATCATTACTGGGGGGTGATACTAAATATATTTGCCATTTATTTAAAATAGAAATAGTCAATTTCAATGAGACTAGCAGTGCACTCTTTTCTGAGTACAGATTGGCTTACATTTCCTGAAGTAAGAGACCGGTCTATAATGTAACACATATCAGTTTTAAAAAAAGGAGAAAAAAAAAGGTGACATGTTGTAATTTTCAGTAATACAGTGAGAAATATATCGGCACCTCTAGGAGAAAAAAAGTATAAATATGCTTAAATGTGCTTCAGGAGACTTCAGTTGTGATTCTCATCTGTGCATCCAGCTAAGACAAAAAGTAATACAGTAGAGGCAATAAAGAACAAGATAACTAGGAGAGACAGCTTGTGAATATGATTCAAAACCAGACCAGGGCTATATCCAAGCAGAAAGCAGTCATCTGGCTTTGACAAAATGAAATACATCAAGAAAGCTCTGAAAAAAATCCAACTTTATCATTTTTATATTGTTCCCATGACAAGAAAGACCTTCAGCAACTCTAAACCCATCCACAGAAGCATCATCCCTGGCTATCTTTCCCCCAGGGAAGACTTAAGCCATTAGAGGAGAAGGAGGGAGAGGGAAAGATACAGAGAGCTAGATAGAGGAAGAGGTTATGAAGTGAAAGCAGCCAGCACTTCGATGAATATTTCCAAAGGGAAAGTGCAAGCAGAGGTACAAAGATCCATCTCTCACAAAAACAAGCCTGAGGGGATGTGAAAGGGATAATGCTGCATTCACCACAACTCTTCATAATTTTTTTCTGTTTCTATTCACTGATTTGACAAACTATAATCTTGCACATTAAAATGGGAAACAAACAAACAATGCGCTCAGCAAGTCTAACGGTGCAACCGAAGCCTTAGCTTATTGAGCTTACAGTACGCAGCCAATTTTCTGTTCTTTTAATTAAGATTTGGTCATTTACTCTTTCAAAGGATTTCAGTCTGGTAATTATAGCTGTAACAACCCTGTGAAAATGAGGATTAAATGGTCACCACCATGTTGGTAGCCACTGAATGGAAGTAATTTTGCAAGTGTTTTTTAGAGCCATATCATGGACGGCATCTTTCTGTGCTCAGACACCTGTTTTCTGGCACCCAACTGTATTTGTTGTAGTGTGGCAACAATTAGTCGGTTCTTGATCTATCAGCTGATAAGTAATTAATAACAGCTTTGATAACTGATCGATCTGTTGTGTCTTTGATGTCATTGATCAGATGCTGGTTTCAACTTGCTACTTTGTTTTATACCTTTGTAAATTGAATATCTTGGGGTTTTGGGCTGTTGGTTTGACCAAAAAAGCAATTTGAAGATGTTACTTTGTGCCTCTGGAAAATAATAAAAGAAACATCTTTAGTGCAGCCTTAACTCGTTGCTATGGATACTATTCAACCCTGGATGTATTTAAAAAAAAAGGACACTGCATTCCAAAATGGTACCCTATTCACTACTACAGAATTTTCTCACTGGGCCCATATGCGTCAAAAAGCCTCTGCAGACCCATACAACATGCAAAACAGATTCTTTCTCTGGCCAAGCCAGTGCTGTCTCCCCACACACATACATGGCACAATATAAATAAACAACATGGCTCTTCTAAAATTCCAATAGCAAAAAGAGTAATTTCAAGGTGTACTTGCATACTACTGGAAGTGCTACTTTGATGAGCATGTCCTTGTTTAGAATGTATTTTGTAATGTAAATGTTTATGGTATGCAAGCCATGTAGTCCACTGGTCAACAGCTGGCAGTGATGTGCCAAGAAATCTAGTGATGCACCAGCAAAAAGCGAGGAAGATTGAGACTGCTAGGTGATACAAACATGGTTGTAAACAGATTTTTAAAAATTGTTTGGAAGAAAATGCATTCAACACGTTTGTTACACCTTGAGGATACACACAACAGTTGTGGCTGAGGTCACGGTTGTTTACTAGACAACTCCACAGGGTATCCTTAAATTCAAAATGAAAATCATTTGACTTGTTGGCATAATGTGCTTCCACATTCCACCTCACACGTTCCAAGATTGTGTGTGTTCGTTCATCAAGGTTACTCAGAGCTGTAATCAAAGCCTAGAAAAAACAAGTTTTCCAAACTGTAGCAGGGAGCTGATCTCTTTGCAAAGGATGGCAGGATGTTTAACGGCAGAATAGTTCACTACATTGGAGGAGCAGAAACATTACATAATTAGCCCAAACCCACACACAAATGTGTCAGCCTCATTGTTGTCTTTCTTTATAACTGTGCTAATAGAGTACACACACTTCTCTTTGAACTGTTAGTAGCTGCACTCTGCCACAGTCACTGTCTTTTATGATATCTGTACCATTACCAGATGCACTGGACCTCTTCTAAGGAAGACAGCCCCAACTCTTCACTGTGTGAAAGTGGGCCACTGTTCATCAGGCCTTACTGTGACCCTGTTGTGCTCTCTCAGCAGTATCTAGTTAGTCCAAATTGCTTCTCTTTGTTTCACCATTTTCTGCCCACATCTGTAGAAAGTAAACAATGCAGTATTGTAATGAGAAATGGCAAGCAGGGAGAAAAGGGAAGAGATGAGGCCTCAGAGACTGTAACCCCCTTGCCCCCCCCCCCCACCCCAGTATTTCTGTGTGCAAGTGAGAACAAGTGGACTGCCAAAGGGAGAGAGGTACCAAAAATTGCTTCTGTTGAATGCACTTCTACGCCTTTATTGCTTCCTGTAATTGCTTCTCTGAGAGGTAACTGGTCTTCTCTTGTCCATTTTTTTTTTTTTTTTTTTTTTACTGAAGGATTGTACCCTGCAAATATGGAGCAAACCACACCTGAGTCATAAATCTTATTTGGAAAACAAGCCAATGTGGAATGCATGCAGCATGACTTGTTTGAATGGGTACATACAAACCTAGATTATAAAATTTAAATATTATATATTCACTTGATAGATACAAAGATTTGTTTTTTTCCTACTCCATCATACTTGACGAGAAAACCTCAGAGCAGTTTTCAGGACTTAATGTGAGTAATACTATAAGCCAACTTTCAGAGATCCATACATCCTCCCCCTCTGGTCTAATCTCTTGCTAGCATGTTGGAAATTTTAAATCTGTAGCGAGAATAGTAGAAAAGATCATATGGACTAAGGCTAATATCTTCTGAAAGATACACAAGGTCATGCATGCACACCCAGTTCATGTTCTTTGTTATCGGTGTGCGTCTGTGTGGGTATGTACGTGGTGTGTTGACGGAGCAAAGCAACGACACTGCGAGGTTTAGAAGTTTAATCCCTATTGGGAGTGGCGATGCTAATGATGCATGCACTCACTGCATGATGAATGCAACGGAACTTAAACACGGAGGAAGCGTGCAGTGGCATATGTTAAATAGCTAATTTAAGAGGAAATAGAGGTAAGCCCTCCAAGAATGGCTTCATCCTTGTCTCCAGGTGTTCAATAAGAAGGTTTTGTAGAACACATGGATATCCAGGGATTAGAGATTACTGTCACTACAGTGGATTTCCTTTGCCTGGATACCAGAGAGGCAGCAGACTATGACTATATGAGGTCAGAGAAGATATGCAGGAAAATGGGGATGGGGGCGGCATAGTTGGGTTCTGTCTCACTGCATGCGTGTGTGTTTGAGAAGGCAAAAAAAATAATGCAGCCAAACAAAGGTGCTCACATGCTGATGTAATACTAGTTTCGTAGTCAATATGCCAAGTCTCTCTTTGCAGACGCTGAATGCCAACTTGCCTGCATTCATCTAAATGAGAACCAAATGAGAACCTAAATATCTCAAACAAAATGCAGGTTATTTACATGTAAATGAAATGCACACTTTAATTAATACTTAAATATTTTCCCTCATTTACAGTGAAGAGTAACAAGCTATACAATTGTAAGCTGTTCTAAAGAGTAGAAAGAGTCATCACCTTAAATTGGGGCTATGGCAATTATATTCTTGTTGACTCCAGGAACAGTTTGGAGATTTTCACTATATACTATAAATATAAATAATAAAAACTCACCAGTATTACAGCAGTCTGCAAAATATTAAATGCAAAAAAAAGAAAGAAAAGAGCTGAATGCAAAAAAAGTTTTGATTTCTCTTCAGCCACCTTCTTTTATATGCTCATAATTAAAATCATTATGTTATTCCTATGCTGTGGTTGTTTGGCGTCAGTCATGCATTCACTCTCTAGGTCTTCAACATTATCTGAATAAAAGTGCTTGAATGCATCCCTTACTATGAGTGGAGCCTGCAGAAGTGTTAGCCATAGTAAAGCTGACTGGAGTCGTGTTGTATCAACAGCAATAATATTAAAACATTTGTAAAAACATGTCTAATTACTCGTGAACCATATTTCAAGTTTTAGGGATCCACTGCGCAAGTCGCATGTTATCAGCTACTCAGAATGTGACAGTTGAAGCTGTTTTTACATTAATTAAAGGACAAATTTAACATACGTAATTAAAGACAAATGCAGACAATGCAGCTCATAAATTAAGTATAGCCTGAGGTTGATTTTCATTCACATTCTTAAACTGAGTTTGCTTTGTCATTCAGGAGTAATGTATTCACATGAGAACTAATGCCACACCAGAGCTGAGGCCCAATCCTGCATATCTCCCTAATATTAGATTTGATCATGATGGTTATATTCCACAAAAGTTATTTAACATACTGATTACATGATTACATGTCCATAAAACAGACATTACTGTACAAACTTACATTTGCTGTATTTCAATTTATATAAGATGAAAGACAGTGAAATAAATATTTCATTTTCAACAAAAGCACTCATGTATATTCATTCATGTTAACACATCCTAGCTGGCATCAGTCACGCATAGATGGTTGCCAAGTAGTTGCCACAAAAGATTCATATACCAAAGTATCGGCTTTATGAAATGGAGCAGTGCGGGAGGCAGTGTTAATATTTCAGTACAGAAAAGATGCATTAACAATGTTGACTCTGTATTTGTCAAGGAGCTATAAGTGGTTGAGGGTTCATAGCCATGGCATTGTTCAATATATCTGCACATACTGTCATGTATTATCCACGACTTGTAATGCACACATTGTGGCTGTGTTATGAAAAACCCCATTGTGCAATGTCCTTTTAAGAAGAAACGTTCGTTTCTGTCAAGGACACCATTAGTCCCTGTGAAACTCTGAGTTAATATAATACCACTGTGGAACACAAAGTCCACGTGAACAATCTGATGCCATGTGAACAATCTAAGTTCTCAAGTGTCCATATGATCTGATGAGCTCTTGCTGCTATAAAAAATGTTCATAGGACATTGATAAACACTTTAAATTATTCTTATATCTGCATATGACTGCACTGTAGTGTTTTGTAAATCATTTATTAAATATGTGTATATTGTCTATAAATGGAAAATAGGAGGACTTAAAATCATACCAAAATGGGTAATTGATTGGTAGTGTTTACATCTGTTAGTGGTCTGTGCTAAAATACACTAATCCTATTGTATTTTCTGTAACTTAAATATCGCTGGATTGTTTACGGATATTTTCCAGTAGTTTACTCAGGTGTCAAGCCATACTCAAGTCATGTGAAAATAGGGCAAAGACAAAGGAAGCTTGAAAGGATTTTCTTTTAATCCCCTATTGTATTTGCTGGAGCTCCCTGCTGTTCAAGTAACCTGCTTTTTAAAAATGGGAACATAAAAGAATATATACAGTGTTTGAATGTTTGTGTATTTTATTTACAGTAGTTCCTCCCTGCACATTTACACATTCACAACCAGGTGCATTCACTTTAGATTCTCTCAGTCCACACTGTGCACAATGCCTGTGCTCACAAAACATTTTCCCATCTGCTGACAACTGGCACATACTCAAGTGTGAAGAAGTAATTGCATAATGTGGAAGAGTGTAAAGTGCAACTGTATTGTACCTTAGTTAGCATTGCACTGGGTGCGGTTTCTGATTCCAGTGGAAGTATTTTGGAAGGGATGGAAAAACTATGAGTGTATGTGTGTGCACGTAATTCACGTCTATTTTTATTTGCATTTGCGTTTTGTTGAGATTGCAAGGCCCAGAGTGAAAACCGCGGCACCCAAATAGTTTTCAGCAGGTGGTGTTTGCACACTGAATACACCATGTCTCCACTCCCGTTTTGAATGCCTGGGAGTAACAAGCTACACAAGTCCTCTTCCTACATGCCTATCATTGTCGCTGTCACTCCTGTAGTTGCCTGTCGCTTGCATTTTGTGTTTTAAAGCTGTTAATTTATTCATCTTTTGCGCCAGGCACACTGCATTTAATTTGTGATGAAGGAACTGGAGCAGGAGACAAAATGTTCTCAAATTATGGTTACATAAAGCTGAACTTTTTTTTTGTATAATGTATGTATTAAGATGAGATGCCTCCTGGCTTTGGAGGCGTTTATCAGCAGTTCTGCTGAGAAAAAGAAGAAGGAAAAAAAACAGTTGTCTACTGTAAATTGCAATGCCTTAGATTACACAAGAAAAGAACCGCAGTGCTGATTATACATATTCACTTTCTCTGTGCTTTTCATTGTTTTCAAAGGCCACGTTTTTCTCCATCCGTTTTTTTTTTTTTTTTTTTTGCAGTTTGCATGGACTGTTTATATAATAACACAATTTTTTTGTGTTTACGATGTTTGTTTAATGCAAAAACAAGTGATCTTGTACAGTATGGCTGCTGTCTCATAAGTCAGACTGCTGACATCAACCATTAAGTGCGGTCAAATTACTGATTTTAACAATACAATAGATATGGTCTGCTCTTTGTTTCAGTGTTATCAAATCACAGTCTAAGTATGCGTTTGTGTATTGGCTTCAACAGCGTGAGAGTACTGTACATTGCTATTGTTATGTTCAGTTTATTTCCTCTTGAAATAATTGTTAATTTGAGCATAACTGCTCAACTCCACACACACACACACACACACACACACACACACACACACACACACACACAGGCTGCTTGATTTAGACGGAAAAATAATAATAAAAAAATAAAATAATACCATTTTTAGACGAGATTAAGATCTGCAAGTTTGTGAGCTTTTCATATTGGATAATTTTGTGCTCATGTTTGCCCAACCAAACATCTACTGTAGTGGAAACTACCACAGAGGTGGTTTTGAGTATTTTGGCTGATGTTACTTTACAGTTGTGTAGTTGAGATCAAAATGAAGGCTGAGTTCAAAGATGGGTGCGGTGTGAGCACTAAGTACTCGTGTCATGTTGTAATGACTACTGAGTATTGGAACATCAACATGTTGACTGGCATCGTGGCTGTTGTTTCCCCACTCTAAGGTGGCCTCTAGTTTTAATTGGCTTAGAATGACTACACACCAAGATTGAGTTGACATCTTGCGTTGAAGCATTAATTGGAGCAACATTATAAAATCTATCTTAAGAAATTTAAATTATTGATGCAGTTGTGAATTTTGTCTAAAAAAACCCCATCATTCAAATAACAGAGAGGTTTTGATCAAAAGTTTTAGGAAGAATTTCATAATTACAAATGCTTTTTATTCAACTCACTGAAATTGCTAATCCTTGGGGTCAAGGTGAGACAGGGCAATACAAGAAGTGTCCCAGCAAAACACTGGCGACCTCATACATAAATTTTATTTTAGACATCTTCCGCATGTCACACTATTTGAATTTGTTCATGGAATGTCACCTTTCCCATTCCAACCCTGCACTGTGGAATCTGTCTTTGATTATGCTTCTTGCTGCATCGGTGTCACATATTTATTGCTCACTACCATTACAAGCTGCATCAGGAAAGCTTAAGATATTCCCACACAATCCCTAGACACCCCGTGAGGCTGATGCAGCACCTGTCGCCAGGATGAAGTGTGTTCACGCTACTTTGATGAGGAAGATGTCGGTGGTGCGGTGTAGCTCTGCATATAACCATTCAGAAGACGATGCTGCTTAGGAGATCCATCCCGATATACTGATGGTGTCTTTTAGAGTCAGCACATATGTACACAGTTTCTTGGCATCCTCTGTCAACATGGGTAGGACTGTCTCCTTTGATGATCACTTACTAGCATAAATACTCATATTACTGGACAAGTGTAGACTGCTTAGCTGTCAGATTGTTTCAGGCATAAATACTCATCCCAGCTGCAACCAATTAAATGTGCACAACCAAAGGCACTTTCTGCATTTTGGTGAGACAGCAATTCAAAAGTGATTTGAGGTGTTTTTGGCTGTTCTGCAGATTTCTTTTTTGACTTTAGAAAACCTACATGAGTGCTGGGGTAAGAAATGTATAAAGAAATGAGGTCAGAAATTTGTCATCATGTGACAAGGTATAGGTATATGCATGGAACTGCACATACATCTCAGTTTGTTTTTGTTTGTTTTTTTAACCCCTCATTTATTAATTGAAATACCTAGAAGTTGAAGTTGAAAACAGGTTGGTGATGAACAAGCTGTTAAAGTTTTCTCTGCAGTCTTAGACCTAACTCCATTATTTCTTCCTGAAAGCTTCCAGAGACACATACTAACAATACATTTAGAATAAAGCCACTAAGAACGGTCTTTTTTCTTTTGCTTGTTTGTTAGCAAAAGTCTTATAGCCATAAATTAAGAAATGGAAAAAGTACTGTTAAAGATTATATAATTTTAATTTTAAATTTAAATGTAATCATTTCAAATTTGCCTGTACATAAAGTTGAAATCAATTCATTTGAATTCAGACTAAATATGTATTACTGTATTCTTTATGAGGTGATGAGTTTATTGACTAATTTATTCACTTGCAAACTGTAGTATTTTATGAGTGAAAATAATTATACTTGTGTGAATCTGTCCTTACTTTTCCGATTCACTGGAGTCAGCCTTGGATTTAAGTTGACATCATCAAAAGAACCAATTTCTTTTGCCACTGAATCAAGAGAAAACCTTGGAACGTTTCCTATGCTTCATTCATATTTTTGTTTGACTCTGCTTTTATTTAAGTCAAAATTAAATGCTGTTTGTCAGTGCTTAGCTACCAATCCAGCACCACCAGTGACACTTTCACCATCCAGTGCAACAAACAAACAATTTTTCCAACGCACATATTAACAAGTATCTGTCACATCACTGCACATCTCAGGCCCATTTTCCACTTGATGCAGTATGTCTGCAGTTGGTAGAGGGGCAGGGGGTTAGACCCTCTCAGCTCTATGTACTGATGTGCACTAAAAAAAAAAAAAAAAAAGGTTGACAAATGGCTTTTGATGGAGGCAGTGAATGGCAGACTATTTTCCCCTGCTGCTCCCTGGAGTGACCAAGAGAGCATAGCATTAAGTGAGAGCTGTACACTGCTGCCTACAGACTGCCATCATGCAAACACTGATGGTCAAAAGCTTGAGTATGAACATGCACCAGATCTTCCTGAGATACACATCCACCTTATTCCACGTAACCATAGTCAGCGACTATTAGCTGTGGATAAGGGTATTTTTCTTTTGTATTTTCAGGGTCATTGTATTTGGTGGCTTGTACAACTCCTTGCTCTTGCTCTCTGATTTATCATGGTGGAATATACTAGGACCTCCTCCACAGGTTTGCAAGCCACAACACTCCCTGAGGTAGCTTGGGAGCAGTCAAACAAGCTCAAACATTTACACACACAGGTCCACTGAGAAAACGAACAAAACAAACTGCCTTTCATTGAAATGTTTCAAGAAAAAAGGGAAATCGCTACAGTACATTGTTTGAAATGTGAGTCAGTGCCACAATACTGGGGGGGGGGGGTGATGTCCATACAGTGTTGCTTCAGGTCATATAGATGAAAACATGATCTGTTGTTTGTTGGTAGCTCTTGGATCCAACACCATATGCAGATTGGTCATGTTCATGCATCCACTTTAGTCTTACAGTGTAGCTCTAGTGTGTAATAATTCAGATTCACACATTACTGGAGATGTTCTAACAGGCAAAAACTAATTTTATATCATAGAGTTGTATCAACTTCTTTTATCTTATTTTCATATTTACCACAGTCTTTGCCAGGTTAGTTTGTCTACAATTTGTTGTGCAGCTGACTTTCTGCCTAGAAAGCATACACTCGATGGTTGGCTTTGCTGGTCAGTGAGGGCAAATCCACATCTACAAAAATGTGCAGCACAGTGAAACAGCATGGACCTTGAGGCTCCAATCCATTCCCTTGATGCAGCTTTGCTCTGCCCGGAGCTCTCCAAAGCCATTATGTCACTTCCTCTTAGATAAGGTTTGGAGCAGAGACACAAGAGGAGCGTGGCTATCGGCATGCACTTTCAGTCCAGAGGTCAGAGGGAATTCAGGCTGTTATGACTAATCTTGGTCTGGGTCACAGAGAAATATGAGCACAGCGTAACTCACATTCCCCTCCGCCAGCACTGCTACCTCCATCACATGACATGTTTCTGCTCCAAAACTCCACACACTACAGGGAAAGAGAGATTTAGTGAAAAGAAAGTGAAAAATTAGCGAGTCATTTCACTCTTGGCTCTCCTTTGAAGGACTGTGCACGACTCAGCATATGTTTGAGAGCAGGGAATATACTGTACGGAGCAGTGGACACAAATTGTCCTCACAGTCTGCAGTAGAAGGATAAACCACAGCTGGCTGGGGCGGGGAGGGATAAAGGCACTTGTGCTCAGGTGGAACATGAGACACACGGTGGACACTGAAGCACCGTGTTTAGCAATTTTGGACAGCAGGGGAAGAGGATTTTGATGCAGAACTGGTTTCAGAAGTTTCTATGGATGTTTTAATACTCATGCCTTTCATTGGTCGCAAGACATGAGGGGCAACTTTAGTGAAATATGGCTGGATTCACACTGTAGTGAATTAAACAAATGAGGCAGCAGTGGATGAGAGAAAACCGTGAACTTAGACTGAATCATCCATAACTGACTAGTTAAAGGTAACTAACATAATACGAGCCCAGAGAATCATAATGACAAAAAGTAACTGTCTCACATAAATTGCAAATTCTTTATCATTTAGAGGGTTACGTGCAGCACCAATATTCTTTATTCTTATTGCCATGTACATTATATTGGTCAAGGTGGAACAGATATAGTTGTTTAGTTGCGCGATATTTATCTTGTTGGTCTGGCTGATGTCTTCCTCATTTATCTTTCCTCTTTTTTGTTGGGATAAACAGTGTATATCTCTAAAGTAAAGTATATTTCAAGGTGTCAGACATGATCTAAAAACTTTTGGCTGTGGCAGTGCAATATCAACTCATTGTGCACAACCACTAATGTCAGCTCTTTCCACTCAGGTGCTTCTGCCTAAACCACAAACTAATGTGTTTCCCGGGGACTGCTTCTTGACTCATGGTGCCAGCTCATTCTTCCCTCCTCATGTTTTCTACCTTGCAATGTGTTTCGGTTCATGCAGCAATGGTAGAAGTGTGTAGACCTAACATTTGTGAAAACAGGGTTGGAAACAGAAAAAAAAGGGGGAGGCATGAAGACAACAGTGACATTCATTATGAATATATCCTAGAAAGAAATACTGAAGCTGATGTTTCCAAGTGGAAGCAGCGACTCTCTCCCTTGGATAAGTACAACATTAGATGCACGTTGTTTTGCCACATGTCTTTAAGTGGTATGAGTGCTCTCTTGCTAATTAGAAAATAATTAAATAAACAGTACATGTAATTGACTGCAGGCTGGTGTGACTTGTTTGGCTCCTGAGACTTTAATGCACTGTGTTTGTTAGTTTTGTAAATCTACAGTTTCACTGACACACAAAAGCATTTTCTTTCACATCCAATTTCCTCTGTTTGTGGGTACTGTATCTGTGTGTATGTGCAAGCAAGCAGGTCCATATCGTTTAACGACTTTGGTAACTAGATCATACTAAATGTTAGTTTACACGCAAAACTGTAACCACGAATAAATCCTCAAATTAAGGGAGAGATCCATGACTATTAAGAAAGGAAGGAATTACACTGCATGAACACCATGGACACCTGCTAATTAGTAGGGAAAAAAAATGTTTTTTTTTTTCTTTGGATGAGTGTGTTCTATTTTAGTGCACTATTAAGTGGAACAACTATTTTATATTTTGGTGAAGGATTAAAACACAGAACTGTTACTTATGATTTAAATATGAAGCTGAGTTACTATAACTATAACAACTATAACAACTGCCAGCTGAAAACATAGCATGTGCATTTTTGGACTGATATATATTTTTTTTAAAAATGCAGGACACAGAGATCCAGATGTACATTTACAGTGCCTTACTTTATGCTAATACCATTAGAAGAGGGCAAAACATCTCTGGGGGACCCTGCCAGCCCAAGACAAAGCACCAAATCTGGGGATTGTCCTTGGAAGTTCTGGTCACCCTCCTAGAATATTAACTCCTCATTTATTCCTCCTCATCCATTACAAAGAAACACGCTCTAGTCTTTGCATGAATCAGTACTTTACTTTCTGTGGGTGCAATTCCTTGCCATAAAATACATGTTTAGTATGATTTGTAATTGTGCGATTCCACTGAAACTGATGCAGATTGATGATTGATGCAGATTATAATGCATGGAGTACCTTGTTCTATTCTGTAGATAGATATACTTTACTGATCCCCTAAGGGAAACTATTATGTTACAGCAGCATCATCAGCAACAGAATAGGAACAGCATATCTATCTATGTCACTGCAAACTCAAGTAAAACAGACTATGAACATTGAAAGAAAGTAACATCATCTAAGTTGTAGAACTGTGGTTAAAAAAAAAAAAAAAAGCATAAAATCACTTCCAATGGAAAAGGAAAAAAAAAGAAAATCCCTTATGCTTCTCGGTATCCCCGAATGGTGTTTTGATACGTTGTGACACGAAGGTCACAAAGCATTACAGCAACGCCTCAAGTAGAGTCTCACTCAACTGAGACAAGCAAAACTACACACACCTGCTCTATGTTTATAAAATCTGCTCTCTTTAACTTTGGTGTCTCTCTGACTTTCACTGCTTCAGACAGAAATGCTGATATTGTCATTATTAATGTCAGTTTTATGCTCCCATCTCTTCCTTCCTCATTCTGCCCTGTCGGCTTAGCTCTTGTGTAATTATACTAATGGAGACTGACACAGGTGTAACATATCAGCAGCCTTAGATGAGCCATTGCTCACTGCTTGTGGTTGCCAAAGCATGTGTCATCAGAGGCTCACTCGTCTTGTCCCCTCTCTTCATCCCTGCCAGTGTTGTGAAACCTCTTGCGATAACCATTCTATAATTATCATAATTATATTTACGTATAATCTCTGTGCCCGAAATGTTTTAAAACTATGCACAGCAATGTTTCATAACACTCTTCCACAGCCTGAATAATTGATTCTTTCTAATTATAGCTCATTTACATTTGGTTACCTTTAACATCATTCTTCTGTCTCAAACCCTGAGTTTGCTCAATATTGCCAAAATAAATAAAATCCATACCTACATTTTGAGAGGGCCAGCCTCATCACTGCATTTATCATCTTATAACTTTGTTGGGGACCTTAAACCTAAACAGAGAAGGATTAAAGTGGGTATATTCACTCGAAAATGCACCAATTCATTTATTCACTCCACATTCAGAGGAATGGATTAATGCTTGTGGGATGTTTTTATTTTTTATATGTTTGCAAAGTGGGAAATCATTCAAGATTTTAATTAAAATACAGATTTTTAATTACAGGTATCAAAGGAATTGGCAAAATGTGCTTGCGCCCAAATGCTTTCACAAACAAACAAATTCAGAATGTTTTTTTTTTTTTTTTTGGTTCATTCCAAAAGTGACATTTTCTTTGCAGTCACTCTTAGAATTTCAGGAGTGAAATAAGTAAATGCCTGCCATCTTACAGAAGGGTAATATCTTTGCACACACCTGGAAATGAAGTGACTCATCACCACGATGAAGTCTAACAACCACATCTTATGCAAAGCACGTCCTTCACAGATCAGGTTGTATTTTCAAGAACGTCCGGCCTGTGCATTGCACTTACACTGGATCCTCGGGAGATTCACCAGAGGCAGACTGCACACAATACCTCAGCGAGACACAGCAAAGAGCAGCACAACAGTGAGAGCCATGCAATGCGATGACTTTCATTTGCATCGACGTACGACTGTGGCTTTGTTTGCCAGCCCCGCTCTGTGAATTGCGATAAGCGCACATAGCTAAAAACAGCAGGATTAGATGTGCCTCTCTACCGCATGGACACGAGGCTTCTCACCTGTTTCTATGTTTGCTTGTTTATGCATCTTTGTCAGCGAAATATTGTAAAACAAAGAACAGAAAGCATCCATTTTCTGTCTGAAATATTTCATAAACCACAGAAAAAAGCGCATAGCACCAAGTGTAATAGCATTTGTCCTTAAGAGGCACTGCATCACATGTCTTGTATGTTTTAAAACTTGGTAAGCATTACTCAGTTTTGTGGACATAAATTAAAAAAAAAAATATCCTCAAGCTGAGATGTTCTCACCCCTGACCCTGAATGCCATTGCTAAGAATTAGAATTACATTGCCTTGCAACACAGAGATTGTCCCTATATCTCCAATTAAAGAGAATTATTAAGTATTAGTGATAAATAAGTGGCCTGATTGATTCGAGGTCACCTCAGGGGTTTGTTATTTCTTTTGGACACCCATGTTGGCAGTCCTCCAGTATTGATTTGCAGAGCAGGGAACAAACAACAGGCTTATACAGTCCAGTTTCACAGCAAGTGTTCACAAGGTCTCAGATGCATTAAGCATAGCAACTAATCCTTTTATTTACCTGCATTCAGTCACAAAATACAGAAAAAAAAGAAAAGAAAAAAACAGTAGAAGACCGAAGAATAAGGAGGTGTTTTGTCTTGCTGATTTACTGTAGCCTCTCAACATGTGGACAGAAGATTACAATAGACATGGTGGTCTCAGTTTCTGCTGCATTATGCTATTAGTGATCTCATTCATCCGTGTGCATAATTGCTCATAATAACAAATTTAGTGTTATTCTCATTGGATGTTAGGTTATGAACATGAATATGAATTAAAAATAAGGAGTCACTTGGTAGTAGGTTCCTCTGATTTTTACTGCGTAAAGCATCCCTGATATTCCCATCACACACATTACATTTTTGGGGTAATTGCATTCTCCTCATAACTTTTCCATCTTCAACAAATTTGCGCTAGCCTAACATTCTTATTCTTAGAGCAAGAAAGATGTGACAGTGAAAATATTTGCATTCATAACACCCAGTTATTAATCCTTATTCTCCCTATCATTTAGTCAATTACTTCCTTTTCTATTTGTCTTCCAGCTGTTTGCATCATTACCATTTATGTCACCAATAATTTGTTCTTTCATTTTCTCTTTCTCAGCCTTGGAGGTTGCTTTTTAGTCACCTGTTTTCTAATTATGATCTGCCTTTTTTTTTTCAAACAATAGAGGTGAATGAGAATGGTGTGCAAAAATGATAGATGAATATTCCTCCCAATAGTTACTCAAAAGGAAACATATTCAGATTTGTCCTCTGAGGTTGTACTTTTGATGTAAGAAGGAAACAATCCTGTTAAACATCTTTTGCGCTTTAATTGGGCATTTCATTGTACACCTAACAACACTACAGGGTACTAAAGTGAAATCTGCTTAGTGCTGCTGCGTTCACAATGCAATGTAGGAAGCTTTGGAAACTGAATTTAGCAGATGCAGAGGCTAATATATCTTGTCATTAATAACAATAATATTTAAATAATTTCCCTTTTGTTGTATGTTCTAAGGGTCTTGATGTAAATTCACTTGTCAAAGTGAGTGTGATTTGAATATGAGCAAAGTGAAAACAATGTAAAGAAGGGGGAAACCCTTGTTGTTTATGTCAGATTGTGTTTTGTTAGGGGCAACAGTGACTGTGATTCTAACCTTCTGTCTATTTTCTGCACTTAATAATTCCTTCAAGGTCACGCTAGGGGGGGCACCTCTCCCAGCATGCACTGAGTGAACAGAATGGAAACTCAGCTGTTTGCTACTCTATCACAGGGTTCATACGTGGACTAAAATATTAACACTCATACCTACGGTTAGATTCACACTGACACCGACCCACAGTTCACCTGGCTTATATGTTTTGGGACTGAGACAATTTTGCTGCAAAAAAATGGATTTAGCTCAATGTGAACCACAGTGGAATATTTGAATTACTCAAAGTAAAATTCAGTAAGTTTCCTCTGACACAATCTGCTCTTTATGACAGAGAGGAAAAAGAATATCCTATGTTTTGGTCTACTGCTACTATAATGGTTACTCCACACAGGAGCACTTGTATGAGAGCTGTCTTCAGTTACTGTAACACTGATTGAGGACGTCTCACATTAACTAAAGCATGTTCAGTCAGTGCTTAACCAGAGCGAAAATGTCAACAACATCAAGAACTGATGGCGGCCAGTCATCCAGAATTTTTCAAAACTGACCTGAACACTTAGAGTGTTAATGATATGTGAGCATCTTTAGTGTCTTCAGTAAAATGTGAGTTTCATGCAAAAGAAGATAAAAGTTATGTGCAATCTTACAGGAAATACTGAGGTAATCATTTATAAAAATGAGCGCAAACTTCAAAAGACAATTGAAATTGAGAAATGAAGTAACTCTATGACTCAAGGCAGTAAATAAAGAACAAATGTCTGGCCACATAGCGTATAATAAAAATTACCATTATTTGCTGCCTTGATGATCCTGACAATCTGCTCATTCCTCAAAAGTCCCAGCAGCATTTTCTTGCTTGAAAAAAAAAAAAAAAATGCAGGGCATGGTAAATTGTCTGGGTTATGACCGAAAATAAATAAACACATCACAGCCTACCTCCAGTACAATGTTGAGGCCAATTCAATTACACGCAGGCTTATCCAGTGGAGCCGAATGTAGCTCTTACCCTCGTGTCTGGAGGTGAAGTCTATGGAGAGTTGAGCTCATTTTGGTAGTTACCCTCAGGAGAACAGGTCCTGAGAAGCCTAGCCCACACTGTCTATTAAAAGAAGCCCAAAAAACTTTCGCAAATAAACACTTTTCTTCCCTATAGCACTGTAGTTTATTGAAGGTTTGATTTATTCCTGAGGACAAATGGCCTCCAATTAAAGGATTTCAGAAAATATAAAATATCAATGAATTGTGGTTGCTGTATTCACTGTACTGTGCAGTGTTACATTTATTTTTGAACATGTCCACCAAACTTTGAATGACCTCAGTTGAACAGATAACTTTGAAGGACCCAGAATCAAGTAAGAGTACTGACGTAAAAGCTATAGAAATATTCAAGCATAAAGAAATCAGTCCTTGCCCCACAAATCATCAGGTGCACTGCAGACCACTTTCACATGATTCCTAAAGGTCCCAGATGAGTCTGAAGATGAGACCAAACATAAAACCTAAGGCATTAAATCACGTTTATAGTCCCTGGATCCTCACCAGACCCTGTATAAGAGCATAAGGTCACGAATATTATACAAACATGTCCTCCCATGTTCTCTCACTAGCACAAGATCCACGGCATTTGACCAGTGCTATCATTCAATTCATCTGAGTCTGAGAAAAATGTCCATTCAATGATTATGCAGAAAGTTTGAAGTTAATAACTTTTCTTGTATTTCTGTTTTGGGAAATTTGCAAGTCAGCATTGTCTGAGAAATTGGACAGCATGGCTTTCGTGCAGTCCTCCTTTGCCTCAGTCTAAAGGGCTTATCACTCAAGGAGGTCCTTGGCATGATTTGACACAATTTGGCATTTGCTGTGGACCACTTTCCATGCCAACTTCTACAAGGGAATTCATATGCTCCATGACCGCTGAACTAAGTGTGTAAATGTAGGAGGGGAGTATACTGAATTTTAAAAAAAGTGCTAGGTTTCCTAAAATTAACTCCTTCTCCCTTAGGCCATGAACTTATCAATCACCTCTGGTAGAGTGTTTTTAAGGAATGTGTAATTTCATTTGAGAGAGAATTTTACGGCATACAAATGTTAAAACTTGTATAACTCAGTATCACAAAAGTATTCAGATCACAAACTGAACCACATAATTACAAGGTCACGAATTGCACAAATGTCTGAATTGAGCTGTATAAAGCAAGGCTGCAGGGTGTTGAATTGCCTGGTATTACATAAAACTCTCCTGTTTGCAGAAGATAACACATATTGTCTATGAGGGTGTTTGGCTTATTGGTAAATGTATTACACTATCAGGTATTACAATGAATAAAATGTTATTTTTCATACAGCTGATAAGCAAAGTACTGGATAAAATGCAGATTCAGAAGCACAAAAGTATGTTTAAGTATGGTTGCATTTAGGCTACAAAAACTAAAAACTAATGCTCATCTAAAGGACTTCAACACATGTATTACCACTATTAGCTGTGGTTAGAAGGTGCCAAAACGACTTTAAAAATAAATAAATAATAACAAAGAACAATAAAAACTGGACCATATCTTCTGTTTGTAATGTTATTGTCAGTTGGAGTACAGTATATTTGTGTTTTCTTATGTCTAATGTTAATGTCATTTTAACACCAGCAGTACTAAGAGTAAAAGTAGTTACAAGAGGATGCCGGCAGGGGGATGTTGAGCTATGTTAAGACACAAATTGTTTCCTTCCTTCAGTCATAACACGTATGAGCTGGGAAAAGTTTTGTCCATGCATTTCTCATATAGATACTGCCCTTTTCAAGGCTTTTACACTGGATGTTGCCATCTCACACACCAACTGAATGGACGGACCCACACCAACAAATTCTTGCGAGATTGATAGACTGTCTGGTTCAACCACCTGTCCTGGTGTTCCCGGTTTTCTCCCAGCCATCCTTCATACAGACACATCCAATAAGGTGCTAAGAACTGTGCTGTATCAGAGACAACAAGGGAAGATGTGAGTAATTGCATGTAACTCTGTCAGTATCAGAAAGAAACTATCACCTCCTTTCAGGTAAATTGGAATTTTGCACCAAGGCGCTGATAGGACAGCATCACTGATTAGAGATCGCTTTTTTCTGGCTATGCATGCAGCAAAAAATAGAGAAATATGTAATAAGCTGTACTTGCCTTAAAAAGAAAAAAAAAACTAGTTGTGAGACAAAGGCCTCTCCTTACAAACATTATCACAGCATAGCCATTTAAACTTACCATTTAAACTTAAGAAGATACCATAGAGAAAGCGACGTGAAGATGAGATATCAGGGGCCTCAGAGACTGTGTAGGCCACCACAGACCCTCAGATATGACAAAATTGGAAGTCCATCCTGCCCTGTTAGTCCCCTCAAGGTTGGACAAAACCAATGCAGCCATACTATAACCAATGACTGATTTCTATCTTGCACAGTTTACATTGTCTAACCGTTAAGGACCTGCAGTGTTGTTGATCATATACACATGAAGACTTCAAAGGACTAAAAGCAAAGCCAAGTGCTGCTGGTGTCACAATCACTGCACAGCTTTGTTATAAAGCTGACTGTGGTTCATTCAAAGGAAATATTGTGAACATTCTGGACATTTCTACAGATGTGTGTGTTTTGTGGACTTGGACATACACTGAATGCATGAAAAACTATCTGGTATCTAAGCTACAAAAGTGACTGAGACAAAGGTGAAATGTATCCAAAACAGTGACAGCCTGCAACAGCTATTCTGAACATGTTTTGTTGTGTTTGAGCGCTCAAGGTGAAAGTTAATGATTTTGAGGACAACATCTGATTTTGATTTGAAGCATGTGATGGATGGAATAAAGAACATTACTGGCATTAAGTCAGATCCAGTATTAGAGTGGCATTTGATGGTCTTATATTTAGAATTTTCCATATTGTGATATTTTACCATTTCATGTTGTAGCATATCTCATGTTTATAATATTACTATCAGTTGAAGCATTTGCAGTACAGTATTTTTGTGTTTTCCTAAGTCTTATATTCTGCTGCTTATGTAAAAGCCCCTTTTCAGGGCTTTTATATAAGCAGCAGAACAAAATAAAACTGTTCAAAACAGGTTTTAATGCCTAAATGACAAAATACTATACACTCAGCCTTCCACAATGATCTCTCCCCTTTTGCAGTGGAATAATAATGTCACACTGCTTTGCTACTTAGACAGAACTGTTATTATTTACATAACTGCACGGGTTTGCATGTCAGATATGAACATAGGTTGTTTCACACGTTCAAAACAACCGACGCTGCTGTTATTCTGATGAGAACAGCCTCATTTAAAATGAAACATTCTATGGTACCCTTTTAACACTGACAGCTAGCGATGAAAGCGACAAGAAATAGTGTCAAAGTCAAAGGGAAATGCAATCTTATTAAACTCCAAGTTTGTGGAGTGGTGTGGAGTTTGCAAGCTCTCTCCGTGTTTGTGTGGCTGTCCTCCCGCTGTCCTACAAAGACATGCAGGTCAGGAGAAAAGAGAGAGTCTGAGTAGCTTCAAGATCTGAAAGGAGAGTAAATGTGTTTGTCTGTCAATGTGTCAGCCCTGCAATAGACTGCCGACCTGTCTGTGATGATTCCTTGCCTTCCACCCAGTTCATGCTTAGATAGCCTCCAGTCTGCCCATGACACTGATTCAGTTAAAGCAGTTATAAAGCAGCAATAAATGATTGATGAACATGTGGGTCTGACTCTAGGACCTTAGGTCTCCTGTTGTTTTAGTTGCAGTATCAGACAGCAGTCTGAGAGTGAGAAAAGATGCTAATCCATTCTTTCCAGAGATTTAACACCTGGTCCATGTATTTACCTTAATAATCCTCTGTTTGCCCTGTACTGTGTTCTACTGTTGATAAATCAATGACCTCCAGTCTTTATTTACTTTCCAATCTATAAACAAATCTCTCGTAGTTGATTGCAGCAATGGAATATTGGCATTTGCCTGTGTGACACAACTGATCACAGGGTTGAATTTTTTTTTTTTTTTTTTTTTTTTTGCAAAAGCTCCAATAAACAATGACAAAAACATAGCTTTTATTGGAAAGATAAAGATGCAACCTCCTGGCTTGATTAATGACTTCATTATGATTTGAGGCTTTGGGGATGACAATCCCAATTACATTACTGCATCCTCTACATCATCATTTTCATCAATTGTTTTAATTAAAGTGAGTGTGTTTGCCAATGATTTTATTTCTGGGGGAAAGCATTTTTACAGCGATGTTTTAACTTAAGTTTGATGTATGCCACCGACTTTCTGCTGTTTGTTGTGTTTATGGGTTGTTTCGGTGATGATTCAATGATTTACCACACCCGTGCTGCTCCCTAGATGCAACTAGATTAACTGCCTCTTGAGGTTTATTTAAGTGATTCATGAAAACCTGTTCTCTGTTATTACTGTAATGCAGGCTTTTGATTTAGAAAATATACATTTGTGGTAACAATATAACGTTATTTATTCATGAATTTCCATCAGGTCACAATTTGGGGCAGCTATTTCTGTCCATCTGTAGAATCTGTTACTGTAACTCCTTAACCTACTGTAGCGCTTGTTGCACTTCAACCTGACACAGGTGCACAGAGGTGACTTTGACTGAGATATCTCAGAGGTTGGGGAGGAATTGAAGCTGCAGAGAATGAGATGCCAGCTGTAGATTCGCCTCCACTGGCTCACTGCACATCATTAAAGCCAGAGGCCGCTTGCAGTGGCTTCATCTCTGTCTCAGCCCACACAGGCTACATCAGGGCCCCACACGCTGATTTATCTCAGCTGTCTTTCTGAACGGCTTTTCCCGCCAAGAGAGAGATGGAGGCTGACAAGATTTACGCATGTATATGAGATGGAATTCATTTTGGGAAGAGCACATGCTTTCTCTGACAGAAAAGAACCCTTTTTACTCCCGTCTCCATTCTCTCCGCAACCATGTTTCCCGCCATACACACCACTGCCATTCCCAGAGTGAGAATCAGTGATGGATGTTCATGTGCACAATGCCTCTAAAAATACCTCAGTGACACCAGCATTAACTCCCTCTGTTCTCCATTTATCCATGATTTCTCAGCTTGTTCTTAGCATAGCATATGATGTGCTTTTGGAACTCATTTTATCTCCTCTGTTTCTCTTCCTGGCTTGGCAAGTTTTATGTGTTATTGAATTAAAATGCTTGATTTTTCTAAAAACTGAGCAAATGTGATAGCAAATTAACTTGAACTTACAGACTGTAACCCTAGTTCCACGAGAAAATGTATACCCCTCTTACAAGCTACGCACAGAATTTTGTATATACTTATACTTATACTTATACTATACTGGGCCAGTGGTATGAGCAGTATGAGCCTACAACACACCATGTATATGCATGTACCAAGTTGTATGCACATATATCTATATACACAGCCATGAGGACCCGCGTCAACACCCCCTAATTGAGAACAGCCAGGATAACATCCTGTGGGACCTGCTGATTCAGACAGACTGCAGGTAGTGGCCATCCAAGCAGAGATTGTGGTAATGGAGAAGGAAGACAAAACAGTGGTGATGGAAGTGGAAGTCTCATGTGGCTCAGCAACATCAACAAGACGGAATATAAGGAGTTGGAGAAATATCACAGCCTGAAGGAGGAAACTGTGTATAAGTGCTCCCAGTGGTGGTAGGAGCCTTTGGAGATGGAAACTCCAACCTCAGTTCTAGGAAACACTGCCTTTTCTCTACATTCCATTGCTGACCATAAGAACAACTGTTTTTTCCCAATTCTGTGCAGATTAGAACTAAGTTACTACAGTCCTGGTGTGAAGGGCTGTGGTAAGGCCTAATTTATGCAGGCAAGAAGTGTATTGCAATGACCCTTTAAAATCACCAGCAACCAGCTAGATCAATAATATACTTGTCAGAAAATGAGAGGTAGAGACAAGGGTTTTCCCCAAGAATGCAATAGATTGAATGTGATCAAACAAACCACCCGACTGTTTAAACCATTCAAAATGGACAATAATTTATTTTAAATTGGTCATTTTGAAATGGAACTGGGAAAATTGCAATGCAAGGCCAAAAGATCAGGTGAATCAGCAGTTATCACAGCATTTGTAGTACCAGGGGGACAGGCAGCGGAGCAGTGTACCATATGTTCATCTAACTTGCTTATATTCTACAACAAACAAATGAATAATACAGAAGTGCAGGGTACTCTAACCCTATGGTGGCACAGGAGGGACATATGGTGGTTCAGAACAGACATTTTCACAGCTGGCTACACGGGTAATCTCATGGTGAGAGACATGAATCTTTGGTTGAAACTAGTTGTGGCAAGGTCTATTTTTGACAGAACCACATGCCAGGGTTTTCATCTTAATATTAATCACCACCATACCACACAGCCTCCATGAGGCATTGGTACTTTCATACTTGGTTTTGCTATTTCCTTCCACATTTAAGCCAAAACCCCCCTGTAGTTGTTCCAGATATCTTCTTCTGTATATACAGCTGACTCTATGAAACTACCTTCGTAGGGTATCCTCTGTTGGTGCCAAGTAAAACATGTCCAAGAAATAAATTTAGCAAAATTAACAGCTTGGATCATGCATACAAATTATGTGAATACAAAGCAAGAGGGCTTCATTTCAAAATGAACCTTGACTGTAAAGCCTGTTTTAAGTGCCATAGTCCAATTAGGACCTTAGGGTCAACAAACTTGCATGCTGTGATTTAAAAATAATAAAAAGAAAGGTTCAAACGGTAAATCCTTTCACAAATTAATTACTTTTTAATCAGTACATGTTATCCCTTAGGTGATGTGAGAGAATTTGTAGATCTATGCTGACAACACTCAACTCTATTGCTGTTGAACCAAATGACCCAAATGTATAAGCCTCCCTGAACATCTGTTGGTATTAATTGGATGAGTAACAACTTCCTAACACTTAATTGAGACTGGAATTGTTTTACTCTGACCCATGGGGATGAAGGAAATGCTTTGTAACAAGTCAAAACAAAAAAAGACAAGTGTGGGTGTATTTTTGAGTTCAGCTATAAATCCCACAAGGTGACCATAAAAGTATAATTTAATCACAAAAATAATCTAATCTATGACCAAACAAACCAATACGTGAACTGACTGAAAGACTGTCATATTCTTTTTTTTATAGACTCCATGACAAAACAGCTACAGTAAATTAAAAATTCTGCTCTCACACAATTACATTGTGGGTGACTTCACTCCCATTCTAGGGACAAGGATCTGGTGTCCACAACAATAATCATTAAATTTTAGGGATTAGGCTTGAGGATGAGGTTAGAGACTGGTGTGGAGTGATAATTTTTCAGGTTGAGTAAGTCTACAGAGAATGAGTGTAAGTCAATGAAATGTCCTCAGTAGCGATGGACACACGTTTGTATCTATGGATGAATAAAATGGGAACAGGTTTAAAACTATAATGACAGTAAAAAGCTATTAATGCACTTTTGAACTACCATCTCATTAATACATTGACCTTGTATTCTAGTGGCTTTATTCTGAGGTTAGAAGGATGAAAATTAAGCATGTAATTCCAGCATATCCAGCACAATGAGGCAGATAAACCTTTTTTTGTGTGTGTGTTGTGTGTCTACAATGTTTCTGCCACAAAGCTTCATATCATTATCCACTCACATTCAGTCAAATCAAATATTTCATCCTCTAATTAGACTAATTGTTCCTCACTAATTGCTATTACTGAAATTCAACTTATTGTGCTCATTTACTGTTTGGAATGAAATGACAGTGAAATGAATAGCCAGGTAGCAGGCACTGGCCAGCTGGCGCTGTTTTTATGGCAAGGCTTGCGGGCTCTACCAAAAGAGTCAAAAGTCAAATGAGTCAAATGCAAGCTGTAATACCTCTGACCTTTTCGTAACCTGGTGTTGAATGAGACTCTTTATGTAAAAATATATTAATCACAACAAAAGCGTTTTTCCTTGAGATGCAGACTTTATGTGGAATCTAGCTTAGGAAAAGAAAAATCTCTAAACCTCTCAGGAAGAGTGCTGCTTAGGTACATTCCTCATCTATCAAATTGATTTTGAAGTCAGCTCTATTGAAGTTCAAGGTTGAGTATTCCACATCCAGATTTAGATGGATGTCTTATTCCTCTTTTTTTTCTTATTTCTCTCCAGAAAGTAAGAACATGCTTAATATTAGCCTGTATGGCTGACATAACCAATTCAACAAAAAATACTGTGAAATAATATATATGCAGTAGGAGATAAATGGCTGGGGTAAAATGGTTTACTTTTGCAGTCTTTATGCAGTGAAGATGCCTGACCAGATCAGAGACATTACTGTTACATAGCATGAGGTCACTAGATCTTGTTCTGCTTTAATCTGTATTTAAGAGTCCTCGCATATATGCTGCTTAACTTAGACTCTTTAATATCTCAATGAACCTAATTTCCTCCTGTCCTGTGTTAAAGCAATGAAAACTGCAGTTCATGAGGATATTTACTTTGTGGCCTGCTCCCACTCAACATTTGTCCATGTGACCAACTGCGCGACTTGGATTCATTTACATGCTGTTATATGGAGTTTCGTCAGCAAATGAAATTACGATGGCCTATCAGGTTGTCAGCTCCAACACTCACAGATGCAGAGTTTCCTGAACCGCAGTGAATGTTTTAATGTTTAATCAGCATGGACTTGGACACTTGCTATCTTGTACTATTTCAGCAAGGCTAATACAATACTGCTGTTTCTACATTAATTACTATCAGAGTCTTGATACAGCTGACAAATAGCTTTTTTTCCCCTTACTGCAAGTGACATTCTGTATTCATGGTGGATAATACTACTCACAGGGAAGTGTCCCGTGCAGTCTCTCCTCTCTACCCAGCCACTTTTTCTCATCCCTCAATTTCACTTTATCAGCTCAAAGTACAAATTGGGGCTTAGTGGCTTGATGGTAAATTGAAATTCATTGAAGCATTTACATGACATTTAGCAATGGTTGCATAATGCAGGAATAATAAAACATGTGTCAAACTGAAAAGATTCGCTCTCTGCCTTGTGCTGTCTCATCATTAAGCCTACGCATGCACTAGCAAGAAAATATTTTTACATAGTGTGTTTGTGTATGTGTATGTGTATAGTAGTGCATCCATGTTTCTGAGTGGATGAGTACACTATGTGTGGGTGAAGATGTTCTAGGGAAAATGTTAGTGCTTCTGCGATGCACTGCATACACTTACATGGTGATTGTAATGCAGGGATAGTTGACATTTGAGAAAGTTCAAGTTACTCTGTTGTTGCACAGAGCTGGTTTCTCTACGATAAGTATCACCACACAGTTCAGTTCATTTGTATTCCGCGGTGCCCGTAAAGACAAGACAGCCTTAATAATGATGGCAGATCGGCAACTGGAGCTGGTAATCGAAGGAAAAAAAAATCTATTGGCTGGTCTTAAAGGCCTGGGACGTCAATAGTCTCCACTGCATGTCTTTAAACATCCTTATTACTGCCAATTTCCAGTTGCACCAACAACAAAACAACCACTGCCTTGATTGCATCAAGGCCTAATGTGGCCACAGTATGCCTAATGTCCATCAGATTTCAATTGTACTAAACCAATTTGGCTGTAAGGAGTTTTTGTTGTGTTGTGACATATCATCTCTGTAAATGAGGTAGACATGAATGTGTGATGATGAATCAATGCTTGATATGAGAGGAGTGCTTCATACGGTATGTTTAGACGTAAACTTCATCCAGTCACACAGGGAGCATCTCACAATTGGCAACAAAAATTCTGACATAATTATTTCACAGCCCACAGCTGTACATTAATTCTGAGATGCAGACTTCTATGTTATTCTTCATTCTTATGTCAATTGTCACCTCTCCTATGTCATTTTATTCTGTCCTGCTCCAGTTTTCTGTAAGTGTAACCTTTTTCTATGGGTTTCTTAACGTACACTAAATTCATTCTTATATTTACTGCATTACACATCAATAGGTTTCTTTCCTCTTCAATGCTGTGTCATCATACATTTTGTGGTTTGTCATGTCATGTCATGATCTGCCGCTTATCTGGGTCAGGCCCAGGTTGTGGGGGCGACTGCCGCCCAGTCCACAATGCACCGAAGTCCTATGGCACCTCCACCTCCTCATGCTCCACCAACTGAGCTAACTGCGCAGCATTTTGTGGTTTTGGTGTATGAAACTAAAGTATAGAAATTTACAGTGTATTATGACAGATTGACAACAAATTAATTTTACGTGCATTTGTCACACACGCTAATACCAGACTTTTTCTTTCCCTTGTTTTTGCAGGTGGTTGAAGTAGAGGGAACTTTTAAAGGATTAGATACCAAATAATTTGGACTATCAGTGACAACCACCACCATCTGAAGTTTTAAAGAGTGAGTGGATTTATCTTAAATGTGTTTTGCACTTGGTTACGCATCACGTATTTCTCTTCTGAGTGCGATGGATCTAATTTTGTAACAGCACATTCTGATAAAGGCAGCTGATTGTTTTCAAGAAGAAGAGCTGCCAAAACACCAAGAATCGTCAATATACACAATCGAGTTTTTGGATTTATTTGCTCAGGCAGTAAAGTCTAAGTCTAAAGCCTAAATATATTGCAGTGCTCAGGAGTAATAGGAAAAATAAGAGTTACTGAATTGAGTTTCAGTGTACATACTGCAGAGCAGCAGCAGAAGCAGTTTTTGATAATTTTTTACATTTACAAACATTGTAGAGCTTTTTTTTGCTGTTGACAGTGACACTTTCCTGAGGCACAGCAAGTTATTTTTGTCACCTGCTTGATTCATTTTAGTATTTCGGTGAGTTATTGGAAGTAAATGTCTAAAATACTGTAAACCCTTGCATGATACACACATAAATATGAGTTGACATGGTTGTTACCAACCCGATACACATCCACCTACAGAAAATCATGATTTCTTTATTCCACCCTGTTACAAAATGCAGCCCTACGGCCCCATGCACCCACAGGTACAACACTACTAAAAGTGTACATGGTTGTATTTTGTACTCTTATTCATTGTTTCAGTTCCCTCAGTGTTGAATAATTAAAAGGGAGGAAAACTGTTGATTTGATTGACCATGCTTGATTCAGCCCCAGTCTCACCCCACAGTTTGCTTTTCTCATGTTTGGCCACAAAACGGGCAAAACTTGCCGCTCTACAACGCGTCCACTATGTGTCAATAGTGTTGTACTTGTCATGCTCTATGCCGCAAAATTAAAGCTAATATGTGGATTCCTTATTTAAAGAATGAAATTATAAAAAGACTACAGAAGCATTGCATGTATTACATTTTCCATCAGATCAACAGACATCCACAGCATTGATTGACATTTATTTTGGGAGCAGTTTTGTATGTATCATTCATGAGAGTCATTTCACCTCCCCTTCAAATGGCCTTCAGAGAATACGGAGAATTGAGTATTTGCACCTCATGAATTGTGAATTTCGCTGTTGTGGTGGTGAACCCACAGAGCAAAACAGAGAAGCAGTTTGTACCGTTTCAGAAGTCAGCCATGTACGAGCACAGACCCACACGCGCACGCAAACACACACACACGGACACATAAACACACATATCCTTGTTTTACTACACTTGTAGCGACAGGTCAACAACATAATGTTCAAAGAATCGAATTCAGTGAATAAAAAAGACGCAGGAGAAACAGAAAAAAGAGGACAAAAAGACACAGGAGAAACACACATAAATTCAAAGCGATGTTCACAAAGTGTTTGCAAAGCTATTCATAGTTCTTTTGTGCTACAATTTACGGAAAATTACTACGCATCAGTATGAGAAAAGAAGACATGGAGAGGATTTGGAGAGACAGGTGAAAAACAGAGAGATTAAACCTTATATTTCAGTAGAGCAATCCAAAGCCAATATAAAGGGCTCTCTTCAAGCAGCACGCCTGCAGAGCAAGCAGGTGTTTGTGTTCTTATCAGGCTGGAGTCATGCCATATCAACCACAGCCTTTGAAATATGAGATAACATTGCATGATAAAGAGCATTTGATGTTGAAATAGACTGATAGATGCACACTGAGTGGAGCAAAGGAAGAGTCGTCAAATTTGCATGTCGCATCCTGGAGATTAAGTTTAAGGCCTTCAACCATCTGTGATAGTTCTGTGCTGAAGATACTGAGGATTGTTATCTCTGGAATCAGATGCCTCGAGTAGATTGCTTTATGAATTATTTGGATTGTTATACTTCAATTATACATTACAGCATGTCTGCTTGACAAGTCTCCAGTGGAGTGTCGGTTGCGGATTTTCCTGTTTCCTAAATTTGTAAAGTTGTGACAGTAAATGCGATTTTAACTAGTAATGTAATTACGTTTAAGAGTATAAATGAATCATACTGGTAGGAGTTGTCATAGTAGGAGTGAAATGTTGTACTTCTTAAAAATATTCTGGATTCTATTTTTGATTTTTATATGTGTCAGATTATATATTTGAAAATTAGGTCAAATTTGGCATTGTATAATATACAACTCAGCCTGACATAATTATACAAAGCACTTCAGTAAAATAAATTTATTTTTAAAACCAATCTTCAGTTCCGTTTCAGTTGGCGTGTGCTAACATGGTTCGAGGGTTATCGGTTGGATAAGATACGCGTGACACAAGCTGCACGCTGTTGTTGTTTTGTTGATGATATGCACATTTTAAGCATCTTATGAAACAGGAAGTCACATAACATGCTGCTGATTCGAGCGGAGAAGGGTTCTCTAACACTATTTAGCTCAGTTCTGCACCTGTCATTCCACATCTGTTAAACTCTTTCACTCAGCGTGCCTACTCCACTCTGCCTCTGTCTCTCTGACTGTGTGCATGTTGTATGAGTGTGCACTGAGTACAATGAGCTCTCAAATACCTTGTTTGAATGAAAGGTGGGAAAATATGAGACTAATACAGAAAAAAGTGAGAAAAAGAGAATCAGTGTAACAGATTAAAATTTGCAGTATCAAACATTTTTTCTTTCTGTTTTCTAATTGTATCGGTTTTTGTGTTTAAACAGTGAGTTGCAGCCATTTGTTTTGTGGCTCAGACTGTTTTTTGGTAGATCGAGACAGTCTGCACATATGGAACATACCTTTGCATATCGTACTTTAATTTTCCTGCCCATATTTATCAGAGCAGCAAAACTTTCCAAATTAAGCTTCATATTGTGTGCAACATATGCGCACATGAGAGGATCCAGGTGTTTGGTGTGTGTGTGCTCGTGTGTGTGTGCGCATGTGTGTGAATGTAAGCGCTGTTCGCTGCAGCTGGCTCACTGCTGTATGCTCCTCTTCACTGAGGCACTCGGACAGACCCCTTCAGCATTAATTACTGTGGCCATTAATCAGACCAGCACAGATAGCTGTGTAATCCCTCTTTAATGCAGTTTTCTGGAGGGGGGCACCAGTGTTAATTGGATTTGATTGGATACTGGTATGATGCTGCACACAGAACATCTTAAGGTAATAATTAGAAGATAGATCAATTGGTACTTTGTGGCATTGATCCTATAGTGCAGCCTGCACTGCAGTTCTAAGAGCTGTTTAAATAAAGAGCGCAATTTTGCAGTACAACTAAGATGCTACCTCTGTTATACTAAATGTAATAATATATTTATGTGCTATAGTCTTGATATTATCTGATACGAATAAATCACTGAAAGAAAGTACTGTATATAATTAGATGATTTTGGAGATGAGACTGATGATCGATAGGAGCTGTATAATCTGGGCTAGACAGGGTCTTTCAGGTTATCTTTAAACAACAATAGAAAAAATAATAGCACACCTTTGGGATTACAGTACATTTGTTGTAGCAGAATTATTAGAATATCTTTTTTCTGTTGTTCCTCAATGTCCTATCCTATCTTTTTTACAGACCTGAATTTAGGGCAGACGTGACAAGCATTCCACCCACAGATAGTATGTTACTGGTGTCTGTGTTATTTGAGTCAAGCCAACCCCAAAATATTAAGCTGCACTGACGTAACTCTCTGAATAACATACAGCATACACACATAATTTAGGTATGCAATGTGACGTGTAAAAAGGAAAATTAACAAAATGGATACAATTTTATCAAACACTTGATTCATAAATGCCACAAGTTAACCCTGTAGGTACTGTAATTTATTCTTCCTTCTTACTCTTTCTGTGTGTTTTCCCACCTCTCATTCCTGAACCAGTTTTCAAATTAAGCATCCATCAGATGTCACTTTCCAAAAGCTTCAAAAGTCGTTTTCAAAAAAAAGGTGTTACCAATAAATCCACTGTAAATACAACAGGAAATGTAGAGAACATTTTCAACTCCAGACAGCTGTCAACAGACAACTTACAAAACAGTTTGCAGCTGATTTGTGTTGAGGTTACCAGGCTATTGTCTTTACCCTGAAGTGTCCTTCATCTCTCAGAAACAAACAAAATGTCAACAAAAAAGAACACAAACTTTCAATGAATCATCTACATAAATAAGTTTAACCTTGACTCCTTCATGTGTTTTTTTTAGTAACGCACTACACAAAAGGGACTCACTCTTTGTGCCACATTTCTGTATGCTGGGTTTGGCATTTCTTGGGCCAGTCTCCACTAAGTTTGGTCACTTCACTGGTTTTCTTGGCTGTCAAATCAGAGCTCATATTCCCACTGCACATCTCTCTCTGGCTTCTGACAGAAAGAACAAACCAAATAGATGGCTGAATTTGCTTTCAAGAAGCCTAAACGCAGGTTTTTTTTTTAACCTTTTGTTAACGTCCTTTCAGTCAGTTGCACTTAGCAGCTGAAGCAGTGTGGAGAAATTGGCTAATTGTTGCTTCACCTCTGCTGGAGCCACTGCAGGTTTCCTGCAGGGGAAAAAAGCCAAAAGACAGAGTGAGGCCAGGGAAAGGACCGGCCATCTGGACTAGAATTTGTATGGAGGCCCATGTAGTGTAGTTCTGTTGCTGACTGACTCCATACAGTATTTGTGAGCAGGGTCACAAGTTCATCACGTCTCATGGGTCCAATATCTTTTTTTTTTTATGACTTTTACATGCTGAGTTGACAATGATAAATTGATGAACGAGGTAATTCACACACATTAGTGCGACGTTGCCGTCAAGGTGCTGTCGGAAATTTGAAAATTATGATATAATCATAAAAATATATCATAATTAAAATATCATGCTAACATTGGCAGTCTGGGTTGCAAAGCTGTTAGCAAGATTAGCCAACTGCAGCAGTACTGCAGCTGCTATGTGTGAATTTTGAATTCATTTTCAGTTGATAAATGTTGGCAGAATATTTTACAAACACTGTGTCTAATAATTCAGAGGTACTGAATCCCACTTGGACTGGAAACCCCAAATTTGGTCTGGTGATGGACCCCACAAGTTTTAATGGCTGTTTGAAGGTTCAAGACTTGGATTTAGGGTTCAGGTTATAATCAGGTTTAGGTTAAGATAAGGGGCTACGGAATGCATAATGTCAATGGGTTTCTTCCCAGCTTATGTAAGACAAGTAGGAATGTGTAAGAAAGTTCATATGATATATGATTCAAACATATATGGTATAATTGGCTCTGTGACCCTTGAGAGGATAACTGGAATGGATAATGGATGGATGGATGGATGGATATGTGATTAAAAGGGAGTTGTGAATAACACCAACTCTTCAAAGACCTGACAAAAACTAACATGAAAAGTCCAACATTATTATCACCAGACAGCACCTGTAGTGTTTTAACAGTCACCTTCACCAGAAAACTAAACTCATATTGTTTGTTGTTGACTGAACAGCTGCCAATAGTGCTCTAGCCTTGCTTTATTTTCCAAGATAATGACAAGCCCTAATAATTGTCCTTGAGTTCATTTTCATTGTGAATCCACAGGTACAGTTTCCTCCCAATTCCATCTATACATTTGAAAATCACTCTTATTTTGGAGCAGGAGAGGGATTACTGGTGGCAGAATATACAATCCCTTTTGCAGCGCCACTAAGTCCCCAGCAACATCAATCAATGTGGAATGCCTTCTCCAACAAACACACTCATTAATGCATATATAACCCAGAGTGAGCACACTGTGCACTGAAACAGCACCAGATACAGAGAGCATCAACCTGCTATTTGTCTCCATTTTCCTCTATTGCCCAGTTTTTCCTGTTTGTAACTGACAGAGGGCCATTTTGTGTTGACATCTATGTGTTTGCTCTAAAAAATACAGTGAACCGAACATGATCTTCTCTGCAATGACCAGTTTCTCAGGAAATCCAGATTAAGGCACCATATATAAGAAAAAAAAAATTATGTTGCACAAGGTAGGAAATATTAGTAAGGCATAAAATGAGCAGAAAAAACAAAGCATACTTAGTCATTCAGAACGCACAACATGTAATTGCATGTGATGATAAGACCTTCCTTGAAAATAGACAGATGTTACAGTGTAAAGCCCTCCATGTAGCTTGAGATGAGCTGCCTGTGTTGAGGAACAACTTGCCTCTATATCTTTTTCACTGTTCTTCCTGCCACCTCTTCTCTCCGGGCGCACGAACACAAAGAGCAGTGCACTTGCCACAACAGATTGATTGAACAAGTAGAGAAGTGTGTTGAATACGCTGAAGGACATGAGCCTCCTACCCCGCTGCACTTTCTCTAAGTCCTCTCTCCCCAGAAGGTGATAGGTGTCGGTGACTACCGGCTTTGTTGAAAAACTTCTACAAGATCTTTTATCTCACTAATGCTGAGCTGCAGATTGGTCTTTTTTTTTGTTGTTCTTTTTTTTGATCTTCCACCGCACATCTCGCTCACTGCTGTGTGTGCCACAATAGGCAGAGAACTCATCTGAGAACTTCTGGCAGGATCCAGTCTTAAATCTGAAGTCAGAGGCATACAGAACAAACAAATAGTGACATGGCCATTATCAAGGGTTTACCAGTCCTGCTCTGCAGCATGTCTGAGAGAATGCTAGTGGTAGCATAGACTAGCAAGGTGAGTTTTAATAGTCTAGTTTAACACTCCACAGCCCATTCAATGTTTTGATTTTGTCCAAAAAACATCAGATTATTGTGTTCCCCAACACAATGTGTAGAGTAATTTTGATTTTTATTATGAGTCTAATATGACTCACCTGTATATTTGTATAAATAAATTCCAGTTATCAGAAAAAAGTTTCAAAGAGTTAAACCAAAATCAGGTGAATCATTTTAGTCTTGTTTTCTTTTTTTTTTTCTTTTCTTTTCAAAACAGCCTCCATGGGGTTGGATGACTTTAAGAACACATATTTCCAGTTTTAGCAGCACTGATGATTTCCTCTGAAATATTATGAGCTGTCTCTCTGTGTAAAAATCCAAATAGCCAACTAGAATATATGAAAATGCAAATCAAACCAACCACAGTTCTATCAGGTTACTTATAAGCCCTGTGAATGGTTAAGTGAATATATTCTGCTGGGTCTGTCTGAAAGCAATGAAAGCATTAAGAGGCATTGCAGGCTGCAGAAAGTTTCTGATGGGTTCATACAATAAGCAGTGCACTCTTGCTTATATGAAATTTGCTTGTATATTTATTTCTCGAGCGCATACTGTATTTCTAACAGTCACTCTAATATTTTGAGACTGTAAACAGCCTTACTGAGGTTTTGAGCTCCAGCATTTGCTGCAGAAAATGAGAGGACTGATTTTAAAATATGCTGTTTTCATGTGTGTAGGAAAAAAAAAACCACAGTTACAGCTACATGAAGGTTTATTGTGATTTGTACCTAATTTTACAAGTACAGTATTCATTTATAATGTATTCTCTCTACAATGGAAGTAGTGCTTGAGTAGCAGTGTTGTGCACATGGTTTCAGTTGTTATGCATGAGACAGAAATTCAGTAAAATAGAAGCTGAAATCCACAGAAAGTCTGATGATAATCCCATTTCTCACTGTTCATCCCATTGTCTAAAGACTGCAGTGTTCAAAAATCTGTGTAGATATATTGAGGATCTTTTGTGCTGCTGCTCTGTCTTAGGTGTGATTTACTCTCTCATGTCAGCAGTAGATCATCCAGGCCTTGGGGGAATCTGATTGAGGTCTGATTGGTTCTTATCTGAGCATAAAAGCCTTAAATTCTTCCATGTCCTTATCCTATGTGCAATTTATTATGCAATGAAAGAGACATTAGTGTGAAACATGAATTTACATAATTTGGTTCTGACAAAAAAATGTGCATTGTTGTACACGTTGTTGCACACATAAACTGAACAAATCAGATGTTTTTTTTTTTTATTCAGTCTCTTAGCATATGTCTCATATTATGACATCATCTGACGCTTCTGTGAACATGCTAAAACAAACAGCTTGAAGATGAGTGAAATTTGTTGGTCCTGCACACTGTAAAACCGAGATTTTCCTCACATGCGATGTTTGTTAGGATTCTGAGAGACCAGGGTACACTGTGCATATCAAAGCAGTGCACACACACAGTGTTAGCGATGTTGGTGATGTCAAGGGAGAAATTGCTTTTCTGGGACCCCTGCTGCACTTCAAGGGTCTTGCTCAGGGCTCATGTGATGTCTGTTTCAAGAGGATTGCCTCCTATTTGCTTGCAATTCAGGGAATTCTTTCTGTTTTGTCAGAGAATTTTATGTTTTGTAATTTATTTACTGAAAAACAAAAAATGTGCTAAGGGCCCTTCACATTGCCTCAAGTAGGTCATATGATAAACAAAGCAATGCTGCTTTTAGTCTTTGAATAGACTGATTACAGTAGATATTTCTGCAGTTAGCTGATAGGATCCATACTTCCACCATATCCACCATAGAAGTGTGCAACACTACCAGTTGCCTGTATCTAACTATTCATATGCAGCAGTTTCAGCTTGGTGTTGAGGATGATGAAACTGCCGGACAGCTCAAGTCCATTCATTGGTTTCAAACAGTAGCTGCCCCCAGGAATTCCCATTGTGATCCACCACTCAGTTGTAAATGTGTAATATGTCCTGTTTCTACCCTATTTTTACATATTGTCCCATCACAGAAATTCTGTCCCAGTTAAACAACTATTTCAATAACTTTTTTTCTGTCTGTCTCTCTCCTCTATACTCTCCATGTATAACATACTTAGCTATCTAAGTGCCGACCTCTGTTCATTTTGATGCTAATCCATAATTCTGCTAAAAAAGAAAGACTCTCTGGAGCCCAGATCAAAGGCTCAGATGTGCTCAGCAGGGCCCAGGTGTTTAAAAGACACTGCAAAGGCAGGAAGAACACCCACATTTTTTTCCCAGTAAAAAAGAGCAGTTATGAAAGTTCCTAGCTCCAGCTCTTCCTAGCTTGTCATAGTATGAAACAGTGACCCTTGTTGTGATTAAACATGAACAATGGAGTGCTGATGTTGAACAAGAAAGACAGTTTATCAAGATTATTCTGGGTGACTGTGGGCCTTGTTGTGTTAGTCAGGCTCACACTGTAGCTTTCTATTAGTCGCCCTTTGCAGAAATGTTTGCATTTCAAAAAGCAGGCAGAAGAATCATTTCAGAGTTGTACTCATCATTCAAGTAATGCACTTCCTCTTCACCTACACTAACACATGCAGGGGCATGATGTACTCTTCGGGTACACCCATTCCTGTAAAAACTGTGACCAGCTGTTAAGCCCACGGGAGTATGGTGTATTTGTTGAGTTTTGAAGCAAATAAGAAAATGCAAGAAGCACACTTCCTCGCTTTTACTCATCCACACCGCTGTAATAGAATCGAAGGTTTATTGGGCCAATATATCCCCAGCCCCAACTACTTAAGCTAACTCTGAAACTCTTCTGAGTATGAACTATAAATCCTAGACAAGATTTGGTATTATAATGCTACAGAGTTTTGGGTTGGGCTGGATTTGTGCCAGGGACATTTAAGCTGTATTTAAGTTTCTTGTGACCAAGGTTAATTGTGTTTCTAAGATGAGGTATTGTTCTGATATTAGATTTACTGAATGGAATATCCTCAGAATAGCTGATCTCCAATGTTAGATTAGTGGGCAGACTCTTAGCCCCGCCGCTGCAGACACAGTGTGGGAAATGTACTAATCTCTAATGTCATCAGTCACTGTCTGAAATATTCTCTTCTCAGAGGAAAAGGATTAAAATTCACACTTAGGTTATCCAGCTTAATTTTCTCAGTAGTAGCAGTGGGGTCTAAATTGTTTTAAATCCACCTAATATTTGTGTGAGACAAGCTTTTCTTTTTAATCCATTCCCTAATATCTAAAAAATCAATTCTGAGCATGAGAGCAGTTCTTAAATGTGAAGAAAACATACATTTTCTACAATGTATCATGTCTTGATTTTTTCAGCGGAGTCTATCATTCACAATCTAAACAGTTTCACACTGTTAAGTTACCAACCTCATTGCTCAAATTGCTTGTTTGCTCAAATTACTATGGTGGCTGTAGCCTAGCAGGAATACTTCTCTCTTCTGGAATCACATATCTGCACACGATTACAGGTTTCAATCACAGTTTACAGATCCACTATCAAACATTATAAAAAAAAGAAAAGGTGGAAAACACGAAAAAGCAAAATAGGCAGCACACTGCAAGCTTGTTTTTGGTGCTAATCCACAAATAATTCTGTTTCTCTAATAAAACCCCATACACAATTACTTTCTCATGTTAGTATGATTATGTCAAAAGTTCAGTGCCTTTTTGCTGAACCATGTCCACTAAATGTCCCTGGATATTTTTAAAGGTCCCCTGAATTGGGTTTGATTTACATTCACGAGCAGTGAGCTGTTGGGAGAACAGATCTGATTTGAAAGATTTTAATGTCGGGGTGAAGCTTGTACAGTAAAATAAGCAGCCAGAGGTTTGAAATGAGAAATTACATAGAGACCTGACTGATGATAAGTATACTAAGGACTTTTTAAGAGGCAACAGACCACGTTACCATGGTGTTGAGTGCAGTCAATTATGGTCTTTGCTTTGCTAGTACTCTTATTCACGTAGCATTAATTATGCACCACATCATGAAAACGCAGTGAGTTGTTGTACTGATGTTACAGAAACATTTATTTCTAGACATTTCTAGACTATGCAACATACTACAATATTAGATTAAAAGAACATAAGACAAAAACATGGGTCTGTAAAATCACTGTTGCTGGACACCTGTTATCGATGAGTCATGCTGATTCGTTTCCTGTTTTTGTTTCAAGCTAATGGTACCCTGTATGTATAGTAGTCTGGGCTACTATAAATTGAGACAAACTCAGTTGGAAAAGGCAATGTGTGTACATCCTTTTTCTGTGTGATTGACTCTGTCTCTTTGTACAAATCAATAATGGTACAAACATACTCAAGCATTAATTTTTTAAGTTCAAAATCAGTTGGCTTTTTTTTCTGCTATGCCATAGCGATATTTTCTGTAAATCAGATATCCTGCCTTTTCTGAGGAAAGAAAAAAAAATCACTGCCCAAACAATTCAACAAATTGTTTCATGTCACAATAGCACCTTATGTCTGTCCACATACCAGGGACATTCCATTTGTTATTTCTTTCTCTTTAGATGGAGAGATTAGTTGTGTCTGAGAACACACCCTATTTACTGTCCACCATTTTATTTGAGCGTCTGAATTCTGTGTGTAAATCTGTCGTCTATGCAGACAGCCCCTATTACAGCCCTGTAAATAGATTATCAAAGCAGTTATTAAACTTATTTATTACTAATTAAAACAGTGACTGTCAGCAACATGAAACTGACTGTCAGATCATCAGCCTCAGAAAACACGTTAGGTGTTTTGATATATTCAAAGTGTCTGGTACACACACGGGAGCGGCACACAAAAGCCATAATGTACCATTTCGTGCGAAAATTAAAGGCTTATGGTGTTTTTTTTTCCAAGGTGTCCACTTTATCTAACAGCTTTCAGGGACATAAAATCTGGCCTACAGCACCGCAAATATCAGTATTGAGTCTAATTTAATTTATCCAAATCTCCATCATCTTTCCCAAATTGTCCTTCACCTCATTCAACCTGATTGCATTAATAGATCTCAGTGTAGCCTACTCAGGGGCTGAAATGACTTTGGTCTTTTCAGCATACATTCCCTTTACTTTTGCCTTCACTTCGCCAGACTCCCGTGCCCCGATCCTTGAAGTCATTATGAATCATTCTCGCCTGCTGTGACTTAAAGAGCTTGAATGCAAATGATCACACTGTGTGCATTTGAACATGGCCTCACTTTCCCACTTATCAGGGGACATTTGTTGTGATGACAAATCCTGATGCAATAACACAAAAAGAAAGGGTTTCCTATACAGCGAGTTAATTTACTCGTGTCAGGCTTTCATTATTTTCAGTTTTGGTGTCCACGTTTTTTTTTTCTCTTAGAAAATCCCTTTTGAAAGACACAATACTATCAAGTTTTGCTTCAAAAGCAGCACAAAGGCAAACATTTTAATCTGACCGAGAGAATATGCCTCCAGGGAGATAGAGTTTAATTTTTATAAATTATTCATTTGACAATGATTACAGTAAATCTTTGTATGGTTAACTTTGAGACTGGTCATTTAGGCAAGTGATTATAGCACAGTCATGAAAAAAATACTGTCAGCTGAACAGACACAGAAAGAAAGACTTATTTTCGAAGTAGGACTAAAATTGCTTGAAAACAGACATCAGCTTCTCTGCTGCAATATCCTTCTCTGCCCGTGTGATTTTGCAAAATTCACTCTGTAACGATGTAATGTGAAACAAAATGTATTATATGAAACAAGTCAATTTCATGGATATTGTGGAAATGTTAAAATAAATAGATATAGATATAGATACTGATACATAAGTCAAACACTATCTCTTAGTAGCAAGAGTCAGTTCAACTAGCTTCAGTTAAAACATGAATGCCTTTGTAAATCTTTGTTGTGCATCACCAGTCTACTTGCGTGACTCTCCAATCTGAAGCCATTAATAGTAATTTACCACTTAACTTGAGTAATTTCCTCGTTTTCAGTGTTCGACTCAGTGTTGGGTTAGTCCACGCCAGCATTATTTATTTCACTCCTCTTGAGTGTTAGGTTCTTCAGGGGTGCTTTGTATGCTCACTGAAACCCAAATCCAGACAGACAGAAGAGGAAATCAACATTCAGTCTGCCAATCACACACAATTAAACCAAAATGTCTCTTGATGCTTCACACATCCATTGATGAAAGATCAACAAGGAAAAAAAAAAAAAAAAAAAAAAAAAAAAAAAAAACAGCACGAGGAATGGCTTGGAATCCAAATACGGGCCTTGGATGAGTGCTGGATAATAAGCTGGCTGTCCATTTGTTTAGATCTGATGTCATTCCTCTGTTCTGCGCCTCTGTGAACTTGTGCTCTTTAGTAGCAGAGTTATGCCCCAAGGTAGATAATGTGACATGAAAATATGAGGGGCTTTCAGCTAATTTTCAGTCTGAAAGCAAAGAGCAAGACACTGTGTCCTGCTCCACCACGATGCATTTAAAGTTAGAAAAGGTTGAAAATAAGAAAAAAAGTATACTAAAGTGTTTAAGATGCACTGTCATAAACATACTTTTCATGTTTTGAGACACATTGTACAAGAGTTGTGGTAAATGGTATCCACTTAAGATAAAATTGGCGAATATTTGTGCTTGAAATATGTAGAATATACTACAAACTTTGCAAAAGTGACTTCAGAGTAAACTACGGATGCCAGTTAGGTATCCCTAGTGCTAGTACAACGGCTGATAGCTGTTCCTCAGGAATGTTCTTTAAGCAAATGTGTTTTTAACAGTTAAAAGTCACAGCCAGACTGTCCTTTTTTTCTGCTAAGTTACCCCCTTTGGACAAGAACCAGAAAAACTGGAGAGACACAAGACCAGAACTGCAAAATTACAATGCTTTCAAGAAACCGCACACATAAAGTGATTGTAGTAATGGCAAAGTGCTCAGTGGGGACGATGAGGAATACTGCACACAGGCCACGGCTCTGCTGCTGCTCACACAGGGAGTAATTATCCATGAAACTCTTCTGGTTACATTATTCCTGGAATAAGTTCACAGCCTCATCATACATCCTCCAGGTGTCCTTAACAAACATTACACTTCCTAACTTTTGCGCTTCAGCCAAATAAGCAGATTTTGTTTTCTAAAATCAGCGCACACGAGAAACCACTCTTTGTTGCAGAAGATGTAAATGATCCAGTAAAAACACGGATGGAGCATGGATGGAAACAAAACAAATTCTACCTCATATAGCAGAGGTCCGCACAGGTTAGTGGAAGCTTTTGACCATGCTGGGATTCAAAGAGTCCCCTACTGTGCTGTGTAGGTTCATGCTGTGAGTAGCTATAAATGCATGTCATTACAGCTTGCAAATGTAGAATAACACCAGGAGAAATGGAAGCTGAGGCGAGCCAGTTGTTCTGCCCATGGCAAGCATTTCAGCACAAGCACTATCATTTAATCTCAACTGCCACACACTTTCTTATACACAAAATCGCATGCTGTATATTACTGCTTGACAGGAAAAAAGTGCAGCACTAACACATTTGTATGTGACGCTGACACCACCCGATTACATCTGCTCAGACAGTGAAATTGGGCCACTTTTTTTTGCATTCTCGTGCCATATCTATTTAAATTAAACTTGTCATGCTCCAAATTAAGGTGGCTGTCAAAATACCAGAGTGAACCAGCAATGACTTGACAAGGAAATAAATAAATCATAACTTAGCAGGTTGTGGTCAGCAAAAGCACCTTCTACTGCTCATGCCACCCCTTCCTCCACCCTCCAAAGAAAATGGGTAACGCTTGCATAAACTCAGTGGTGCCAGGATTAAGCATTAGGATTAGGTTGTCAGAAACTTTTTTTTTTTTTTTTTTTTTTTTCCCAGGGATAGACACAGAAGTAGGTAACCCATGCAGTCAGCATTTAGATTTTTAATGGTGTGAAGAGAGTATGGTTATGTGATTAGAGCTGAGATGAGACACTGGTGAACAACCTCTGGCTCTTGACAGCTGCAAAGTTATGGCAGTGCTAATTTCCCCTACAGAGAGAAGATTGGCATCAGAATTGGCAGAGATGCAGGCCTGAAATATGGGAAGGAAGGGAACAGAAAGCTCAGAAGACAATAAAGCAGGTTTGCCTCGACTCCCTCTGGTCTGAGTGAAGTCATTTCACTGAAATCTATTAGCCGTTTCATCTATTTTTCATATGTAGAATAAGATCGGCCTTGGATTAATTAAGCACCAATTTCTGAATTATAGCATTTTTTAGGTAATTTTTACTTAATGGATTTTCAATGCCACATTTTAAATGTTTCTTTAGTTTGAATATAAATTAAACATATTTTTGACTTTCACCCAGGCTGGCACAATTCTGCTCTCTGCCAGAGCTACAAGATAGAGAGATTTAGTGCGACTTTATAATTCATGCTCCTTCTCCTGTCATCCAACGCAGAATGCACTGATTGACTCATCTTTTGGAAGCAAATCAAGAGGCATTTCATGAAACAACTCGAAGATGAAACTTTCTCAAACAAACCTTTCTCAGAACATTTTATCTTCTGCCATCCACGGAGGGTAGAGATATAAAAGTCATGAACACAAAGTACACAAACCACAGAAGTGTAGATCAGAGCCATCAAAATTATGCAATTAGGGCGGAAGCGACATCTCTCAGCCTCCCTTGACGAATTTCCTTTTTATCATAGACGAGCTAAAAGGCTGGAGATTTTCAGACATTCGTAAAAAATCCAATAATAGGCATGGAGTGGTTACGCCTCAGCAACATATTATCAAAGGATCTCTCATGAATCATTTTCCGAAATTTATTGGCTTTATTGTCATTATTATTATCATTACTACTGTTATCATTATTCTTATTAATTGGAGGTAGACAGTTATTTCCAATGCCTTACTTTTTCTTTTTGAGCTTTCTTGCTTTTTTCTGACTCTCAGACAATACCCAAACTCCTACAGGATTAAAGGGTCTATTATAGCCTGCAGCCAGATACAGTTGTGCCTTAAAAATAATCACTAGAATATGTAAAATCACTTTCTGAGCCAACACCAGGGCAGCAGGGAGGCTGAAAAAAAAGGAGGTTATGGAATCGGATCTCTGGTAAAAGTAGTGTTGCAGCAGAAAATAGAAAAAGGACGGTCAAAGGAAAGAGCAATCGAAAGAAGACTGAGTAAAAGTATGTTGCAATAGCTTCTAGACCTATAATTATCTGCTGACTTGTTTGGTGTAGATTGGTTAATGTTCACATTTACACATCTAAAATTACTTGCCTGGCATTTTGAAGTTGCAGATGTTTCTTTGATCTTTGTGTGTTTTGAACAGCGACTGACTGTGCGACAACGATAGATACTGTATTGTGTTACAGTAATCTGATTAAGTGGAAAGGCCAATGCAGTGCACTGCAAGGGTTTAGATGATAATGGAGACTTTCTCAGTGTTACTTAGAAAGTTCTGCTGGCGAATTGGGACATAAACAATTTAAGTACTCTGTTCTCCGTACTCTGGTCCCATCCTCCCATGTTTTAAGGGCAAAATGGCAGTTTATTGTATTGATTGCCACAGAGGTTTGAAATGATTAAATTATTGTCCAGAAGTTGCTTATCTTAAAAGAAGACACCAGGATCAGTGCTGCCTGCAGGACTGTCTGAGGAACTGTAGATTTTCTCTAAAATATTGTGGCAGGTCATAAAAGGTATTAGCTTTTTTGGTGTGATTATTTTTCTTAAACCCTGATGGAAAAGGGGATTAGAAGATAGGCCTGTGGCTACTCCTTAAGATTCAGGGCATGAACATTAGATTTATGAAATGTTATTAAATGTTAAAAAGGTACCAGGTCAGAGTCCAAAGAACCCAATGAGGGAAAGAACATGTTGATGTAAAGCCCTAATGTACTGTTGCACATCCCATTTATAAAACATGCACAAATACCTTTCTGTCTCTATGTAGCTTAAGGTAAATTGTGATGACCTTAATTTTTAGCTTTATAAAGTAGCCACTCTGATGCTTTTTAATAGCAAGTGTTAGAGCCATATTTCTATGTCTGATTACCTTGGGAGTAGTAAACATATAAAGCCAAAGTGACTCAGATGTTGAGAATGCTGCAGTAAAACTGAAACATGAATGATTATGCTGCCTCCAATAAGGACAGAGTCTGTCTGTCTGTCACTTTTGGTTGTTTACTTTCACCTCAGAGAGGGCTGCTACAGAGAGAAAAAAACCCAATTCCCTTTTCACCTTCATAGTTGAGGGAAGAGCTGGTTACAGGGTCTGCTTTTTCTCCAGGAGACAGCACTGGTGTTTATACTTTGGCCTGCTGGCACCAAAGCTTCTAACCATCTGACTGTTATCTGAGAGAGCCTGAGGTGTGTGGCTGTTGTTGTGGCTGTTATGTGAGACACAGAATGACTCAGCTACACTCAACTACACTGGCACTGCAAAGCCACTTTCCCATTGGCAGGTCCTGAGGCATAAAGTCACTTCTCTCGTGAGGCTGTGGACTCTGGAGAAGGAAGATCATGGCTGTGTGGGTAGGTGAGGTGAAAAGGACTCGGTGTATTCACACTTATTATTAAGGAAAGGCAAGCCAGACTTTCCTGAATCCTACCACCTGCCACATCCTGGCATCATACTAGTATTTCAACAGCTGTGGTGAGCTCCACAACTGACCACGAGTGTCGATAACAGTCCAGCCTTCTCCTCTGCATCTGGGGGTGGGGGACGTGGTGGTGGAAGTACACTGATAAAGTATAGAGAGGAATTTGATCTCTTACAACTGAAGGTACTAAATGTTTATAATGAAGTGGATCTGGAAGTGACTTGTGTTGTGAAGTGAAATTTAATGTGTGAGAGGCATCATTAACTTATACATATAATGATGCCTCTCACATTTAATTTCTCTGGCTTCAATTCACCACCTCACCACGTGCGTCGCCCTCTCTCCCAAACATTTGTACATATGGGTCAGAGTACAGGTGCTCATGTTCTCCCATCAAGTTTGTTTTTATAGATCCCAACTTTTGCGTGGGAAGTGGCGTATGCCACTTTCGGGCCCTGTTTTGTTCATATACAGCGGTTATAAATGATGCCCCAGATAGTCTGCATTTTTCCTTTTTTCCTTGGCAGCCAAACCACTGTATTAAGTCATTGCTCAGCCTAGAGAGTATCATCTTTCTGGGCTGAGACTTAAGGCGTAGAGACTATTCAGTGAAGGCTGGGGAAACAGTCCACAGAGGGAGGGTAGCTAAGGAGCAACAGACACTTGAATGCTGTCATTTACCAAGTGCACATTTCAAACATGTTTATTCATCCATCCGTTTTCAAACACATCACAGGAGCCTGTGTTGAACTGACAGTAAACTAAACCAGAAATCCTTTACCCATAGTCACATCCACCGCCTACTCATGGGGAATCCAGAGGCCTTTCCAAGCCAGTCTGGCTCTGCTGGAATGCCTCCATTGAGAGGTGCCTGGAAAGCATCCTAATCAATGCCTGATTCACCCCAACTGGCTCTTTTCAATGCAAATGAGCAGAATCTCTTCTCTGTGCTATTTCAGGATGTTTGAGCTCTGCACACTACCTCTACACACAAACTTACAAAACCTTTGCAGGAGCTTGTGTACATTATTGTCACCTTTCAGTCTCTACTGGAACAAGATTATGTGCAATGGTAAGAGTAAGGGTGTGCAGTAGATTGTGAGCTTTGCCTTTATGCTCTGCTACAACCTTAAACTCAGAGATGTGGCCCTCTTATCCCAACTGCTTTACACATGGCCTCATACTGTCCCAATGTGCACTGAACACTGCTCAAATGAACTGCCCACCAGAACCATTTCATTTGCTAAAAGCAGTGGTGCAATCCTGAGACTGCATCGCTAGACAACTTCTATTACTCGACTGATGCTTGAATTTTTGTCTATGAAAGTCGCAAAGAGAACCGGTGACAAAGCTCGACCTTGGCAGTGGGATTCCAACTCCCACTGAGAGTCATGACCTATATGCCAATGGTGCAGTCACAGCCAACATTCAACTACTGTAGCTACTTGTCTCTGCAAGAAACACCAACGTAACCTGCTGTAAGGGATGCAATGAATTTAAAATAGAGACAGTGAGTGAAGCAGACAGCTGTCTTCCCATTTTGACACATCAGTCAAGGTACATGCCATACCATTTAGCTGGCAGGTAGGCTTAGGTAGACAAAAGGGCACCACGTCCTCCTGGAAAAGTTACACAGCACTCGCGAACACATTCACAGACATAGAGACTAAAGGCAAAATTTCAGGTGCAAACACTGCTGAGCTCAGGAGAAAAAAGTTTATTTTAAATTATGGGTCCATTAAGATTCTAATACTTAGTGAAACTTGACCTCTTAATGTTTCTCAAGGTGATGCATATACACACATTGTAGGCTGCTTTAAAATGTGTTTTGTAATCTGATTTATTTTTGGATATTCAAGCTAATGACCTCACTGAGGATATTTTCTTTTATTTCCCATAATTTACTAAAAGCTGTTACAGAGGAGCAGTGCCCTCCTCTATCCACCCCCTTACACTGAACCGCATACACAAACACAAACACCACAGTGATTATTCTGGATGTAGTTACAGTAGAGAATCAACCTTTAAATTTGTATGGAGACTATTGCCGCTCATTGATTTTTCTCTCCTAACAAAAGCCCCGTAAAAGGTGAAAGCAACATGTCAGTGATTACTGATTAGGCCAACTCAGATCTGGAGCTCTTCGCTATTGAGAGGCTGTCAGTTTTCCTTCTCTGCTCCATCCTTTTATTCCTGCCTGTCGGCCAGCAGACTGGACAGAAGGTCAGAGAGTTGATCTGTGCCAAAACTCTGAGGATTTTAACCCCCCCCCAACCCCCCTTCTCTCGTTTTCCCTTTCAGATATGCAGATTCTGGACCTCCTAATGAGAATATGTTACTCCCAGATACCATCTGTTCTGCTTGCACTCTGTATGAGAAAATAAAGAACATGTGACATCATTCCAATGAGACTGATTAATCAAAGTCATGGGGTAGTTGCCCTTTGGAGAGGTGTGTCACAGTCTGTCTTCAATACGTTTCCTGTGTTCAACTGAAAAAAAAAAACGTGGATATGGAACATGAATATGTAAAAATGGAAAATCTTCATTTCATTGCTGTGTAGTGATAAACAAGCATGACACCGTCAGGTTTCTGTAGGTTGTCCAGACTCTCAGGAGCTGTCAGGAGCTTAGAAATGTCTAAAAACACACTGTAGAGGCACTCAAGTGACCACAATATTCCACAGAGTTAAAAGGGATTAGAAGAAAAAAAGGAGACGGACTAATAACCTTTATCTTCAAATAGAAGAAATAATATTGTTTGAATGACGAAAGACATTTATCAAGGGATCAGACTAATAATGCAGGCAGGGTTCTGTTGCTGGCCTCTGTCTTTTGAACCTGGTCATGCTATAAATATGCAAAACTCTTTCATTTCTTTCCCTTTGTTATCCAGTGGTCTCACACCCCCACGCACACACACATACACAATATTCTCAGCTGGAATCCCTCTATTGAGAACCTTCAAATTAATATGGTAGAAGCTACTGCAGGTTTCAGTGAATAAATGCATGTTTTTGGATGTGCTAGACTGTGTTTCTGTTCGCCAACTCAAATCTTAAATTCTTCAGTCTGTGCCTCAGTATATATATGATACATATTTTTTCTCTGCATACACCCTCTCCCACAAATTTAAGTAAAAACCAGCCAAGCTTGATTCTCCATGCAGCCGCCTGCTGTTTCAGTTGCATCCCAAAAGCATTCTGCAGTCACTGTCAAGATGGACATTTCTGCGTGCTCGGTGCACACCAGTGTTATTCCAATCAAATCTAGTCCTGTCTGTGGGCATGAACATCCCCTCTTTCCCAAATAAGAAATGACAGCCGAGAGTGCTGCTCTGGTAGGCCAATCAAAGAACAGCTCCAGGATGTTTTACAGTGATTACCTATGCTGGACCAGAAACAGGCCAGGAGCATCAGAAAGAGAAAGGTAACCTAATAACGCAGTAACAGCCAGCAGTCATACCTCCTTGTGCACAGCAGACACAACTGGGATACAAATTACTGAGTTAAAGTTAAGTTGCAACAGCCATGGCTTGTAACTGAGAAGCCTGCTGAAAAATGTTACACAGGAAACATGGCATGGGCTAGTAAGTATGCAAAGGGATACAGCAGTGGTTGATTTTAAGAAATACACTTGTTTCTCATCTTAACCACAGTCAGATGAGAATTACAAACTGTTTAATCTCTATATATTCATTACACTGATAAATCGGGGATGGAATCAACCTTCATATTTGCATAAAGGCTGCAGGGGGACAAAGCTATCCACTGTCAAAAGTAAAAAAAAACTAAAATACATAAAGAAATAACATCATTCAAATTCAATGTCCTCCAGATACACTGTGAAAAGAAGACAGTTTTGACTAGTTGGAAGGTCTTTTACTAGACTTTTGCTTCCTTTTGCTTTTAAGCAAAGTGAGGTCTGTCTACAGGTCGGACAGATATGAGACTGATATTGATCCGCTCATCTACAGTAAGACAGCAATTAAGTGTACATGCCAAATTATCACTGAGTTCCCTTAAAAGACAACGTTGAATGAAAATGGTCGTGTCCACAAATTGTACATCAGCTCCAGGAGTTTTTCACCAAAATAGCTAATTTTGCAGCACAATGTCCTCTCGTAGTGACTATAACATTATTTAACTCATTAAAGCGCTCACAGCAATTGGTTAAGGTTAGTTAAAGATTGTGGTGTGTTTATTTACATTTAACCAAACAGTCAGTGAAATCCCTGGTCTCTGGTCTAGCCACCTCCTGGCAACTCCACTGCTGTTAATAAGTGCAGCGCTTCATTCATTCAAAAAAAGAAAATAAAAAAATACACAGTGATTAACAAATTTATTACACCACCCGTCATAAAAATGAGAAGAAATAAATATTTTAGAAATCTTTCAAAAACTTGTTTAAAACTAAAAATTTGTTTATTTATTTGGTAATTAACAAATAGAAACAACTATATAGTCCTTTTTCACATATAATAACCGAAAAAAAATTAAGCATGACATTCAACCACTAAAACTGTTTTTCTGTTCAGAAATGCAAGTAAATCACTATAATCTACATACATAAAAAATGATTTTGGTAATTAATTTAGGGCAGCTGTGGCATAAACTTTGGGTGGTGGTCTAATAAATTTGTTAAGCACTGTATATATCTTTTCTCTTAACGTAAACCAGCCAGCGATTACATTGCCACCACAGTTTAACTGGGAAAACTATTTAGTAGTCTATCAATGTAATTTCTAAGAGATGGAGTTGAATGGCTTGGTGTGCAATGGTGAGAAAGGCGGGGTTGCTAGTTTTCTCTTTAGCTTTCTTTTCTTCATTCTCCAGACAATTCTGTCACTTTCCCTCTGTACAAATGAATATAATGCTATGAACGCCTGTCTCACAAGCCTTTCTGACTTCCCTTCCCTCTATGTGGCACACTGGAGTTATCTATTAGGATCCAAAAACACAGATTTCCACAGAGCAGTGGCGGGACACTGCTGTACTGTTACAGTGCTTGGCCAAAGTTACCTAAAGTTCTTTCCAGATAAGTTTAATAGGGTTAAAGTGAATTTAATATGGTGTAAAATTCCAAGAGCAAGCGCTTTAAAGGGCTGCAGCCACTGAAACGCGTGCCATTCATTTTCACTGTCCCATTTGAATTGCCATTTGGATTTGGACTCCATCCCACAGTGGAGTAAACATCCAACAGTTCCAAACCAGTGGGCAACGTGTGTGGTGCCTTGGACAAAAACAGGCAGAAATGCAGACATTCAGAAACAGGCCAGGAACACAACATTGGTGCTCCACTTTCACTGACTGCTGACAATTTCTTTGCTTGTCAAAGACTTTGGATCATCTATTTGTGGTTTTGGCATCATGTCATGTCGCTTCACAAACATGGATTGAACTTGTCTCTAGTGACATAATATAGTCACATAATATTTGTCATTTCTATTTTAAGATCCCTTGCCCAACAACAAACAGACATTTAGACATTTTTACTCAAAAAAACAAACAAAAAATCAAAAAACAGCCAACTCATTCAGTTATTGTTCATGTCAGTCTTTTTTTTTAAATAACTTTTTTAAAATTTCTAATGTTCCTACATTTATGGACAGCCACACTTGTTTTCATTCCATTTCTTAATTCAACAATGTCCTGCAGTGTTAATATGCCAAACTTTACTTTTAACACTGATTTACTCAAGGGAGGCTTACTAATCACAAAAACTTCATCCTCATAAGCTGTCAGACTGTTTTTTTCAAATATGGCTCCCTACCCTTTCAGCAAATTAGCATAGCAAAGTACCACCATCCCCTGTGAGTAAAATTCTTTGAGGAATTTAAGTAACACCATTGCTAATGAGGTGCTAATATGAGGTTTAGCACCTCAAAGAAAGTTTTTTCTGTAAGTTTAAACCATTTGACAGCAAATTCCTCAATTTGTCACTAAAGTGTTTCGCATCCTCTGTTTGAGACATTTGACTGATTTTGCTGAGGTGCAGCTTGTTGTTCTGAAGAGCTACATTTGCTGTCACAGTATAGTAGGAAAAAAATACACGTCAGTTTTAATGTGAAATATGTGTCAGTCCTCTGCAGGGGTAAGGGTACTTGTGTTTCCTCACTCCTCTCATGACAAGCAAAATTCTCCCAAAACCTCTGTGAATGTTTGGTAGTTTCACATGATGAACTGCAAAGAAGCTGTTTTCACTCTTTCATCGTGACATGCTGGTATGCTCTGGGCCATGTCCTGCATGACTAAATTCATGATGTGGCCCAAACAATGACAAGAGTCACAGCTGTTGTTGTGCAAGTGCTTGTAGACACCATTATGTCTCAGACACATTAGCTGCATTGTCCTTGGTGTTTTTGAGTGACCAGTGCAAACGTAATCACACAAACCTGGACATATGTTTAATGCCATGTAATCCACGTCACAAAGTAGCGCACAGGAGCAAAAGTGTAGACTAAATACTTTAATTTCTTAGATCATGAATATTGGAATTAGTCCCAGAGGCAGCACCATCATGTTATGATGTATAACACAGTGTATGCTATATGACAGGTTCAAAGGTAGGGAAGTGCCTCAAAGCCCATAATGACATAAATTCCTCTCTTGATGACAGTGGTGCCATGGAAACTGTTGTGTGGGAAACAGCAAGAGAAAAAAAAAAAACACAGGGCACTGGGGTGTCCATCTAAACAAATGGACTCAAACAGACTGAAAAATGTTTAAAAGACATATTCTTTGGTTTCTCTATAGGGCTAACAGACAAGCTTATTCAGTTAGTGTCAGGATTCATCTACTAGACGAACCAAGAAAAGACCAACCCAGAAATATTACCAAAACTAAAAAGAATTGAAAAATGGAAATTTATTATTAATTATTATCTTTTGTAAAGGTGGAGTTCCTGTGGATCTGCTTATGCAACAGTCTCTGTTTAATGTCTCTGTAGAGAACTTTTGAGCTGCGCTGTACGATAATGTCTCACTCGGTCCTTAGTCTCAGTGAGATTGGCTGGTTGAATGAAAATTACATGAGCAGAATAAAATGCTCTCGCTTCATGAATGTTACATATTTTCATACAATGAATATTATGTAGAAGCCAATATCTCCCCTGTTGTCACCTTTGAAAACTATATAACACAATGTAAATAATAGTAAAGTCATGCTTTGGTCGCTTGTTAAAGATGTAGTCAGATGCATTAGGAAAACAGTTTCTCTTGTTTTGTCACGTCATGTTTCTGTGATGCTTTTACCAGCACCAGCCTTTGTTTTAGGAAAATTAGCAAGCTTGGGTGTCAGTAATAGTACATTCTGTTTCTCCTTCTACCTCAGTGTCTATCTTTTAACCACAGATGTCCCAAGAAGACTGACCAATAAAAGCCAAGGACACATTACAAAAGGAAAAAAAAAAACGGAACCCTAAGTGCATAGTGGAGTTCAAATGTAAAGCACTTGACTCTGAGCCATGAATTTAATAACATCAACATTTTTGTAAGCTTTCATTGGTTTGTATTGTACAGTATGGCAACAACAGTAAGAACAGGCTCACTTATGACCTGAGCTTTATACTCTTAAAGTCAAAAAGTCTTTTGCTAATCCAACAGGAAAATCCTTTAAGAATGTAATCAGAATCCAGCCTACTTCTCAACAAAATTTTTTAGGCATTTCTTAAGAACTGTAAAAGATAGATAAAATGATAAAACTGCAAAGAAATGGGATTCAAAGAAGCAAGGATTTTTTTTGAATCCTTTGGTATTCAGGTAGATGTTGTGTAAAGCTTCCAGCAGCTCAGTGGATTAGGGATATATCTTTGGCACCAGTATTCAATGAATGAAATGTAATACAGACGAAAACTCAGCCTCTGTATTAAGTGTCAAGAACAAGAAGTAACTGACGTTCTTTAATTTACCAAACTAATGCTACTCACGACCCACACTTCACAAATACAGTCCTTACTGTCATTACTATAGTGATCTAAATTACTATTTCCATATTATACTGATTCTGGATTGTTGGCTCCCACTGTCCACTGGCAGCTTCTTGGTTTACACACAGACTGTCTCCCATTCTTCCAGCCCACAGCCATACACAAGTTCATCTCACACTCCAATCTTAAAGTAACCACTGAAACAGATGGCAATACTTGGATGCAATGAGAATGCCAAGAAATTGTTTGAGTTTAACAAACATCTAGAGCAAGTTGCATTTTCAAAGACAGGGACATGATTATTGAGCGGTGCTATATTTTTTTTTTTTTTCACTGGACCACAACATTATCAGGGGGGATGTTTACAGATAGTGTTGCAACTTAGTGCCTTTGTCGCTAGATTCACCAATTTTTCAGACCCCTTTAACTTTTTTTCATAAAAGAACCTAGCGACAAATCTAACGACTTTTTGGACAAACTTTATCTACTTTCAGTAGAAGAGAGTCTCCAGTATTGTCCCAGCTTTCCCTCTGCAGGCACACCTCTCTGTGTCTCATTCAACTGACTGCACAGCCACTGACATAGACGTGAATGAGCTTACAGCACAGCTGTTGTGTTTAACTCATGTATGGTGATTGTGTTAGATGACGTCACAGTTATAAAATCAGGATTTTCGCTGTGGAGAGCAGCATCTTGGATACAGCTTGGAAGTGACTGCTAGTTAACATGCAGACTTAATGGGCTGCGTTTCAATCACTGCTTCATACTTGTTCTGTTGTCTGACAACAGAAACAGAAAAACATGTTGATGAGAATGGCTTTTTGGGAATTCAGTTGTATTAAATTACTGTATACATGACCACAGAGAGTAGGAGAGAAGTAAACAGATAAAGGGCTGAAACTGGCTCACACCAGGCAGGATGCTAATTACGAAGCTATGACATCATGAGTATGCTAATGAGCATCACCTACTGACATTCAACGACTTTTTGAAAAGGCTACTTTAGCTGCTACCCAATTGACAGTAGTTCTTTACAGCGATTCACAACAGTTGACCATACAGGGTCCGGCCATATACTAGCTTCTGACTTATTGTTTCAGTCATGATTTGCATGGCCACATCACACAGCCACAGTCTGACCCATGTTACTTCACATAACACATGGCAAAAACCTTGTTTCCATGTGCTGCATCAGCTATCAACTACATTACTACATTACTACATTAATGCAATAAATATCTATAATTTCATTCATGATAGTGTATTATAGCTTTTTTTATGATGTGATTTTCAACATTTATTGCAGTAACATTAACTGTGATATGAACATACTGTATGAACATTCATTTTCTTACTTCTCTCTGCACTTCCCTGCATGATTATAATTTTAATTCCACCTTGTCCTGTCATTTGTTGACACCCACACGGTGTATGATTAAAGAATAAAGGGACATTTGAAACACAGAGGGCAAACTATTCACCGTCTGTGTGCTTTTACTGTGTTTTGAGATAGCAAGAGAACTTTAGTTGTCAACAAAAAATCAAGGAGCGTCCTCTGCGAATGAGAATGGAGGTAATAATGAAAAAGAGAATAATCCGTGCATTAGCTGGAAACCTGCTTGTCATATTTGAAACATGAAGGTCATTTACTCGAAAGGGCAATATAATAATGGGATATGAAAGTGTTATGAATGCAAGCCCAGCTTGCTTCTCTTGTATGCTTTTGTAAAGGGAGATTTATATCCTCTCTCTGAAGCTTCCTGGAGAGTCATAGTTTTTTTCTTTTTTTTTCCTTCACACTGTCATTTTCATACTATATTGACCTGTGTTTGTCTCCCAGTATGAATCATTTTCCCAATCACATTGTGTCATGTCCATCTGTTCATCCATCCACGTATGTACAGTGTACGGCACAGGAGATTGTTCATTAATGCCTAACAAATAGTCTTATTGATAGTCTTGTTGAAAACAGATTGTTCCAGCTTGTACACAGCGTGTCACCTTACAATTCTGGAAAGCTCTCACAGCAAATAGCCCGATGGAATGAAAAAATAGCTCATAATTCCAAAATAATATAAGGTGAGAGCACCACCACAATATCCTCTTGCGTAGCTCTGACCAACCACTAATCAACATAGTACTCTTTTGTCTGACTACTGAAAACTGAATGAAGAGTATGTTTTTCTTTTATATTTATATATATCTTTTTTTTTTTTTTTTTTACTCATAAACTGCAACATAACTTTGCTTTTCCTGTTCTTACTTCCCACCATTCATGAAAGTTGGCAAAAGCTTCCAAAACAACAACTGACAGTTTCTCACAGAGGCAACTTGTTACAGTTCCAAAGTTTTTTGAAATAATTAAGCCAGGAACAGATTTGGTGGCAGCTGCTCTGTTGTTTGTGGCCAAAAAACCCTCCCCCCCCCAAAAAAAAACAATACATATAGACAGTATAAACCTCGAAATAATACTTGAACCCAAAGCCTAAAGGGTTATGTTTTGTTTTGGCTTATTTTTCTAAGTGTTTATGTTCCCATTATATATTTGGATAGAATGAAAATACAGCAAGTCCCTATGACATGAATGTTATAGCAAGAGAAGGCTCATTGAAGCAGCAGCACCAGCACATTGATACAGCATAAATGGCATAGCCGAACAGCATTTGTTCCAGATGTATGTCCTCTGCATCAGCATACATGCAAATAGTAGTTCAAAAAGTTTTCTCAATTCCTTCTTTCCATCCACACTGGTCAAAGTTGTTTAGCTGTTTTCATCTAGCAACGTGGAAATGTCACATGCGACTTGCTCTGATCCAAGGGTGGCAGGAAAATGTGCTTACACTGTTGACAAAAATGTTGCTTAAGTCACCAGATGGCATCATATATAAATCTAAATCTACATATCAGAGTCTTTTCTACAGTCTAAGCTCTCAGTGGAGCCACAGCTACACAGTGTATGGAAAACACTCTGACAGTCAGAAGCCTCAGATTAGACATGAAACAGAACAAATCTGCATTTGCTGCACAGATTTGTCTCCAAATGTACATTCATCAAAAAATAAACTGTTTTCCCCATGGGAAAAAAAAAAGTCTCTGATTTGTCAATTTGGAGTAATAAAAATTCCTGGGTCTGAACAGTCACTAAATCTAGTGACAAATTTGCTGATATCTCTTGAGAATTGGCAGCATCTGGAAGAAGTCATAAATTACTAAACAGCTAGAATTAAAAGAAAGTTTTGGAAATACAGTGTTTTGACCGTACTTTAATCAGGACTGAGCAAATAAACTGAGCAACACAGAGAAGTATGTAGATTTTGCCCCTTTCAGTACATGTTAATCTAATTTAAAAGCCAATACAGCAAAAAGCACATATTTTTCTTCTTTCCCATTGCCTAATTTGCCAGTTATGACAGCATATAATGAGTCACATCATGTTTAGAGTTCAAGCAAGAGCTAATTACTTTCTGCAAAAATCCTAGCTGTCCACTCAACATAGTCAAGAGTTAGCAAAGTTTGAGGGCACAGAGACACAAATGGCCCCACAAAAACAAATTTATTTTCCAACAGGTTGAATCACATATCAATCAAATATAACCAAGCACGTAATAACCATCAGCTAAAAAGTAAAGAAATCCAGAGCTAGTTCCTACTGTCAAACACACTCAATAAAATACCCAGAACATCAGGTACATCATTTTGCCACCACAGTCAATGTTTGAACAGGAAGGATTTCCCTATAGTTTCAAAGGCCACATGCCTTGATACACATGGCATTGTTGGATGGATGGGCAGCTGCACAATCACGAAACAGCAATGTACATCTGATCTCTCAGTGATTCCATCTTTCATTGCACTACAAAAAAATAAGCATTTAAAGACGCCATTGAGTCCTAAAAGATTAATTTCTTTAAATAAGCAAAGAGAATTGTTGGCAGGAGGAGGTCATTTCATTTCATTCACCTGGTTCAAATACAAATTAACCAGTTTCAAGGATTTGCCAGCATCAAGTGACATTTCCTTGATATCTATACCGCAATCTGCATTATTCTGAAATTATTACAGTAATTTCTACTGGATTCCTTTAAATAAAGAAAACCAAAACAGGAACATATAGATCTGCTCACTACTATGCCACATTATGTTTCTTCACATTAAGAAAATCGTGTGTTGAAGCCTGAATTTTTAAACCTGGTGTTTTTTTCCAATGTGGTCATTTAAATGTGTATGAATGGTCTTACGCTTTATCAGGAGATTGGTACAATCTCACCACCACATCTCAGATCTGCAGTGAGTGGGAGGAAGAGAAGTGAAAGTGACATAAGAATGATAGTTGGCAAGAGAGTCAGAAATGACTCATCGCTAAGGGTATAGCCATTGTTCTATACCCTCAGGAATGAAACTCCTATGTGTGCCACCTTCTTTAATGGACAGGTCATTAAAGGGCAGCATGTACATAGAAGGCTGAACATAACTAGTACTTTTTCAAAGTGCAGCTACAGATAGAGCTGCAGGTAAAAAAGTGCTGTGGATAGTGAGACGTGGATAGAAATCAAAGCAAAACAATCTGAAAAATTGAGATCATAACAGCACTGTTTTGTTTTTTATTATAATCCTGGCACACTCTCCAGCTGCAGACACGGGTTTACTTACACCACAATTATACTTAGAAGTCAAACAGAACAAAGAAAAGTAATTTGGGATGTGTTTTCTTTTTTTTTCTTTCACCAGAATCAACTTATTCTGCCTCCAACAATTTTACTCCAGCTCTTACTATTTCGTTATTTTGGGTCTATTTTATGTGACAGCATCGAGTGGCCAGTGACAGATAAAGCTGAAAAAAACCCAAAGCTGTTGACAAGCAGTTGTCTGAGCCTCCAGTATGCCCACAGATTCTTAATCACTTTATGTGGATAAAAGCAGAGAGTGAAATAGATGATAACATTCATTAGCATTCCACGCTACATCTAAGCTGTTTGCTGTCTTTTAGCTGCTTTGTATAGGTATACTTTGGATCTCCTCCAATTGCCAGTCAATCCACACACTCTGGGTGAGAGTAGCTTTGCCAGTCAATAGGAAGGCCACAGATGTTGGTGATACATGGTAAGAGGAAGGCTGAAAACACTTGTTTAATGTTCATCTGTCAGGGCGAGTGGAGCTCTTTGCTTCTCCCTGTGTCTCTGTCTAATTATGTGAGCTCTGCAAGCTGCCATTTGTTGGTATCGATTTGTACTACCTGTTACACACATGGCTCTGGCCCCTCAGGATGATGTCTGTGGAGTGTTTGCCCACACCATGTAGTAATTATCGGCTCACCAACTCCGTTGTTCAGGATATGAATAAGCGTCTACACTACAGGTAAGCAATTATCATCAATGATGTGTCTCTCTCGAGGTTCTATGTGTGAGCAGCAGAGAGAAAGAGAAAGTAAGGAGCAGCGAGACGATATTTTCAAAGGGTTCATGTGTTAGGGAGAGATAGAGGCACATATGAAGAGGCAGAGAGGGAGAAATTAAGAAGTAATGTAGCACGTAATTCATGTTGATGTTCACCACGGGGGTGAGGCGAAATCAGAGGAACATATGTATTTACATTCTAAAACAGTTGGAGACGTCTCAAAGGACACAGTCAGCAGTGTCTTGCCTCCCGTGCCTGCCTCTCAGATAAATAATGTAACACTAAAATAACAGTAGGTTGACATGGTCCAAACATCATTATCATCAAGTCCTTTATTGATATGTTTTATTGTATGATCTCTTTGCAGTTTCTTTATGTCTAGCGTCCTTAAAGTATGGGAGAAAAAATGCTCAGAGATAAAGTAAAAAGTCAAAGCCTTTACTTAAAAAATAAAAAATGTGAGATTAAAAAGATAAAAAAAATTTACATCAATTTCTTTTCCTTTACTGGTGGAAATGGGATTTGGTATTAAAGCTACTGCACTTTAATCAATATATTTATATTTACAAGGAGTCACTCATCCTAATGAACGCAAAGGAAGCCTGTATCTCCAGCTCCCCTCAGCTCTACAGGGCCTCCAGGTCAGTACTTTGGTTTGAAAAGCCACAATTTGGGGCCTTTAGTAACATCTCACTGCTCTGATAAGTGCTTAAGAACAACACCAAACAGCAGACACACAAAGTTGTGAACATAGTGGAGGATTTAGCTGCTAAAGAGCCAGATTTTTCCTTCAGGAGTTGGTGGAAACCAATCAAATTGTGCTGAAGTTGTTCTCAGGCAAGCATGCATAGTATATGTTACATTTAAAATTCCTTCCACCTCAAGTGTATGCAAACAATTACATATTGTACATTACAGAAGCCATTACAATAACATGATGTATTGTCAAAGCTGATATTGTAATGTTACAGTTTTTACTTAATCTTCAAAGACAGTAAAAGAAATAGGAGACATGGTGGGGGGGGGGGGGGGGGGGGGATTGGGTTCTGAGTTATATTTTCCATCTCTGACTACAAACCGACACTGTCAGCTTGTGACTTGGCAAATCTGAGTTCATGGCTTCACTTTATTTCTAAAAGTCCTGCATGGCTGCAGCTGTGGCTGCGGGACAACAGCTAGTATTAAACAAATCTGCTTTCTTAAGTATACAACGCTTATCGAAGCGTATGTGTGTGTGTGTGTGCATAAGTCAGTGAGCGAGAAGAACAGGGAGAGAAAGAGAGAGGGAGAGGTTTGTTTGCTGTCAGCCTAGGACTCTATGTTTATTAATGTGACCCTTTCACACATTTCTGCTTGTATTTAATACCCTTGAGTCTGAGAACGATGAGAAAAAGAGCATATGACTTTTCTGTATGTTTATATATATATACACACACACACACACGCACACATATATATGCTGTAAAACTGCAACATTTTTGATTATGGGAACACGCTATTGTAAGTGGTTTTAAAATATTATAATCATTGCACTATATATATGAGTTTAAATAGAGAAAGTCCCTTCGGTTTTGTTTTGCTTCTAAGTGCTACAGTTGTACTTAATATGGTTAGTCAGCAAGGTCTAAGGTGAAACACAACAGTACTGTCCTCTAATTAGTCCGGTCCATCCACATCAGAGTAAACATTACGCAGTGTGAGGAAGAAAACACATGATGCAGAAAATGCAAAAATCTGAATATTAAAACGATGTGGATCCATTACAAGTGTTGCGTGGGTTTTTGCCTTGGTTTTTAATTCCATAGGAAACAAAGATGCATAGCTTTGAATTAAGACATTAACTGATAATATATGTGTTACACACACAGAGCCGTGTATGTTCAGTGGGACGTTGTGGGGCAACAAAAAAGCAAGTACTTTGATGCAGCCACTGGAGTTTGACAATGCAATGGTGGTGATTTAGGACTGTCACTGGTATGTTTTTGTCGGCAGGTGACCTGGTATCACCACATCCAACACCACCTGTATGCACCCTATGTAACCTGTCACATTCTGCTCTGCCCCTCTCCTGCCCTGCTGCTCAGCCACACCCCTCATCAGCCCAACTGCTTCCACCTGCTGCTGTCACCTGCTCACCATCTCCAATCAAGTCAGTATATATGCAGCTTCACTCCTCTCACTCATTGCCAGATTGTCTTCGCTCTCATGCCTGACTCTCCAGCACTTATTCCCGGACTGCTTACCTGGTATCGACCCGTCTTGCCCCCGACCTGGCTTCACATCTCTGTCTCGGTAATCCACCAGCCTTCTGTCCTTGACTACGAGTACTACCATTCCTCACCTGCCTGTGGCTGCTCGGCACTCAGCTTCACCTCAACGGCTCACCCCCTCTGTCGTCAGCTCCTCCGACTCTGTCTAAGGTCCGGATCCATGCCAAGCCCTCATTCTAACCACCTTCCAGCAAGGCTTCACCAGCAGTGAGTATGAGCCATTTCTCTTCCCCCAAACTCGTTGAGCCTGTTAAGAACTGTTGGACTGATTACCTGCTCACGAGTCTCCCGCACTCCCTGTCTGCCCCGTTGGTCCTGTGGTTAAGCGCTTGCCTCACACACGGGAGACCCGGGTTCGAATCCTGTTGTACTCACCTGCACTGCATACTCTGGTTGATTGTGTACTTGCTGAATAAAGACTGTTTGTGCTGCAATTGGGTTCATTCTATACCCGTTACAGTACAATCTGGCCAGCTGTGGACCCAGCACTTAGTCGCCTCGAGACCTGCAGCGTCCTGCAGCAACATGAGGCCATGATGACTGTGTCTGCTGCTGAAGCCAGACAGACTGCTGAGGCTCAGGGACGAGCACTAGCGGCATTAGCCGGACAGATGCAACAACTAGCAGCCCAACTTTCCCAGCTCTCCTCCTCCTCCTCAGTTGCCCGTCCTTCTGAAGCATTGGCTTCGGCTTCGGCTTCTGCTCCTGCACCTGTACCAGCCTCTTCTCCGCCCAGAGATGCTCCTGAGCCCCGGGTGGGAACCCCGGAGCATTACGATGGTGATCGAGAGACTTGTGGCCCCTTTCTCACCAACTGCTCTCTTCTGTTCGCCCTGCAGCCCCGCACCTTCGCCTCTGAACCGGCGAAGGTAGCATTTGTCATCAACCACCTGACAGGCAGAGCTCGGCTATGGGGAACAGCGGAGTGGGAGAGGCAGTCTCCAGCCTGTGCCACCTTTGACCTGTTTGCTGCCGAGCTTCGCAAGGTTTTTGGCTTTGAGAATTGTGGTTCAGAGTCTGCAAGGGGACTGATGGGACTGAAACAAGGCGAGCGTGCAGTGGCAGACTATTCTATTGATTTCCGCACCAGAGCCAGCCAAAGCACTTGGAACAGTTCAGCCTTCTGTGATGCCTTCCTTCATGGTTTGGCTGACTACATTAAAGATGAACTGGTTTCTCATGACACCCCCAACACCTTGGACGGGGTGATTGACTTAGCCATCCGCATTGACCTTCGTATCCAGACTCGTCGACGAGAGAAGCTTCAAGGGGGAACCCAACGTCTTCTTCCACCTCGTTCCCGTGGGGGTGCTGCTGCAGTCAACTCCACCCCTTTGGTTCAGCAAATGGGGGATCCTGAGCCCATGCAGTTGGGTCGCACCTCACTTTCCCTGGAGGAGAGGGAGCACCGTTGCAAGTTCAATCTCTGCCTCAACTGTGGGGCAGCGGGACACTACATCTCCAACTGTCCAGCAAAAGCCAGAGCTCACCAGTAGTTGGGGAGATCCTGGTGAGCTCAACTGCCCTGTCCGCTCCCCAAAACCAGAGACCCCTGCTTCAAGGCCACCTCCTCCTTCCTGATGGCCCTCACACATTGGCTATCTTCATTGACTCGGGGGCTGATACCTGTATTATTGATGAGAAAGTGGTCCTCCAGCTGGGGCTCAAGCGGGTTCCCTTGCCTCATCCAGTTCCTGCTAGAGCTTTAGATGGACACCTCATGGGCACCGTTACGCATCATACCTCTCCTGTTCACCTGCTGCTTTCTGGTAATCATCATGAAACGATCCAGTTCCACATCCTGAGATCTTCCTGCCTGCCGCTCATCCTGGGGTATCCATGGCTCCGCTTTCACAACCCTCATATCGACTGGACCACTGGGGCCATTCTGGAGTGGAGCTCCTCCTGTCATCTGAGGTGCCTGCAGCAAGCCTCAGCTCCGCTTCATTCCTCCAGCTCCAGATTTTCACCTGACCTCACCGGGGTGCCTCCTGAGTATCATGATTTCCGCCAGATCTTCAGCAAGGCCAGAGCCACATCTCTGCCCCCACACCGCCCCTCTGACTGCGCCATAGATATCCTGCCTGTACATCACCTCCCAAGGGGCGCCTGTACTCTCTGTCTGAGTCCGAGAGAAAAGTAATGGAAACGTACATCAATGACTCCTTGGCCGCGGGCATCATTTGTCCATCTTCATCTCCTGCCGGAGCTGGGTTTTTCTTTGTTGAAAAGAAGGATAAGACATTGAGACCCTGTATCGACTACCGAGGACTGAATGAAATCACCATAAAGAACCGATACCCACTGCCACTCATCTCCACTGCATTTGAACTGCTCCAGGGGGCCACCATTTTTTCCAAGCTTGACCTGCGCAACGCCTACCACCTCATCCGCATCAGAGAAGGAGATGAGTGGAAGACGGCATTCAACAACCCAACCGGACACTACGAATACCTCGTAATGCCGTTCGGCCTCACCAATGCCCCTGCCGTCTTCCAGGCTCTGATAAACGATGTGCTCCGAGACATGCTCAACTGATATGTCTTTGTTTATCTGGATGATATACTCATTCTCTCCCGGTCCAAAGAGCAACACGTTCACTATGTCCAGTCTGTTCTCCAGCGCCTCCTGGAGAATTCCCTGTATGTAAAAGCTGAAAAATGTGAGTTCCATGTCTCTTCAGTGTCTTTTCTGGGGAACATTGTGGCTCAAGGCAACATCCAGATGGATCCAGCCAAGGTCTCAGCTGTCACCTCCTGGCCTGTTCCTGAAAACCGCAAACAGCTTCAGCGTTTCCTGGGGTTCGCCAACTTTTACCGTCGCTTCATCCGAAACTACAGCTCCGTGGCTGCCCCTCTCACCGCCCTGACCTCCTCCAAAGTGCCTTTCCAGTGGTCACCTCAAGCTGCTGCAGCTTTTCAGTCCCTCAAAGATCGGTTCACCTCATCACCCATCCTCCAGGTGCCTGACTCTGAATGCCAGTTTGTGGTCGAGGTGGACGCCTCAGATGTTGGGGTGGGGGCCGTCTTGTCTCAGCGCTCTGGCACCGACCAAAAGCTCCATCCCTGTGCCTTCTTCTCTTGACGCCTCTACCCTGCTGAGAGAAACTACGACATAGGTAACAGGGAACTGGTGGCAGTTAAGATGGCCCTAGAAGAGTGGCGCCATTGGTTGGAGATCACCAAGGAGCCTTTTCTTGTGTGGACTGACCACAAGAATTTGGAGTATCTACGCTCAGCTAAAAGACTGAACTATCGCCAGGCCCGCTGGTCTCTGTTCTTTGCCCGGTTCAACTTCACCCTTTCTTATCGTCCGAGATCCCGCAATGCCAAAGCCGATGCCCTTTCCCGCCAGTTCCAGAGGACAGAGAATTCTGTGGACATACCTGAACCCATCCTCCCTCCATCCTGCCTTGCTGCCACATTGACCTGGGACATTGAGGAGAGGGTTAGAGCAGCCACAGAAGGACAGCCGGGTCCCAGCTCCTGCTCATCGAACTGCCTTTTCGTCCCTCCTGCCTTGAGGTCAGATGTGCTACTATGGGCCCACTCTTCCAAACTCTCCTGCCACCCTGGTGTTCAACGGACACGGCATGCCCTCCTCCAACGTTTCTGGTGGCCTACCGTGCTGGAAGACATCCGGGAATTCATCAAAGCCTGTCCTACTTGCAGTCAACACAAGACCTCCCACCGGCCTCCTGCTGGACTGCTTCAACCTCTTCCCGTTCCTCACCGCCCATGGTCTTACATATCCCTGGACTTTGTTACTGGTCTTCCCACCTCTGATGGCCACACTGTCATCCTGACCATCGTGTACCGCTTCAGTAAGACGGTCCACTTTGTGCCTCTGTCCAAGCTATCCACTGCTAAAGAGACTGCTCAGTTGGTTCTGCTCCATGTATTCCGCCTGCACGGCCTCCCTGTTGATGTGGTGTCAGACCGTGGTCCCCAGTTTTCTTCTGTGTTTTGGAGGGAGTTCTGCAGTCTGTTGGGTGCCACCGCCAGTCTGTCCTCTGGATTCCACCCCCAGACCAATGGACAGACTGAGCGCATGAACCAAAAACTGGAAACAGCCCTGCGGTGAACCCCTCTTCCTGGTCATCACACCTACTGTGGGTTGAATATGCTCACAACTCCATGTCTGCTCTGCCACAGGCCTCTCTCCATTTCAGTGTGCATACGGCTATCAACCACCACTGTTCCCAGCCCAAGAGAAGGAGATTTCCTGTCCGTCTGTCCAAGCCTTCATCCGTCGCTATTGCAGAACATGGGTCCAAGCTCGCTCCACTCTCCTTCATTCTGTGGGTCGCTATGCTGCCACTGCCAACCACCGCCGTACTACTGCACCTACCTACCGAGTGTGACAGCAAGTGTGGCTCTCCACCCAAGGCTTACCTCTCCGGGTGGAGTCCAAAAAGATGGCACCAAAGTTCATCGGACCGTTCACCATCCAGAGAGTCATCAATCCAGTGGCAGTCCGGTTGAAGCTCCCACGTTCCATGAGAGTTCACCCAACCTTCCATGTCTCCAAGATTAAGCCAGTCCACAACAGTCCCTTGGTCCCTGCAGTACCACCCCCTCCGCCTCCACAAATGGTCGGTGGCGGTCCTGTGTATGCCGTGCGTTGCCTGATCCGCTCTCGTCGGCGGCGTAAGCTTCCCAGTGGGGGGGGGGAGGTTCTGTCACATTCTGCTCTGCCCCTCTCCTGCCCTGCTGCTCAGCCACACCCCTCATCAGCCCAACTGCTTCCACCTGCTGCTGTCACCTGCTGCTGTCACCTGCTCACCATCTCCAATCAAGCCAGTATATATGCAGCTTCACTCCTCTCACTCATTGCCAGATTGTCTTCGCTCTCATGCCTGACTCTCCAGCACTTATTCCCGGACTGCTTACCTGGTATCGACCCGTCTTGCCCCCGACCTTGCTTCAGGTCTCTGTCTCAGTAATCCACCAGCCTTCTGTCCTTGACTACGAGTACTACCTGCCTGTTCTCCATTCCTCACCTGCCTGTGGCTGCTCGGCACTCACCTCTCCAGCTCACCCCCTCTGTCATCAGCTCCTCCGACTCTGTCTAAGGTCCGGATCCACGCCAAGCCCTCATTCTAACCACCTTCCAGCAAGGCTTCACCAGCAGTGAGTTTGAGCCATTTCTCTTCCCCCGAACTCGTTGAGCCTGTTAAGAACTGTTGGACTGATTACGTGGTTAAGTGCTTGCCTCGCACACGGGAGACCCGGGTTCGAATCCTGTTGTACTCACCTGCACTGCATCCTCTGGTTGATTGTGTACTTGCTGAATAAAGACTGTTTATACTGATTTGTGCTGCAATTGGGTTCATTCTATACCCGTTACATAATCTCTATCTATAGACTGCTGAAAAATCCCTCTTAAGAGACAAAGGCAATGTATTTAACAAAACAGCCTTTCTTTGAAATTAAAGTGATAGTACTTGAGGTATCTGAGGCTTTTCCTTTTCCTTTTTTCCTTTTGTTCCTAGTTACCTTGTCACAATATCTGAATAAAGGTTTCAATACGTGTACACGTTGCAAAAATGTGTACCCTTAAGTATATAACCACCTCCATTTTCTATATTTATAGTTGCAGATTTGTAATCGTATGTAAATATTCTGTGTTGAATGTGATCACACGTGCATACACTCCTGCATTTAAGTTTGTGCAAGTGTGTAACTCAATGTGTCATAGGCATATCAATGATTCATTAGTAGTATATATAGTGATTCTAATAGCTTTGGCATACTGCAGAGGTAGCGTATTGAAGCTGTGTGCATCTACGATGTGTTCTCTGTCTCATGGGCCGCAGAGCTCAGCACTGGGCTGCACATCTTGGCACAACCAAGACATAAGAGATGGATGAAAAGTAATCATCTATTTTTTTTTTTCACCCACCGTTTCACAACAACTGTCCAAGACTTGGGTTGCACTAGAAGAGATAGTGACTGATTTTTCTTGAGCTTTTCCAAGCTCAATTCAACATAACACTTGTGAAAAAATGTGAGTTTGAATTCCACTTTCTTCTCTGGTAACTGCCTGGACATGGAAGAATTGTGAAACTGATGTGTAAAATAAACTAATATGTATGTTCTTGTCAGAGATGATGTAACTGACCAGCTGAAGTAAACAGGATGCATGCTTGGATGGCATGTATGCTTCACATGTAAACAGCATGTGATGATGTTTATAGAGTTACTGCATAGCTGGGCTCTCGACATGGTGCTGGTTTTTCTATGATTTATTTTACACTTTACTGGAGTCACTCTGCCCCGTCAATCAGCTGAGGGAGACATAGAAAAAAAAAAGATATCAGAAAAGATGTGTTGTGACACACAGTCCAAAGGGTTGTTTAAGAAGAACTTCGGGGGTTGAGCTTTATATTTTCAGGATGGTAGACTTCCGCATATCATCGCTCACAGCTCTTGCAGTAAATACACTTCACTAAGAGTTTCTTTTATTTTGAGCCTTTCACTGTCACGCATTTGTTCTGGAGCCTTTGGTTCTGAACATAGTTGACATTTCTCATAAAACATGGACACAGAATTGCTGTCAACAGTGATTACTGAAATAAAAATTTGGGTGCATGATATGCAAACACATTCAGTGTGTTGTCATGCGTACGGAAAATTTGATTATGAACAGATAAATGCAATTATGCAATTGTTGCAACTGTCAGCTGTCAACAGATGAAATTCTTTATATTTCATGTACATTAAACTGAAACCAAGCATTAGACTACAGCCTATAAGCTATATGTTGCTGCTAATTCGCATTGAACTGCAGCATAATTCAAAAACATGCTCAATGACACTCTTCTGTGACGCACAAAACTCTCATTTATGGTAAACCAAAATCGTGCTGCATTGTGGTTTACAATGTTTCTGTTTGTTGATACAGATATTGACTGACTGAGAGATCCCCACCCATTACTACTCATTGACAGAGAGTTGAACCCATAACACTTAAGGTCAAATTATCCAAAATGCATCTCAGGGATCCTGGTCAAAGTGCTGCATGCTAGAAATCATGGAAACAGTAACCACTGAACAACAGAGCTGAATTACTCATCATTCTGTCAAAGTTATAAAAAAAACTTCAACTCAAACATTGATTTTTTCTGTGTTTTCAGTCGGTGCATGCACCACTGACATGCCCCCCACTTCACTCTGGGGATAAATCTCTGGTAAATGGTACAGAGGTGTTTCTAGAAACAAAAAGGAAGAGGAAATATAAAGTCACTGATGTCAAAAGCCAATGAAAACAAAACACTAATTCCCATGACCTTCCTTATAGTGCTTTGTGTTTTCAGGAAAGCATTGTTGGTTGTGGCTATTATATATTACTCTGGACGTTAATCTAATTATAAAACAAGGATCACAAAGGAAATCGGGTTACAGTAAACCAAAAAAACACTTCAAATTATCCAAATAAATAGCTTTAATCTGGCTGACTGCAGTAATTAGCTTACATCTGTGTGACGATAAATATACTGACTGTATACAAGCGACAGAACAACTGAAATTAATAAAAGAAAAATATACAGTTTCAGATACGTGTGTAAATAAAGTTCAAATTATGATTATGACTAATGATTATAACAACAAAATGTTACATGCATACGTACAGCTCAGAAGCCTTGCATTTATGATGTCTGCTCTTAGTTTAAAGAGGTAATACCACAAGGGTAACACATTGCACTTAAATGAGAAGATACTATGTGTGGTTTTATTCATTTGGGTTTATATAAGGTTTCATTGAAAGGTCAGAATTTCTTCTTAAAGAAATTTTAATATCATAGGGGAGGTATGAGAAATCTAAGAATGATCAAGAAGAAATTAGTACTCACTCTTCATATACATCAGGAAAAAGATGTTACCGTCAGGAGTGCAGGGCCACACCGTTACAGAGCAGATAAGAGCTCTGATTTTGTTAGCGTTCTGTACTATTTCAATGATTTCCATGACAAGGATTTTAATGTGTCAAAATACAATTAAAGCTTGTTATGGAACAGCACTATCACAGGAGTTACACTTCATTCGCTGGTAGCTCAGTTGGCATTTGGCTTCCAGAACATTATCAGCAGGGCACAGTTTGGAAACTTGAGTTAGGGTAGATACTCTTCTGCATGTCAGCCAATAGTGAGTCTGGGAGGGATTATGGCAAAGGGCAAGGCTTAAATTGCTGGCAGAGAGTTTGGAGAGAAAGCTTATCACTGGTGTCTGTGCTATCCACACAGGGTCAGTCTGTGTTCCTCCACTTAGATTAAATAAAGAGAAGAAACTAGCCTCGAGTATGACGTTTTGTTGCTTATTATAGAATGCCGAGCCATGTTAATTAAGCAAAACTCAAGCCACGGAGAAGAAGGTCATTTGTTTGTCTGTGATTTTTATTTTGTCAGACTAACTGTCTCTGTCTTTCTCTTAGTAGCTTTGTAGTTTCTTTTCTTTTTCACTGTCTCTCTGTGCCTTCTTCAAACAGGCTCAACAGCAAACTTCACTAACTTGCCACATTAGCTACACAGAGATGCATTCAGTTCAATCCAATACACCAGCCCTGTAGTATATTGTGTAATAATGAAACTTAATTACATTCAGTTTTATTGCGACTTTGTCAGAGAGATGTCGATACGTTATGGCACAGTTAAAGTGTTACGTGCTAAATAACATTGAGACCTTTTTTAATTCAAATGCATGTGAGACATAAATAGCTCCTCAGATAACTTGGATGCAAAGACTGGGGAACAGTAGACTGAAATTTAGCCAGATAGAACATTGCAGGTCACTCAGAACAGCTCGAAGTTTTGCTTTGCACTTCTGACTTTGTGTGGTCTGTCCTTACTTCCCACTTGTGAATATGTTTTTTTTTTTGGCACGGGGATGTGTTTACTCAGCCCACGTTCTTCCTCTTCCAAACAGAAATACAATATTTAATTTTTTTTTTTTTATTATTATTATTCATGCTGCAAGTGGCAGAGATCAAGTGATTTTTTTTTTCCTTTTTTTGCCAGTAGCTTTTTCTGGTGCAGTGGAGCAGCTTGTGAGCTGCTGAAGCTAACAGAAAAAGCAATCTTTACATTTCACAGGGAACACCGTATGAAATGCCCACCAGATTTTTGGCCACACCTGTTAAGTAAGGACTCCACTTCATCATACTGATTGCCCATTTGCAGACCTAATATATACCCTGAATGAAAGGCACACTTACCTCAAATACTGGACTGCATTTGTGTTTAGAATAAGCCTGGACATGTATTGGCAGGAAGCTTTGAATATATTCCACTGTAGAAAGGATTTCACTAAAATATTTTCCTCGCACCCGTCTAGCCTGAGATGAAAAATTGTTTCGATGACAGAACAATAACGGATCAGTGCAACTGAATTTTATTGTAATGTGAAGAGAAGATTGATTGTACTGTGGGTGTTGCGTGTGTGTCTCTGTGTGTCTCTGTGTGTCTCTCTCTGTGTGTGTGTGTGTGTGTGTGTGTGTGTGTGTGTGTGTGTGTGTGTGTGTGTGTGTGTGTGTGTGTGTGTGTGTGTGTGTATGGCACGCACCAAATACAATGCTATGAGTTTTGCTCACTATGAAAAGCTAATAATGCAATAAAACATTTTTTTCTATGGGTATAAAGTGTGTTAATACTGGTTACTCACATACTGCAACTGCTGTAGCATATTACTTTTGTTAAAAACACAAATTAAAGGCGGTAATAAAATCACTATCATAGAGGGATAGTTAAACTTCTCAGGTAATTGGCCCGTTTCCTTTACTATCATAATTTTTTCAGTTAGTGGGTGTCATTAATTGAAATACTGTGATTTTATCTCAGTCCACAATGTACTACAAGCAGCACCATGACTACATGAAACATTAAAACCCCCAAAACCCGAGTTACAAGGTTCTTAAATGACAACAGTCATCTGTCGAGCAAATTCCAAACCAAAAATGTTACTGATGCAGATTGACCGGAATTACCTAGTAGATACCATGTGATTTGTCAGATTTATTAGAATGGTTAAAGAAAGGTTAAAAACTAATCATGAAGTGACCATTCAGTAACTATGGCAAGAGCAGAGGTGGTGAATTACTTTCCAGTCATCCACTGTGTTTAATGGTCACAGTTTTTTATGCCATGTCACATTTGGCTCCGTGTTCTATTCCTCATCTTGCTAATCTCTTTAAAATAGTGTTAGCTTGCCCATTAGACATTACCACAAGCAGCTCTTATGAATGTCATCATTTACCAGTCATTGATTCTTATTGTCCGTAGTTAACCAGACTGTAAAATGACCTTTCTAGGAGAAAGATGATTAAGGTAATCAGAAGTGAACTTCATGGTGTTCAATTATTTCCAACCTTTCAAGGTGATACCTGGCAGTGGCCAAATAAAGCTCTGACTGGACTCTTTATCCCTCCTGTAATGTTACATTTTGCTTCTCCAAGAAGATTAGGGAATGTGACATTTATAGTTTCAGCTGTTCTTCCTGATAACCATTGACAGCCAGTTTCACATGAGACCTGATGCCATTTAAGCACATACAGTGTGATTAGCAGTGTTTTGGTATCTAAAGGAGTACATGTAGTTTCACATCATGCAGTCAAAGAGAAGCCACTGACAAAAATCACATGCTCTTTCCTGTCCATAACTCCTGAACTCTCATGCTCCCACGCATTTTACCATTTGTGTGATACCAGCCTGAAAGGACACTTAATTTGAGAGTTCATCTACCTCCATCCCACTAAATGTGAGCAGTATATTTTTGCCAACTAAGAAAAAGAAAACACAACCAATGAAATGTGCAGTTCCTTGTAATGTTTGTTAATGATTATGTGGCCATTTACTCTGTTTTCCTCTGTTTATCTGCCCTATGGCGAGCAGGATGTGAATGGATGGCCCACTCAATCCCCTATGTGTCTGAGCAAGAAGACAAGCACACGGAGGATTACAGAGAGAGAGGATCGGCCGTCACATCCAGATGCTGCAAATCTGCTGCCTGCCTCACATGTGAATAGGTACGCCATTGTCTGGAGCACTGCTTGTTTTGCATGAACAGAGACACAGCCAGGGAGATAAACAAGCTGAAACTGAGGTTACACCAAGTCAGAATCTGCTATGATACAGGATTACAACGTTCATGTCATGCTTAAAGCTTTATCCCCTGATTGTCAGTCAAGATTTTCTCACTAGCAAACTTAGTAAGCTTTTAATGGTGGAGCATTAATAGACAATTCAAGCTGGAATATAGGGGTTGTTAAAAGATGTACACCATACTATCAGCGTAATGAACTATATGTGACTGCAGGTCAGAGTGGGCTCTTTCTGTGGAATTTCGTGACAACTCAGCAGCGCATGTTACGTTTCATTCTAAACTGCACCGGTCCATTGACGGCTCACTTATTATAAAATACCACGATTACAAATGTAACAATGCATGCTTCACACAGAATAGGTACTCACTCATTTGAAAATCCTCACATCGAGATCTTGTACCCTTGGCGGTTGGTGGTCATGCATGGCGTAATCCTGCGGGCTTCTGTTCACCTGCGGAGAAAACAGACAGTTCTAAAGTCAGTATGTTTAAGGCATCAACTTTCTCATCAGTTATCCATTTCTGCAACTGTCTGGGTGTGATATTTTATGCTTTAATAGATGGATGAACAGCAGATGAAAAAAAAAACAATATATGAATGTGCAGGAAGTGCTCGAGAAGAGGACATTAAAATTATTCACCGAGAGACATAAAAAGTGTAATGAATGATTGAGGAAACTGCTAATGACTAATAAATTCAAGCTTAATTCCTGAAGTAAAGGCATTGGGGATAGCTCCTTGCTTCAGCACGATAATCTCTCAAGTGCTCAATACTATCTTCATTTACAGTAAATAGAATGGGAGGGTGTCTCTATGCAGTATGCATTTCATTATGGTGAGGGATATGGAACTTCTGGCACATGTTCCCATCTTTTATCTTCGATCTTATGCTCCTCTAAAATGATCTATGCCTCAGAACCTGTAGGTCCCACAACTATCAGATTTGGTGGCAAGACTTCATATGTCTCTTAGAGCCCTAAAACCAATGCATCAAAAACTATACCAACTGATCAAATAGTGGCGTTAATGTAGGATAAGGAACTCCTGGCAGTAGATTCTCAACTGTAATAGATACAGATATTTTGATCTAATTTAAAGTTTATCCAGCTAATTTGTGTTCTACACACACCATTTCATAAATGCACTTCTGGGTTTTATACTAGGGATTTGAAAACCTTATATTTAGATGCTGTAAAGCAAGACAAAACCACCAAACTTTCTTAAGCAATGGTCCCTCAGATATATATTTTGGACGAACCTTAATTTCTACAAAACCACATTTCATCATGCTCTGTGGCATCAATATAATTTTTTTTCCCATCTATCGCCTCCTTCTCCATCAAATTTTACACAGCATATTTCAACTGCCTACATCATCTTTGCATCACGAAATTTTGATACTTACTCATGACCCATAAAAGAAGTTGCACACAGCCCCAAAGGAATACATAATTTCTCACTACCCACGCATTTCAGCAAGCAAACCTCACATAAATGTTTGCAAATGCCTGAAAATTTGTCAAACCGTATTTGGTTGAGCTGTACTTTACCATATGGCCAAACAACGGAAAGGTTTCAAATGGCAGTAAGTCTAATCTAATCTCCAGTCACAGATCTTCCTCTGAAATGTTTTTCTCTTTGACAAATGGGGCTCTTCCAAAATCATGAATAAATTCCTTAAAATTAAACCAGTAAGAAACTTCAATTTTATTTTTGCCAGAAAAATTGAATGAAGATAATCAAAAATTTGACTGAAACCAAAAACTCAGCTTTAATCAATTACAGCTTCACTGGCTGAATTTCAGTCCAGGATTTTTTTACAGCCACATCACAGAGATTTGAGACATGATGGTTTTTTTGTCAGTTTTTTTGTTTTTTTCCTGTTTATCTATTTTTTAGGTGGTATTTCAAAGTTTCTTGGTTTTTATTTTTCCAAGTAATCATTGTTTTTTGTTAATTTTGAGATACAACACAAGCTGAGATGCTTATTTGTCTCCTTTTTATTGAATTCAACTAAGCCTTACTGCAATTGTAAATACACCTCTCAACATAACTGACACAGTAGGAGACCACTCTCTGCAAATGTGGACCTTCCTGATTGGAAGTATGCTTGAAGGACCATGAGAAATACTCATCAGCCGCAACCAATATTCAATAACCACGTTGGTCATCCAGGCGCCTTCATCACTATATTATGCAGTTGAAGTGGCTTATAGAGTGTTATTAGGGTGAAGCACACTTTGAATTATTTTCATTTAGCCTAGATACAGGGGTGAATTGAGAACCCAAATCTAGAATTGAAACTACAGATTCATTCTTCAATCACGAGCCCTATGGGCCAAAGGAAGCCTCGGATAAGAAGTAAAGTTAGAGATTAGTGTGGATCAAAGTGGAGATTAAATAGGATGGCAAACGCATTGATGCACCTAATTATCAAGCCCGTGAAATCTGATGTATTGCTTTGAATCTCAGAGACATCGTCACTGAGGTGTTTGTGGAATTTGTCTCATTGACTCAGTGAGCCAAACTAATTCTGTGGTTGAAATGTGTGATCGTAGAGACTTCGGTGGAAATGGAGGGGAAGCAAAGAGACATATCAAATATTAGACTGAGAAAGAAAGCTTCCCAAGCTACACAACCTGAGGTGGCACTAAGACTGATGGAGCAGAGTGGAAACAAGCGACGAGTGACACATTCGTTCGCAGGCCACCGGACCTGCTTCTCCGTCTTACCACTCACACACCTTGACTACATTATTTAATTGCCTCTGAGCCCTGCAGGATATCCGTAGTGATGTCTCATACTCTCCAAAACAACATCATGAATAATGAATGCCAGATCTCAAAATAAATAACACACATTATTAATGTATTCAGAGCCTCCTTTAAAAGGGACCGCTGCAGGTGCCACACTACCCCTTCTCAGTCAGTCTCTGAACAGGTAGACTTGTGAAGAACATCAGAGAGAGGGGAAGAGTATTATTTTTATTTAATTTTTTTTTTACTTTTTTCCAAACCAAAATAACAATGCAAATCTAAAAATAACAAAGCACAACTGCTGAGATACAAATTTAAAAAGAGCGAAAAGAACCTCTCAACATTTCGACTTTTGTAGGTTGGATATTCTAAGTGTATTTCACGTAACATGGCATCACTGTCATCACTATAATAAAAACCGCATTACATGGTGCTTTGTGCGTATGTTTTCAGCTCCTTATATTTGGCTAATCCCATGTTATGTGCACGTACCTCTTCATGTTTTTATCTCTCAGCTAAAACTGAATCCTGGCAGAACAAATCAATGCTGCGTAGCCATGACTTGAGTGTGGTACGTACTGTATATTCCTTTTGATAACTGGATGAGACCTACACGGCATACCCAACATGATTATTACATTATCTAATTGCATCCCAACCCATGTATTATTCAAGCCCTGACAACATAATACTCTCAGGGAAAGGAAGAGATCTGCATGCCTTGAGCCGTCTCTGACTAGCACTTTACTGCATTTTCCTCTCTTCTGTCAAACCCTCAGCTTTTCAGGGTGGTCTCTGTAAAGTGATTATAAAGAGCATAGTGTGATAAAAAAAAAAGATCATTTTAAAACCTACACCACTGCGTTTGTAATCCACTTTGTTAATGTCGTGCAATCTATATGTTTATGAGCATGCTGAAAGCATAACCAATAATCTATACTGGAGCATTCCCTTAAGTAAGGTTTTTTACTCGCCCTTGCCACTCCAGGAATAACTGGCCCCGTGAGTCTTGTATGTGTCTTGCCCTTTCAGGTAACAAGGTCACATTGTTTACAATGGCAGCAGAGCACCTCTTGAGCATACTCCAAGGACAGAGCGATCTATGATGTTTCCATAGTGTTCAGGACGTGTGCTAACATGAGTTAGATGTTAATTCACGCGTCGCATTAGCTGAAAAGATGTTGAATAATGGATTTTACAATTAACACATTAATGTCGCCATGTAGTGTTTAAGGTAATGGATTCTGGCAACAATTTCTGACTGTCCCAGAGCTTCACTTTGAGGAAGCAAGTGCTTCAGTCAGCCAAGACTCTGTGGTCTCAAAAGCTACATAAATCAAGATAAAGGATATGGGCACAGCAAATAAGATCTTAAGTACTAAGGAGTGGTCACTGGAGATCGACAGACTTCCAGCTGATGGAAAAGTAAGCAAGGCTGTCATGACAGAAATTATGGGAGACAGCACTCAAAGATGACCCCAGCAATTACATGTGAATGACATGGAAATGAAGTACATTTGAAGGGTTTTATGCAAAAACACAACCTCACTATGTTGAGGAGCAAAGTGGGTTTGCACATTAATAGGTCTTATTTGCTCGCTTGGCCAGAGCCTAAGAAAATGTGAGGTGAGGTGAGAAGAATGGAGTTGGGAAAAAAAGGGGAGTTATTTAATGGTGTCTCCTTCGACTGGAAAGCAAGAGGGCGGTGCTCTTTACTACCATATGCCAGATACACAGACGGGCAGGTCGACAGTTATGAAGACAGATGAATGATGCAACGCCTTCAGCACTGAGGGAAATGAGATCAGAAGTTGACAGCTCGATGGACAGATCCTTGGTCTGGCATTCAAATGTTTTCTCACATCTACTATGTCACATGGTCTGTGAACGCATACCCTCCCCAGATGAGACGCGTTCTCAACTCACCGATCTGCAAATTCATCCTTCCCTTAGCCATTATACATATTGTACAATATGACTGAGTTTAGCATATTATGTGCAGTGCAGCACATTGCCTGAGATAAACGCTTCACAAGCACTAATCTTTCTGAAGACCTGAAGTCTCCTGTGTCAGCCGCCATACAATCTGCAACATGTTTTTTTTTTTTTCATATTTCATAACACAGAGCCAGCTTTTAGAAACGTGTCTGAAGTGCTGAAGCCTCAGAGATGTTATGACTGTTACTGGAATGTCACAGTACTGGAACTGTTTCTTGTCACAGTGGACTGTTACACTCATATGCTTTACATTTCATTCCATTCAGTGACTTGGTGATTACTGTTCCCTTCACCATAAACAACTGTATAGAAGGCCCGTGCCTCATATTGCACCCTACAGCGTTTCTAAATACAAACAGATACAGTATAGCCTATATATCCCTGTATAAACAAAATGTAGTCTGTCATGGGAGAGCAATCTAATGCGACAATCAGCCTGTGGCCACTATCGCACTATCACACAGGAAACAGGAGAGGGGAGTCGGTAGGTGGCAGTCGTGTCCCATTTGCAAGAGACACATGGGAAGAATCGCTCTTTCTCTCTCTCCTTCTGTCTCCCCTGTCCATTTACACCTCTCTCTCCCTTTCTTTAATGCACGCACACACAAACACACATACAAACACACACACACACAAATAGGTGCTCGCTAAAACAGCAATTTGCATTTTGCTTCCCCCTTTTAGAAAAAATCACCAAAAGATGAAAAGGACGGAGGTAAGGAATCAGTTCATTTAACGCCAGTTCTTTGGGGTGAGATTTAATGGGCATGGACTCCCTGCAGTGGGGTGAAGAAATTTTTAGGAGCCCCAGAAGTTCAAACGGAGCGATGTGAAGGCTGAAAGAGACTGGAGGAATACAAAAAAAAAAAAAAAACTATATTTCCTGCCCTCACTGCTTCAGTCCTGCGGCTGACGGCAGCGCCAATCCACTTGCAGTGACTGGCGGAACAGTCTCACTTGGAGAGCACAGCTTGTCAGTGGGGGGTAACCTACATGATGCCCCCCTCGTGCACTCATCAATTCAGCATCCGTTCGTGCTCGGCCGCGCGTTACATTTTGGCTATTTAAACGCTGAGCGCACCGAGGTACTGTATGGATGCAGCCTGCGTGCGGTTATTGGAACGGGCTGATTTGTGATCACATCTGAAGCAGCTTAAACCACACACTGCAGTCGAGAGAAGAAAGAGAGGACAAGGCTTGGATGACCAGCACCTGGTGGATAATAAGCCGTAAGCAGTTTCTTTTCCCCCGCGCTTGTGTGTGTGTGTGTGTAGGCGAGGCTTGAATTGCCGAAATGCATACATAGATGGAACGACGGCGCAGAAGTGATGACTGCCTTTGGTGAACTACCAGTCCAGACAGGGTGAGATCAAGGCTCGCCGCTGAAAACATGTAAAAATTGAGCCTCTTGGTCAAGGCTCCTCACTACTGAAGCCACTGCCTGAATTTCTGATGGTGCTTTTTTTTTAGACTTCTTGGGGATACCTGCTGGATTTTTTTTTTCCTTTCGATGTTGCATCCCAAATAAAATCATTTTTTTAAATTATTTCTCACGAAAATGGAGAATGAGAATGGAACAACCTGAAGAAAGAAAGAATCTTTCATCTCGGCAACTTTATCAATGAATAGGATACCTACTCACTCAACTGCGGGACTTCGTTCATCGATATAACCAGGAAGGGAAAATAGAAATAAGCATCTTGAAATCCGCACTGGGTTGTGAGGTGAAACCTAATCAGATTCAGCAGAGGGTTGTTGACTAAGAAGTAACAGGGACTTGAGGAAAAGTTCAATTTGAAAACTATTAGGGAGCGAGACGCTAAAATAACCCCACCTCTGCCATACAGTCTAACGACGGGTTTTTTCGGGATGTATGTACCTGGAAAATTGACCACATGATGTTGTCCTTGCATGTTGTGGAGAGGCTACTTTTTTTGTCTTTAAAGCCTTTAATTGAGATCTGAGAGAAAACAAAAACAGTGTTATTTCACATTTGACCTAACTCATCGTTTGGAGAAAATCCGGGGACCACGGTGGGTATCGCTTTGCATCGGGAGAGTAGTTTCTGCAATGGCACTTGTGGGTGCCTCCGCGTTCTGTGCGTCCTGAAGAAGCAGAGGAAATATCGGGTGCATTATCATCACTGTGAGAGTCGATAGCATGTCATCCAGACTGATGTGTGGATTACATACCACGTCGTTTTGAGAGCGGGAACAGAATGTGTCTGATGAGAAAGTATCACCACGGATTCTGCAAAATCGCCTGAGAATTGCGGATGTTTTTTTTTTTTCTTCGATGCAGTTTTTTTGGGGAGGGAGCGGAAGAGGGACTGTTCTCCGTCTAAAGCAGAGATCCTGCAGTCCTCGGCGTCTTCGTGAACAAGTAAGTTAGTGTTTGTGGCATGAAGAAAATCTTGGTGCGATTGCTTCACTCTCTGCCTAACAGAACTACCCCTCTCAGCCCTGTCCTTCCTGTTGGATGTCCAAATGTGGACAGTTCCCCCTCTCTCTCTCCCTCACTGTCTCTGTCTCTCTTTTGATGACTGCAGTGATATAAAATAAATCAGGGCACAGTATTCCCAAGGCTTTGTCCTCACTGATACCGCGGCCTCTAACTATAAGATGTCTAATCATGCACTGATTTGGAGGATAAGGAAAGGATGCGCGCTCGCGTGGGGCTGCTTGCGTTTGACTGCGCGCCCTTGAGTTGAGCGCGCGAGCGTCAAGCTAATATGTCATGAACAGCGAAAAAGAAGGAGTTAAGCTTTTCTACAAGACATATTTGTAAAAGGGTTAGTGTAATTAATGCGACTGGCTCGGCCTTTCACACTGTTAAATGTTTCATGCGGACAAGACAACTGCGGTCCATCCATCCACCTATCAGTCCCATCTGTCTATACCTGCATGCGCTCAACCTACATTCAATATCTGAAAATCTGCCATATTTAGCACGTGCATCTGTAAGCTATAGAAACCACTGAGAAATTCTTTATGGAACATATTAAATATTTAGGATTTGAATTTTGGATTCAAGGCTTACATCAATGGCATTTCTGACTGTTGCCTAAAACTCAGACATTGGTCTTTTTTTCTTCTTCTTCTGACGCGCGTGGTTTACACAGAAGGCGCTTGTTCAGTGCCTCTGTGGTAGCCTGGGAGGGAGCTGTTCTTCTTCCATGGTGCTGAAATTAAAATCTGCCGTCTTCGCCCTGCCTCTGCACAGCAGGGGAAGGCATGGATGTTGCAGTTCATGGCTGAAAAATTCTGAGCCACTTAAAACTGCTGAATATAATCCTTTCCCAGTATGCAAGGAAGCAACAGATGATACATTTGAGGGGGCATGTCTGTATTGTACAAGAAGTTTGCGTTTTTCAAGTTCAACATAAAAAGCAAGCAGCCCAGTCTTCAATCTATCTATCTATCTATCTATCTATCTATCTATCTATCTGTCTGTCTATCTGTCTATCTATCTATCTATCTATCACCTGCTCCTATCAATAAACGATTAAGAATACTCTAGGATAAGTAGTTGATTCCTGTGAACAAAGCTTGGTACAAACGTGTTGTATTTTTCATATCAATGCCTTTGAACTCTGAAATAGGTGAGCTTAAAAATAGATGTCTGTCATGTAGGTGATAAACCAGTGTTGGTGGTAAAAACATAAATAGAGGCAGCTGTCACTCTTCAGACCAAAAAAAATGGATTGCATCTCTCACCTGTGAAAGTGAGAAACATGGCGAACATTATTCACCCACTGAAAGAAAAGCCCTCTATATGATGGAGTGACATCACCTTGGGGAGACAAATTAGACTGCTGATTTTATGTTTTTGCCCTGTCAGAGCCTTTAGCATGATAAATCCTCCCTACATATTCCCAAGATTGCCGTTGTTTGCTGGCAATGGGTGCAGAGTGATTCATAGTAATACGCAGAGAGACTATGCCTCCTCCCCATTTAACACTTCTCAAACCCTCTCATCCTAGTGGAGATTTTCTTGGAGATGGATGTTGGCTGTAGGTTTGGGATGTCGTGGACTATATAAAGATCCAACCAACATAAGGTGCAAATGACTCTAAAACTGACTGATGTAGTGGGAAACTCTGAATCAGTGTTTGTTTATTCCACTATGCTAGAGTGACAACAGCTGTATCCCCAGTGTGTCCCTATTAGTCCTTCTAAGCAGTGGGAAATAGCCTCAGAGCAGGTGCAGCAGATGGACCAAGAGGGACTTCCTGCTGCTCACACAAAGCCAGTCTTCAGCTGATAATATTGCTACCATAGACATCTGTTTTATGTCCAACTTCTCCAGCCATTGTTGTCTGACTTATCTATGGAAAATCATTCCAAGCAACCGTGTCAGAAAATTAATGAACTTGTCAAATGGAAAAGGGCACTACTGCAATGAGGTGCCAGGGTCTTGCAAAGCGACAGACTGTATACCCATGTTCCACAGTCCCTTTGTCATTTTTTTTACCCTCCTCAGCCTGTGACTCAGTTCAGATCAGGGCCAACACTTTGTGCCATATAATAAAATGTTCATTTCTCAAATCGGATTAATCTCTGTAAAGCCCAGCTTAGGACACCATTAGCATTCATTTCTTTCACTGCCGGGGACTTGTATCAATAATGGAGCTGCCCCTACATTTTTCATCTTCTCTGGGTATAAAATCTCTCAGGGGGTTTCATTCAATGAGAAAGGGAACAGTTACAGTGATCCGTTATCTACTCCCTAGCCTTTTGTATCGGAGACCAGCAGTGCGATGCAGGGGGTCTGGAGTGGTAGGCCTGATAGGAGCTGGAAGCCATAATGCTGGAGGTAGAAGAGGTCTTCATATGAAGATGAGATTGACAGCATCAACATAATGGATAACAGATATCAAATTCAATATATATTAGATATATATGAATCATAATAATTATTGTAAATTTGTTGATGAATCCCCTTTCAAATATTGAATTGTGTTGCATTTAACTTCCTACAATAGCCTACAGAGCATATTTCATCTGAAATTAGTTTAATATGCACAAGAATGTGTCCTTGTTACAAGCATATTTCTTTGCCCTTGTGTGAATATTTGCAGTCACACAAGGTTGAAGCACAGTGGAAAATGTTTCAAATCTCCTTAACTGACAAAAGTTCATTGAGGTTTTACAAAATAAATAAATAAATAAAATAATTGATATATAAACATCTGTATTTCACCAAGTATATGTCTTTCAACATAATTATCTCAGTGGAGATTCTGAGTTTGGAACTATATGGATTTTGAGGTTAAGGCAGAGTCACAAGTGATGTAAGCTGAAGCTTTTCCAAAGTGCATCATGGCTGATGATTGCTGCTTTTATACACGAGGTCAGTCACGTGGCAATTAAATATGCATAGTTGCAGAGGTAGGCAGGAGGAGAGTCACCTTAAAGGAATTGATGCTTGGAAGAACAGTGAGTAAGGCCTAATATAACGGCCCCTGACATGATGCTGCAAGTCTGCATCACAGGCAGCCATTGTGATTAAAAAAACACCTCACTTTCTTTTAAACTGCTCTGCTACTGGATGACGCATGTATTGCTTTGAAGAGAGTGTCATGGTCAGATTGGTTAGCTGTAAAAAAAAATCTAGCAGTTTGTCAATGCAAGCTCGCTGTCACAATAGCACCCTCATGTAGTCTTTATTGAGAAAAAGGGAGTTGTTTCCAATTATCTATATCCCATCTGAACCTAAGACTGTATGTTGCTCATGCTTGTATATAATATAATCTACTCTATCAACCAGACACAAGCAAGCATTCTGGGCACAGCACACATACACAGACAGACATGAATGGTATCTGCAGTAGCCCCACTCATTAGTCATCCTCTCCAACATGTCCGTTTGAATGTTCTGTCCGGGGAAAGAACAGCTGAGCACGGGGACGGCCGCAGCACATTCCACCAGTCGATGGATTAATCAATCGGTGTTCTAGCTCAGCCCATCCATCTCAGGGAATAATCTGGGAGACATCATAAAAGTGCCATTCTGTCATTCTAGAGGCCAGGGAGCATTGCTCCTTTTTTTCTGTCTCTCTCTCACCACTGCCACTCTTATCGTGGGAACAGAAGTGGATTAAATGGAATATAGATAAGAGTGTCCGGCAACATTGTGAGGTGTTTGCTAGTGTTTTTTTTTTTTGTTTTTTTTTTTAAACAACACAGCTTAAAATATTTTTGCCACTGTGACCTGGGGCTAAAAAGGAATTCTTCCAACTCAATCACTATCTCCCTGATTCTTCCCCTACTTCCTAAATTTCAGCCAGGAGCACTGACCTGAATTCAGAATGCATCATTACTCACCACTAGCCCCTTACATCACCCACCTTGCCAGTCGTGATGATGATGTCTTTTCAACTTAGTAATCCTCACCTTCCTCTCTATCTTTGCTTGACCCCACTGGAACGTCACATGCTGCCAAAATGACAGCGACAGTACCCGAAGTAGGACTGATGTGGTGGTTTCCGTTAATAACAGCTTGCATGAGTACAGCGCAAATACAAACATTCTCTCACACACATACACAGCCATGCACACATTAACTGAAATTATATATATGCACCACAGAGGAGTCATTCTTCCTGCCTTCAGGGCACCTGGGTAACGTCTGTTTGAAGTGATACAGGCCCTGGCCACCACATTAATTCCTGCTGCTAAATTAAAAGGTTAAATGGGCTGAGAAAGGGTAGCGGGCTATCTCTTACTGCCTCCCTTTATTTTTTTTTCTAGATTGTGCCTTATGGAAGTAAGATATTTAAGTCCACCTTAGAAAAAAAAGCAAAGGACAATAAAAAAGAAAATTGAAGGCAGGGAAGGAAAGGAGACCTTCCTCTCAGCTGCTGTCTTCTCAATCTTTTGTTGTTGACAGAGGACTTTAGAGTGAGCTGAGCATGCTCGGTGCTCTGTGCTCTAAACATTCAAAGTTAAAAACATTTGAACTGGAGAGATGCCCTTCAAACTGGTTTTTAGTTGTCGCATAGCAACAGAGCCATGTCTAGCGCATCCCCTGGCAGCTTATGAGCTGCTAGCTAAAATACAGGTTGTCAGTGGACACCAGCTTCTAGTGGCATAACCACTAAGAATCTGAATTTAATAGCCTGGGCTATTTTAAAGTACACAGACCATGAGTCTGATAGGTGGTTCTTATTTAAGTTCATTAATGTGAATTTCCTTCACATGCAGCCTGTATCCTGTCAGCCAAATTAGTCACTTTTTGTGTCTGAGATTGGCTGTTGAAGACAAAGAAAATCTGTGTTACACTAGGACAAGCAAGTCCATGTACGTGCTAGATGATGCACTGCTTACATTTAAACTCATATTGTTGTTTTTTGAGATAAAAAGAAAATGCCCTGTAGCTGTAATGGATACTTGACCTGTTAGAGTTGATGGGCTTCTCCCTGTGGAGAAGAAGCATGTATTTCATACAGTGTTTTGTCCAGAACAAATTGCAAGTTTTATCTGCAGGGGGGGAGTTACAAAGATTTTGTCTCGCTTTCCAACAAAGCAGAAATAGCTAACTTAGAGCCACTTAATTTTCAGTGCAGGTTCCTCAGGTGAAATGATCAAAATACAGGAAACCTGGAAGTAGGTTTGGGCTGATGGGAAAAAAAATAAATCAGGCACTACCTTGCAGCTGTTGCAATGTACATGAATCAAACTGAGCAAAAAAAATGAAATGAAAAATTCAGTTGCCCTTCAAGAATGCATCACAAAGCTCTAATTTTAAAAAAGCAATGCATTTCAGTAGCCTTCATCAGGGTTCGACCCTGAGCTACACTGCACTAACACCAAACAAGAGCAGACCAGTCTCATCATGCTGTAACTACTGAACAGGCAGCAGCTGATTCACTGGTTAAGGAAAACAAAGCCCCTCCATGGTTTAAGTCATTTATATATACGTTCACATAAGATGAAAATTGAAATGGTAGGTTTGGCCTCCATGACTGTGTATGTGACTTCAGTTTTGATTATCACAATGTGCACACTGCATTAATTTGCTCTTGAGAGCCAAGTGTACACGAAATGTCTTATTATTAAAAACTGCAGTGTTATCAGGACCACAAGACTGCAATTTTCAAAAACAGAAACAGATGTACATCTTTACTACAGTAGTGTGTGTGTGTGTGTGTGTGTGTGTGTGTGTGTGTGTGCGTGTGTGCGTGCGTGCATGTGTGAAAGCGCATGCATGTGCCCTCATAAACCGGTGCCTTCTGCAGACCCAGGGGTGCAGAATGAGTGTCTGGGATCTGGACATCTGGGTCGAGCGTTGCCGTCTGTCTCCCAGATCTGCTATTTAACTCATAAACCCAATAAGGCTGGCAATCAGATGGTAGCTCAGCTCAGCATCGCAGCAGGAGTCTGATCATAAGTCAAAGCCTCACAATACAACACAGCGTGGTCACACCCCAGCTAGCAGTCACACATTCTCTGACTGTTGAGCTATACAGACATGGCGTCTTTGATCATTCTGATGGGGGGGAAAAAGAGCCCCCTGCGTCCATGACCACAGATTCTCACACCTATAAAGACACACCGGCACGCTAAATCGCAAGGAAACACACCTACTGTTAAATATCTGACTCACACAAAAACCTTCCGGAAATGCAAAAGAATGCTCCAATTCCGGGCAGACGTCACTCTGTGGTCTGTGCTTACAGTTATGTATCTGTTTTCACTCATCAGCGCATGTGCACGCATGTGTGTGTGATGTGTGCTTTTATGCGAGAGTGCAACTATCGATATCTTTGTGTACTTCTCTTGCTACCTACTCACTCACTCACCCTGTTAGTGTCTGACCTTAATGTGTCACTCATCCTGGCACCTGCATGTAGGCAAGGCTGCCCTACTATGATAGTTTTGATATGACAAGGATAGATTTACACTTGATTTAATCCAAGTTGTCTCCATGGAGTCTGCTGAGGTACCAGTCTGTTTCACCACTCAGGTCAAGGCCTTGTGACAGGGGCTGTCAGTCCATTCCACTACTGCATGTGTGAGAGAGAAAGGAAATGCTTTCAGCACCGAAACGCTTTGCTTCAAGCTGCAGAAAGGCCTGGATGAATTGAGGGAGCTCATGCATGCCTGGTTAATGGGTAATCTCCTTCATACACAACAAGAATTAATCCTGAACAGATGCCACCTCGTGTAATGTAACCCTTGCGCTTGTTTCCAACAGGCAGCCTGTCAGGAGGAGATGGGAAAAAAAGCTCTTATTTTCATATTGATGACAAATCAGTTTTAAAGTTTAAAGGCGTCATGGTTCTTAAAACTTACTCAGCTCATAATAAGGCTGCAATAAATGCCAATATGAAAAAATAGATGAATAAAATTATCTTTTTTTTTTCTTTTTTTTTCACATAGCAGCAGCTACAGGGAGTTCCCACTCACTGACTAAATGCTAATCTGTGTGTCAGCAGGTAAAATTTCTCATGAATGCAAACACAAAATTAAATTGATGGTTATAAGTAGTCAATAGAGGGAGTAAAGAAGTAGCCAATCATGCTTGATGGGTAGAAGGAAATGTGTGTGTGTGTGTGTGTGTGTGTGTGTGTGTGTGTGTGTGTGTGTGCGCATAGAGCCCAGTGGCTAGCCTCCTGCAGCCTGTGCCAGACTCCTCAGCATTTGGCTGCAGCCCGTCTGTCACTGAGGAGAGAAAATACTCTCACAACATTCCAGGCTTTGTCATATTTCATTTCCCTTTAGTGAATAAATTAACATAATTTAACCGCTGACAGATTCAGTATGTTTTAATGGAAAAGTATTGTTTGCAGGTAAATTGTGTCAAATCAAATATATGCACTGCAAAAACTAGGAGTAGGATAATATTGTAGTATATTAAGATTGAAAATCCAGTTGTCCTTGATTTTGAGCATAAAAAGAGCATCTAATGCTCACTAAGCAAGAGTATCTGACTCAATTCAAATAAATTTCTCTCCCATGTCTTGATCAGACTCTTTCTTTCTGTTGTTTTTAAGAAGGGACATGTTTGCTAAAGATCCAAAGCCATCAATGCGACGACAGCTTTGGATCCAGCCAGGTTCAGTGTGAACCTTTGTGAAGGAGGTGGAGAAATTCATCTCTCATATCAAACTTTTCCAACCCTTCTTTGCACATTGAAGCTAATTGCTTCTAAACTTCTATTAGTTTTAAGTCAGATAGCGTCTTATGGTCTTTTATATTTGTAGATTTTCAAGGAATCTTATCCAGTCATTTTCATGTACCAGATTAGGCGCTTTTCCCCCTTGATTACATTACATAATGTTCTGCTTGTTTAGAGTAGATGATTTTATGCAGTGTGGAAATCAGGTGCTCAGGTATCCTATTTCTAAAAGTTGTCGAGTGATTATTCTCAGGCAGCCGTGACCTCCTCATCTAGTCAAGCTATCTGTAGAAGAGTCCTTGATATTTCTTGCATGTGATTGTGTGGTTTGATCCTTCCCTGCTCTGGAGTCTGTCGCAGTGATATAGTGATTATGTATAGTAACAGGGGAACATTCCAGGCTCTATGTTGACTGCTAATTGGGCTCCAGTGTAACGACTGTGTCATATTAATGACCCAGATCCAGCTCTTTGTAATATTCATGAGGTGTGAGGATTGCCTTTTCTCTCTGGGACTGCACGGTGCCGAGGTTTATGAGTGTGTGTGACAACGATATAGTTTGTATGTTGATGCGGATGCACGCGTGGGTGCAGCAAACAAAGGCTGATCACTGTATACAGCTCTTCTTCAATTTATCCCTTTGTGTTCCTGAAAAGCGGTTACAGGGCTTGCAGCCTCGTTTCAATGATGCGGGTTTCCCCCCCTTTACCGTTGCCATTGATAAGAAAAGGTGTGTGTTGAATTAAATCTGCATCTGATCTGCAGACAAGTGTTGTAGGGTAATAGGCTCTCTTTGTGTCACATTTCATTGAAAAAGAAACAGGCAAAAACAGACTTGAAACCAGGTGGTCTATGTTAAATAATCCGTTTCAAAAGCAAATCCAGAATGAGCTGTTTTTTGCAGACGATGACAAAGCCCTTTGGGAGACGTGGTTGTGTGTGTGTGTTTTTAGGGCAGTGTGGACAGGTTAAAAGGGTCCTCTGTGCCTGATGAAACAGGTGGGACCCCTACAGTCACTGGCATGCAATCCTTCCTCTTCCTCCCCCCACCGGTGTGCTCTGCATTTGCATAACACTAATCGGAGCATAAAAGAGAGTCAAATTCGTTCTGTATTCATTAGCTTCATCTCTAGGTGTTTCTTTATTCTATAAAGGTCCTATCATGTCCTGGCCATCATATTGCATATTTCTGTGCTCTAAGGCACAATTCTGCTGTGCTATTTCTTTTTTGTGATGCTTGAATTGGAATGTAGCGTTTTGTAGTTAAAAGAGGTCATGTGAATGTGAGGTGTCCCTTACGGCTACAGAAGGCTAAACCACTTCAGTAAGGAAGCAGAACAGAAGCAAGTTCTTCCTATTGTAGTCAGGACAAGATCACAATGGACATGCCTGGTTGACTGATAAGACGAGACAAGGTCTTTTGAAGGACAAATGAGTGTTACATCCCGATTGTGGGATGTGTAAGTCATGAACCGCTGCCTCGCCATTTCCTTATCACTGTGGACATTGAGGACAATCAGCCACAAACTTCACCCCGCTCTGCACTTTCTATGTGACTCTAATTGGAATTCGCCTTTTTGCTCCATTTTACTGTTCAGTTTTGAAAGATGAACCTTAATGGCAAATTGTGTTTCCTTGTACAGAGTAAAATGATGCGTACAAAAACAGGGGGTGTTACTCTGGCTTCTGTCTTCCAAAGACAAATTAGGTTTTAATGAAGAATGAAAGTGGTTCTGTGGAGTCTCTGGCAGATCCAGCACAGTGACTTTTGTGCAGTGATGAGGCATTCATTACAGCCAGTTAAGAATGGCAGCTATCAATCTGTAAATGAGCTGTATAAGTCATATAAATTATACCGCAAGTGTGGAAAGCACACCCATAAATGTCAAAAATGCAAATAGACTTCAGTGGATGGCTGGGCAAACAAGGGAAGTGTAGAGGAGTTTTGTTTTGTTTTTTTTTCACCCCAGAAAGCTAGGATCCTCCAACCTCTCATTTAACGTGACAATGGAGGATTTCATCATTGTGAGGGAAAGGAGATTCACTGACTTAGGGGAGAGTTAGTGTTCTCTGTGGTGAAATAGGAGGACAAATCTTCATAAGACCGTTCTGCCATTTTTGTACTCATTTGTTCCAACATCAAAGGATCAGCTGCATTGTGATTACAGCCTCTATGAAGTGGACCCTAATCCAAATTAATTGATGGCGCAATGCTGGAACATGCTAACAAGAACGATATTGTGCTGTGAGCTTAAATAAGAAAGTTCAGCATGAATTTTTGAAGTGGAATGATTTTTCTTAAATGTTTTTCATTGCATTTTCATCTGTCTGTCAAAAGGATTTTTATTTTACTTTATTTTTTTTAGTTTTCAAATATCAACATTTTGTTGAGAGGATACTTGTTGAGGCGATATTGCAACCAGTGTTGCGGTAACAATAACCTCTTTTAAAAAGAGTTCCAACTATATTGCTGTTACAAAAACTACTCCTTTACATAGACATAGACGACCTAGCTCTGTGATTACCTCTGCTGCTGACTAATAGCCGGAACAACGATATCTAGTTAAGTTGACGTTGCCACGGATGCAACAGCATCAAACATTACTGGCATGCGCAGGTCCCAGGCTGACTAAGCCATCTAAAAGCAAGTCGCTGGGCATAACATTGTTCAGGCCTGAAGCAGAAGCGTGTATTGTGTGACATAAACATTATTTCAGTGGTAAATACTATTCCAAGCATAATAAAATTAATGATGCAGAATTAAATCAAAGAACCTGGACTGTGCTCAATTGTGAGCAAAGGCGGGGATAAAGTGTTTTAAAAATGAAGGTTCCTTTAATTTGACCCCAGGGTGCAATGCACTCAAATTCACCTTTGTGGAAATGGGTCAGCGTATTGTATTTTGGCAGTGAATAGACACATGAATAGAACTTCCTACAGGCACATTATTATTATCTATTTCATTTGATTATGAAATGTATCACCCATTTAGTTTAATGCCTCCCTCACCTTGAAAATGGGTAACAGGCCAAGAAGACTGCTGTGTGCTCCAAACGTCCAGTGTGCTGATTGCGGTTGCTGTGGCTTTTGGTGTGTCAGACCTGCTCGTGAACTCAGACAGCAAGTTAATGCCCACTTGCCAGATGCCTACTAACCTGCTGTCGTGTGTGACATTGCAGTCCCACTTTCTCTGACTGTGTCTTTGGCTGTCATTCAGCTTAGCGGGATTGGGAAGCCTTCTCACCCTCTCTCTCTACCTGATCAAGGAAGCTTCTGGCACAATGGTGCTCCTGTTTCTGGACTTTGCAGTAAAGCAGCATTTTTGAATGACAGTTTGGTTGCAATTTCTACAATGTTAGATGAAATTTGCAGAAGCTTTTTGAATAACCTTAAGGTGCGAGAAGAGAAAAATACAGACAGACAAATAAAGAAAGCTTGAGGGAGTGTGTTAAAATAGAGGATTACGCTTTGACATACCGTGGGGGGAGCCCTCCCCTTTTCAGTGCAGCTGAGGTCCAATGTAATTTGCCATGTTTTAAGCTCAATGCCCAGGGGCTGTTACAGGATTTAAAGACCTTACAAAATGTGCTAGACCACATATGCTTATAAATATGAAAGAAAATACAGGGTGTAAGAGTGTAGGACTGAGAGAAGGAGAGATCGTATCCTGGGTAACATACAGTGGAGTATGATTAAAACATGTACATTTATTATCCTATTCATAAATGTAAACGAGGATGTGTATTGAGAAAGCATTAAACTACAGGCTAACAAGTGGGAAAAGAAATTACTTCACTTCTGAAATAAGCAACACATGCCTGTAATTAGCGTATTTATAACTAAATGAGTAATAAGACACTGTGCATAATACATTATCTGGATTCTATGTGTTTCAAATACCCATTACAGTCCAATTCTACCAACTCAGTAGGTTATGTGGTGGTTTATATTGACAGTAAACTGTTACAATCAGTATCCTCTGATGGCAGGAAATGCAGTATTTTGATGTGTGGGAACTAAAGTCCAGAGAAAAGCAGTTTAAACTAACCACCTTCTTTTAGAAAATTAGGTTATTTTACTGTGAAAATGGGTATAAACTGAAAACAGAGAGGTCCGCTTACCCTTCAACAGCTGTTGTCAATTACTGTGCCCTTTGGCAAGGCAGTATCCCACCCCCATGTTACTTTAGTGGAACTGTTTAGTGATAAATAGAAAAGGACTGTAGTACTGGGCATGATCAAGCGGAGCTAGTACCTATACTGTACATATAAAGTAGAGCATGGGTGGAGAAGGCATGTATGTTCAGCTGTCTCTTTGCAGAAGTAAATCTGTTTCCACATGTATCAATCATCAATATGTTTTTTATCAACACAAACTGACATGCAAAGTTGGAGCTCCTGCATTATGTAATTCAGTCTCTATAATACAAATCAAAATATTCACACTTGTATTGCTTTTCTGCTGACTCTCATTATTTTAAAAGTTGTTCTTATTATTTTGTCTAGCCCCTGAGGTTTCTTCACTCTCTCTCTCTTTCTCTCTCCAAACTCTCTCATCCTCTCCACTCTGTTAAACACTAAGTACTGTATCCTCCTCTCCCATCTCCTCTATCCTGCTTCACATTTTTCTCTTTCACTAATCTCAATGTGCTTTATGCGAAGTAATTGGTTTAGAGAACTGTTTATCCACATCCTCCACATTTCCCAGCTCATGTGATGCTGAATCCGGTAACCTGTGTGCCTTCAATCACACAGCCATTCCAGGGGACCGACAATACCCCGGCTGATTTCAGCTCTACCGTTCCCTCGGTAATGGGAAAGCTAAAGACGGCTGGCTGCTGGGACATCGCACAAACAAGGCAGGCTGGGGGGGGGCTGGGAGCAAAGCTCCTCCAGAAAGCGAGCACATCAGCGCTATTGTTAGCACATAGCGGGAGATTAGCGCTGATGGCTGTATGTGAGCTAGCAGGCTTGGCTGGTGTTCTGTGTCAGATGCTAACCCAGCCCACCCCTGCTGCCACTGCCACCATGTCACAATTAGCCAGAATAGCTGCAGACATGATTGCTCGCCCTGGTGGCAATGCAGTCAATCCATCTCCAATCACTGTGATATCACCGCTCTGGAGATCATTATCAGCATAATGAATACTGCACCCGTTTTCACCTACTACATTACATACTTTGGCAGAACCAGGAGATACACCATCCATTGTTCGTTGCTCTGATTTCTGAAGCTAACAAGCTCACAATAGACGCAGTTATCTGGGAGTGAGTCATCAACACAAGACAGTTCATAGGTGTCAAAACAGAAAACAACATAATGCAGAGCGAAGTGAAATCTGTACTGTATTTTTTTTTTCAGAGCATGGGGAAGCAACAATATAGGAACTTAAACCTAGCTGCACACCCTAAATGTCAAAGTCTGATTGCATGAGCATTGTAGCCACAGACAGGAACACTGCAGCAGCAAATAACATGCAGTCTGCCTCGTTCATTCTCAGTGTGTACCTGTTTCCCCAACACACATAATGTTCCCACAGCTACACAATCACACAGTTTTTCAGTGCCTGTGACTGATTACAGTGCATGATTAATTAGCAGACAGATTGCTAAACGGTGGTGAACATGGTTTGATGTGCAGAGGTAAAGAGCAGACTCTCCATGGAATACAATAATGTCCTCTATGCCCTCCTCTCTCTCTCTCGCTTTAACTCTCATCCTTCTCTCCCATCTATTTCTTCCTCTCTTTCTATATTAAGCTCTTCTGGGTTAATCATTCCTAGAGGACGACAGCACCACCGTGCCACAAAAAGTGACACACAGCTGTGTGCAGTCCGGTTCTTGTGCACCCACTTCCAGTGATTACAGACCCTTTAAAGGATAACCACAGATCTTACAGCCACACAGTCCTCAGTGCCATACACTTCAAAAGAGGTGAAGAGTCTTAATGCTGTATCTTGGCCTCGTCTCATTTTCGCAGAACCAATTCACTTGACCTTATTCCTCATTTATCCTTATATTTGCCTGTCCTTTCACTTTGGCGCCACAAGAGGGTTTTCTAATCTTCATCTTATTATATGGCATTCCTTCACCTCTCCTAACATCCTTGCACCCTATTTTGCTCTGCTGTGTCGCGGGCCCGGTGGGAGGCGGGTGCTCTAATTCATTTGTTTGCATATGGGGGATATGTCCAGCTCTGATGGATGGCTTTGGCTCTCGCAGTCCCTCAGTAGCTCTGGGTTTACAATAGAATTTTCTTTGAGTCTCTCAAAGGACCGTATCCTCAAATAGAGAGAGATAAATAAAACACCCCCACACACATACAGTACATACAACATACTGACATGCAGTTTCCTCCACTATAATCGCACAGAGATATGCACATACACACGCACACACCCACAAAAGAACTGATTGCCCATGTCTACATACAAAAAATCACACATGTGCATACGGTTTGCATTATTCACAAGTGCCTATGCACAAGCAAAGCATGAATAAAATAAGTAAAAGCTATATGGAAAAAAGTGGGGGAAAAATGAGTATGGTGATGCCTTCTGATGTCCTCACATGAAATCAGTTGTTGCCAGTAATCGTTTAGTCTGCTCCATGTCTAAATTAGTCTGCATGGTGACTCTCTTAATCAATGTGGTTGCAAACTGTGATGTGATGTGACTGCTAACACGGAGTCTCTCTCTCTCTCTGTCTCTCTGCCTCTCTTTCTCACATACACACACACACACACCACACACCACACACCACACACCACACACCACACACCACACACACACACACACACACACACACGGGGTCTCCAGCTAAAGTTAAATGTCTGCCAGCTGAGCGTGTCCCTCAGTCAGGCTTTTGTTCGTCTCCAGCTGAAGCTCTGTAATTTGTCCGCCAGTAATTTGTCAGCAATGAAGGTTTAGGGGTGCCAATTTGTCAGAACTTCTATATAAAAACACATGCTTTGAATTTTTAATCATGTTGCATTTTGCTGCACTTGAATTTTTGAAAAAAAAAAGATTAAATGCAAATCATTTGTGTGGTTTAACATAGAGAGTGCGTATCTGTGTAGAGATCTAATATCCCACTAGAATCTCTATCCCACTATCTCTCTGTCCATTTTTAAATCAGTCACGGTGTGTGGTCGTGTGGTGGTTGTGCCTATTGGGTCTCTTCACGTAGTCAGTATGTAAGAACTCATTACTGGCTGAAGCCTTGGTCTCTAACTATGCTTTGGTGCAGACACAGCTCCGAGTGCTGTGTACAGCTTGTAGCACTGAGTGCTCTCACATCATCTGTAATGGGATATGTGTTCAAGTTCAAACTGAAACAGAACCCTGTCTCGTGAGTGAATCTGAAACAAAGCTGTGTGCTGTGCTGTTTTGATCCATGCTTTTTGATGCCAAATTAAATGCACAAGCACTCGAGACATTTCTGCATCTGTAAAACCGCAGAGGCCAAGACGCCTGTGACTCTGCAGGGTGAACGGCAGGCATGTGGCAGGGGAGATGTACTTCTTCGGTTCATTTCATTTCTCCACTCTGTCTCTCTCTCTCTCGGCTCTCTGCCTGACTCTTTCTCAAAATAAAGAACAAACCTGAGTATCCTCTCTTGGACAGGGAGCACCAGTACTATTGTGGGAGAGCATTCACGCACTTGCTCTTTTATTAAATCCCGGTTATGTAAACCACCAGGAGACGACACCAACGAATAATGATTCACCATAACTCAATTGTATAACAGGCCTGTTTCGACAAGGAAATCAGAGGTGGTGTGTGTGTGTGAGAGAGAGAGAATGCATAAGGGGAGGGTTGCATTCGTTGATTCATTTCCTGTTCATTGAAATTGTTTCTTTGGTGGCTGTGAGCTTTGGAGGTAACATGCTTTCTGAGGTGATCTAAGTGGCTATAAGTAGTATCTTTTTAGCGCAAAACTGAGTCATTCAAAAATTGCTTGTCACCAGGGTGGATTTCAGCTTGGTACTGTGCAGGTCTACTTGTTCCGCAATTGACATCAGTCTAATAAGAACCAATTAAAAAAAAAAAATCTGATTTCATCCCCACCTTGTGAGAAACGAGCTGGTTCAAGCTCTAAAATAGCTATTGACAATATCACTTGGTTGGATGACAAAAGCAAAAGAGGGTATTTAAAGCCTATGAAGACTATGTCAAAGCCTCATTACATCCTGTATCTTACTAATGTAAAGCTGAATTCATGTACAAAAAAATGAGCCCTCCCTCTGTCAGTCTGAATGAATTGTCTAGTATGACTGAAGCTAAGGCTGAAGCTAGGCTCACCTTTTTTAATTGCTCTGACAGCTAGTGTTGGTTTCTTGAGCAAAACCATTCTGTTTATGAGTTAGAACCACACAAATTAAAGTTAAAGTACAGAGGGAAGTCATGTATCTTAGCAGGGTAACTCATCTGCCTTATTCCTATTTTTGTGACTAATCTATAGCATTTGGATGTAGTCAGTTACTGAGTCACCATTCCACTAAAAAGAATAAATAAATGGATTTGGAAGAATGTAAATAAATTTGAGCGACAAGTCTTTGAACTAAAAGACAAAATAGGTCTTAAGCAATATTCTTGACCTCAGTAGCCAACTGTCTGTTTGACAACGTAATCTCTGCAAAGTTCTATGTGGTTGTCATGGTTGCCATTAGCGAACTGAACTAGAAATCTGCTTAGCTTACTTTTGAGTTGTGCTAGACTTTTGGGGAGACATTGCCTTCATGGCTCGAGGAAACATGATGATTTCGGGGACGAGATGGGACCTCTGCAGTATTGAAATCAAGTGCTTTGTAGACCCAACTACTACCCCCAGTTTCCACATTATAAAAACATCACACTGCTTCTTGCTTCGGCACTGAATGTATTAACTGATTGTATTTCAAGCTGTTTAAATAAATAACCAGAGGCATCACTCGGGTATCAAGGGAAGAAAGGTGGGTGTTTTATTCTACCCTGCTGCATTTAAAATATTGTTTTCTCTGAATTTGGGACAGCAACATCAATCACATACAATGGCATGCTGGTCAACACGCTACCAAATTCTACATAGTAATGTGAAAAAGACTCAGTTGATAATTGTCTGGATATTTGAGTTATGACTCACACAACCTTACCTTAGTAACCTTGTCTCAATGTCCTTCAAATCTGAGTGAACATATTCATTCTATTGTAAACATGAATCTTACATAATCAGCCCTTATTGACCTCTGGAAAACAATTCAGCAAAACACAGTCCAAACCAGTACCCATGCTATAAAACAGAAACAAGTATCATGAAGCTTTTATTGTTCAATTTCTTGGCATGACTATATAAGAGGTGCTGAATCCCTGACCCAAACTGTATTATATCATAAGGTGTTATTGTCTACCCCACCAGAAAGCTACATGGGTTATTCCATATTAAAGTTTGATGTTTAATTTCAATTAGAAAATAAAAATCTTCAGTATCCACATGTGAAAGCAGTGTGTAAACAAGGACATTTCAGCAAGCTTATCTGTTTGTAACACTTGAGTAATGGCCAATTTTATCTTCTCATCTCACTCTCTCTTAATTCTCTCGCTGTTATTTTGCTTGATGTCCTTGATATACCCAAGTGCTCCACCTTGATGAAACCAAATAACTTTAATCATAGAGTATCTAGAATCCTTCATCTACCTTGATATTCTGTGTACAATCTTGTGATATCAGATCAGTTATACAAACAACAAATTAAATGGAGCAAAATCGAGGATTTGAATAAACACCCCATATTTAGTGGAGCTGTGCTGTTACAAAACAAAATACTTGTGAAAGAGAGCATAAAAATGTAATAAACTTAGTTTTTTATTATGACTTGTTAAGTAACACACTGCCTCTTTTAATTATGAGATGCCTTCAGCCATGTTATCTCCTCAAATTTTCTCAGCCCTCGACTGACAATTTACTGTAGCAAGGAGGACGGAAGACGATTTAAAGGGAAGGTTGCTGCTGGCATTCCATCCAGATCTTCCACAGATATTTCAGTACAGGTCAGAATTTACACCACGTACTCAAAATAGAAAGATAAAACACTGGCAAATGGTAGTAACATTTTACAAAGGTCACGTTGTGCCATGTCATCTGACCTGGCAGCTCTCCCAAAAAAAATTAAAGAAATAAAATAGAGGGGAATCACAGGTGCTGTCTCGCACTTCTCCTCTCCCTGTTTCTCGCTTGCTCTCACACACGTGTTACCCCATCTATCCAATCCACACGGGGAGGAAGCATAGTCTTAGTTATCATGTTTAATTTGTTTCCCACTGTGTCTCTCGTGTTCTCAGCCGAATTATCAAAGCAGTTTGATCTCTTCTGTTACATACAGTGTGTATCCTGACCAAGTCAGAAAATGAAGGCAAGAAAAGAACGAGGAAAGCAACAATAAAACAACTTTTAACAAGTGTGACCATACTGTAGTTGTCTCATACAGTGTTAAATAATTACTAAATTTCATTTGAACACGTTAGTATATAACTTTATCAAATAGATGTGATTTCGTCCATGTATGATGTGAATGATCAGAGGCTGTTTGAAGCAGTGTGGATAAATGTAGACTCTTTTCGTGGACACAAGTGTTGCAATCTGTTGGACCATGTGAAGGGGAGCAGATGATGTACTAAACTGGGATATCTGACTGGGCAGGTCTGATCTTTAAACGTAAGACTGATTTTGTGAAATTTACATCTCTGAGCAGATCAAAACAGTGGCCGCAAGCCAGCACATGTGCAGCGTGAGAGCACATGGTGAACAGGGGTGTAGTGAGCAATGACCCATGCTGAGGTTCTGCTTTGATAATTAAAGTTCATTGCTTTTCCATTGCCCTTTTTTATTTATTTCTTTATTTCTTTATAGCGTAATTTAATTTGGCATGGTGGGGACAAAAAAGAATGTGCACTTTAGAGTCTAATTGATGCTGGTTTCTCCTTAGTCTTGCATCCTCAGCATTCTTCCTCTCCAACCAATGAAGTTAACTAGGCGGGGGATGGAGTGCAGAGGAAGATCGAGGGGAGGGCAAAAGGCGAAGGGAGGGACAGAGAAAGGAAAGAGAAAGAAAATAAGGAGGTTATCACGTTTGGGGCCGGGGGGGTGCAAATTTGATTTCGTCTACATCCATTGTTAGCTTGTGGCTTTGAGAGAGGCAGTGAAAGCAGAGTCCATTTTCTCGTTACTGTTGTGAGGGAGATGAGCCGAGGCTAGGCTTGTTTCTATTTGAGGAATAATGACGAGTGTGTCTCTATACAAACCCTCTACTCTTGCAGCAGGTCCTCTATTAGTAACCCCCCCACCCCCCTTTCTCTTGCACCCTTTCTCTCTCCCTCCATAGAAATGTAAAAGCATGTGATGGTTCATCATTTCCTCATCCTGTTTTTATCCAGCTCATGAAATTAGATGGCAGAGAGGGTTTGTGCTGTGGCATAGCAGACAGAATGTGGAAGAAAGTCATGTGGAAATGGCAAACTATTGGGGCACTACGCTCTTGCCAGGTGAGAATTCTTACACAGGAGCTCTGCTGCTGAGGAACACTCTACTGTAGCAACAATGTCATCTTAATTATGTGCTTGCTGAAAACCTGCACTGATACAAGGCCTGGATGCCTCCCTAGATGGTAGAAAGGGGAAGGGATTGCCTCACATCGGTCTGAAAGTATGAGCTCCCTTGCATACTTTCTGCAGCACTCTTATTTTTAGTATCTTGACTTTTTGCAGCTATGGGGAACCTCCCAAATGACCTGAATGTAAGGATGCATTTGACACCTTTGTTCATTAAGAGAAATAGGAAGCAGAAAGGCAGCCTTTCATAAGCTCCCATGACAACAGCAGAATGCCTGGAACATGCCACGAAGAGGCAGCTTTACAAAGCTTATAGCCCCACTTCTCTGCCTCCCAATAATTCACTCTGGTCCTGGTGGAGTAAAGGTGTCAGCCAAGACATTCACACCGCCGGTTCATCCGAACAGAGAAATGGAATGATGAAAGGAAAACACCAGAGGGGATGGGGGAGGACAAGTGGCTCTTTTAATGACTCTGGAGTGTGATGGGAATGCTGTTAATGAGGAGGGCTGGGATAAGAAGCTATGCTTCCCACGTAGAGACAGACAAGCCTGGGAGGAGCCTGAAGAACAACTCGGCTCAGCTTGTGTGGTGTAGATACAGCTGAGCAAAGCCAAGCAGAGCTCTGCAGACCACAGGAGTGTGGGATGAATAGAGTTTGACTGTAAGGCAGGCAAAGATGGCATCGAGAATGAGCAGCTACTCTTTTTCTTCTCCTCTTCCCCCTTCTCCCAGAGAGGCACTGGCAGCTCTCTGGTGAAGATCAGAAAGGTGGGAGATGGAAAGTGAGCGGGAGTGGGAGACAGAGGGAGAAGAGAGAGACAGTAGCCCCAGGAGGGTACATCTCCAGTCAGTAATTCCGCTGGGGCTCTCCCCAACGCTCTTAAGTTTCCATCTCCAGATGAAAAATAAATAACCTCTTCAGACGGCCTCCCTCTCCTCTGAGAGAAAAAGGCAGCTTTCCCAAGAGCAGTGTTCACTTTCCATGTAGTTATCTCTCTGTCTCCCCTCTTTAACTCAATCTTTTTTTTCACACACTGTCACATGTACACGCTGTCCACATGTAGTATAGATGTAGATGACCACAGCATTTTCAAATTGCATAAGGAAAGATGAAAAGATATTTGAAATGTTAATTGACAACACATATATGGATATGTGTGCACAGCAAGTACACTGAAGTGAACGTGACTTAGGCATGATACAGAGCAGTGCAATACTGTTTAATATTTCAAATATTCTCACATGTAAGTCTCTTTGATCATCAACTCAAAGGTATTTCACAGGAACAGGCAACACTTACCCTCCATCTTCTCTTTTTTGCCTTTATTGTTCCCACTTACACACCTTCAACTTCATGATGACTCATAAACTGAAGTATTAGATACATCTCTCTATCTACAACTTCTGAGTCCTGTCGTCTACAAGCTTGTGTTATCAGCTTTTGCAAAGGTGCAGAGTACAAGGCTGCTTTTGTACATAAAATCTCTATAGTAATGGAGCATTTGCTCCCTGTGCAAGCACGACTGGCAGAGCATAGCAGCTGGTGCTGCCAGGCACTGAAGCTAAAGGCTAGTCTGGCGCGAGATTGTTCTGGAAAGCAGTGTAAGACTGATGGCCTCGTCAAGAGAGAGACTCATGGCCGATTGTGCGTGACGAGTGCTCCCTGCTATCTGATTCTCCTCCCTGGGCTTTCATGCAAAAAGCAGAGCAGAGGAAAGGATGTCTCTCATGTGCACGTCTGTGTTTGATTGTCCACTTTGCACTTGTCAAAACAAATACGTCATTACACATTCAGCATCATTAATTTTTAAATAATAATTTCGGTAGGCCTGCTGGCACAAAACAGCCAATGTCACGCTCTGATAATTCATGTTAATATTATTAACTGAGAAAACGTTTAATACAAACATTTCCCTCTTCCAAATGTCTTGCACAGTCATGACAACACTTCTGTAACTTGGCTCTGGGCAGACACATATTAACACATAAAACATACAGATGCTCACCCCCCCTCTTTCTCTATCTTACACTGCCTGCGTTTAGCATGATAATGTTCAGCATTATAATCTGGCCTTCATATTACCTCCTTCCTCTGGATGCATGTCAGCATTTCCTTTCTTAACTCTACTATCAACTTCAGCTCCTGATACCTGTAATGAATGCTCTGCTTAGTGCTGATATCGTACTGTAAATCCGCTTAGGATCCCTAGCGTTGAGCCCAACAGGGAATGGGGTAACTATGCTCCTATATGCTGCCGTCTCTTGTATGGTTTATATCTGTAGCCTGTTGACAAGTCTTTTGTGTGATTTTGCACATCACAGTGAAATGTGTCCGCATGAATTTTCAGAGAGTACGGATGAGGAATCGTCTCGGTATGTGGAAACACACATGCATGCACTCAGAGGCTGTTATGCTGGCTTGTGTACTGGGTTCTCCCATGTGAGGCAGAGAAAGAGTCAAACGTTAGATTTTTCAAACAAGCTCTTGGCATGTATCGCCAAAAAACACAGAACTTTGTTCATCTACACACAAGCATGCATACATACTGTGTAGACAATGGTGTAGATTCAAATGAACAGACACACTCACATGTAAAACAAACACTAGTGTCTCGAGCCCTGCAGCCGTCTCTAGAGAGTGTAATGTTGATTACACCATGCTGTTTTGAACAATTTGATGAGGAAAAAGATGTAATGTAAAGTTCATCCTGATGTATTGTGACAGAAAAGGTCATGGGGACATTAAAAATCGATTCATTCTTGAAATCATGAACAGCTTTAGCAAAATTCATTGCAATACTCCTCACAGATTACTTGGCTCATGGGTAGGCTGGAAGAAGAGGAAAATGGGCATGGGGGGGGGTCACTGATCTTCTGAGGAGTACAAATATGTAAAAGTAATTGTTGCAGTCTGCCCATTAGGATTTAATATTGCCTGTGTACAAGCGGAGACACTTGCCTGATGGCAGCAGGAAAGGAGAGTCAGTTAAGCTTTATTTATTCAGGAAGCCACCGTAAGATCAGAATACAAAAGAGACCTGAGAACAAGACTCATGCTCTGGGGATCACAGATATCCAAAGCAGATTAAATTAGAATAAGTCAATTCATTTTTAATATCTTGCGTCTAGTTGACAACATGACTGAATTGTAGCACCAGATAAAAACTCATTCCGTGTCTAAAATGGAAAATGTTCATCCTCTGGTGGGTGGAAATGATCAAGGAGACACTTTAGTCGGATGCTGACACCAGAGGAAAGGTCACAGGGTCTCCAAAAATATTAGGATTGATCCCCTGCGCAGCATGAATATCCATAGCTAATTCTGACCTAACAGTAACATTACACAAAAGGTCAAGAGGGGTCATCAGAGACAACCCAAATGATTCACTGGAGACCATGAATATATATATTAAATGTCACAGCAATCTAGCCAGTGGTTGTCAAGATATTGGGCCAAATGATCAACCAACTAGAGTCGCTGTAAATAGCAGAGCAGAAAATCAAACCAAATTGACAAGGTTTGTGCTGACACAACAAACTATTAAATATTTTATGGAGTTTAGTCTACACGCATTTACTGCCTAAACATTTTATGATCCAGTTTTTCAGTGTTTTGTTTTGTTTTTTTTTATAGCGTAGCTAGATACAGACATTTCATCATAAAACAGCTTAATGCGACCGTACCACGAAGTCAGTTCCTGCATCAAGTGGGAAATCAGTTGAAGCCCACTATTTAACTACTGAAGAAAAATCCAAATGAGTAACTTCTGGATAAAGTACAGAGGGAGGAAATCAGAAAATATCTCTCTAATTTGTCAGTTTGCCCTGTTCCTTTGACGGTGCTGCACACTCGCCACTTCAGCTACTTGCTCTCACCTCTTCCTGGAGACTGACACACCCAGTGGCTCACCATGATGTCCATCACACCAGGAAATGAGATGAATTATAATAAAAAAGAATTCTACGGCCCCTTACACACTCCTCTTCCTTTGTTCCCTGCATGTGTCTCTCACTTTCTTTGCTCACACATCACAGTCATTCACCCAAAGATTTCTTCTTTTTAATTTGTATTCAGCTTCTCCTCTTCATTTCTCAGGTTACACTTTATTCTTTGCCCTCTCTCCCCTTACCTCACTACATTCTTTTATTCTCTCTCTTTTTAAGACTGGTCATGTCTCCTTTTTCCTCTCACACTTATTAATTAACAAGAATTGTAAGCAGAGTAAAATCTTGTTTGCTTCCCAGTGCTTTCTCATTGCATTACATATGCTGATTGACTTAGTGTGTTATGAATCTTGTATTAACCAGTGTTAGAGAATGGCATCCATTCTCATGCATTTTTCTTCAGGGGCTTTTTCAACCCTTTCATATAAGAGCAAGACATTTCGAGGGAGAGATTTCATATTGGTAATTTACTCCCCCCACTCCCCCAACCCTCTCTCTGCGGCTAACCATCCAGTCTGTGTCTTTCATCTTCCCTGCTTCTCCTCAAACTACCTTTTGCCTGACTTTTCCCTCTGCCTTTTGAGCATTGGTCTTGTGTCCCTATTTTTCCTCCCTCTGAGTATTTCCCTCTTTGTGTCATCCTTAATTTCTTCTTCTCCAAGTATAAGCATGTTCATGTAATTCTCTCATCCCTAATGACAGCGTCTTCATGAAAACAGATCACAATGTCTCCGAAGACTCCAACATTTTTGATGGGGGCCAAACCAATTACCTCTCGCATCATGAACAACTGACAGCTGGTGTGTATAACTGGTGAAAACCTAAGACAGGAGGGTGACTATGAATCCATTTCACAGGCAGATGAGTAGAAGGAACATTTCCTTGTCAAAAATAATTAATCAAAGAGACGAGACTGGCCTGAGTGAAACCAAGAGCCAAATGAATGTTCTATGTGCACTAAAACTCTTCATATCACAGTCATTCTGCTTTTCTTTCTCTTCTTGTCTTTGATACTCCGTTTTCCTCTATAGCCCAATCTGCCAGCCCTTCTTCCTCACTACAGAAAATATCTCATCCCTTCCCCTCCTGCTTGAAATCTCTTTGGACTCCAAATGCTAATTCAGTCAGGCACTTAATCAGACATATTAATTCCATATCTCCCCTGATTGCACTAATTCCACTCTGCAATGTGGTTCTCTGCGGCATCCCTTTGGTGCAGCAGAATTTTAGACTGTGGTGCTAAACCGAGGTCTGTAAAAGCATTTCTTTTAAACAAACAATGCCATGTGTTGGTAACAAATGTATGGCACTGATAACATGTTGTGTATGGCAGTACGCGCTGCAGTCTGTATGCTATCATGTTTTGCTGTTATCCTTCAGCCCTACAGCTATTTCAATTCCATCGGACATGTAGACAGTCATGTTTTGTGTCATTCTGAAAAGGGGTACACGAGGACGTCCCATTAAAATAAACAGACCTCATCTTGCACCGGTTTGCCAATTAAGAAAAAAATGAAATATGGGAAATTGTGGTGGCATATCTTGAGAAACTCTGATTGTCAGTGGCAGTGATTATTGACAGTAAATACATTATACAGTACAGGCACAAGTATTCCTGTACAAACAAACGCATGCACACACACACACAAGCACACAGAGATGAACAGAATTTGCCAGAAAAGCCTGTAAGCTCTCATATTGTCTACATAGCTGCTTGTGTACATAGCTGAGACGTGCATTAATTAAAATCATATTAAAGTACTGATTTAGCCGCATTCTAATTTAATTAAGCCACAGATCATGTAATTGAGAGAATTACAAAATTGCATTCTTTGTTCCAGTTAATTGTATTCCATCTTAATGCCTACTTTAAAGTCCGTTAATTTGGTTTATCTCGTCACCATCGTCTTCCTTAAGACATTTTTTTTCCCCAGTTGAAAATATGGCTTACAATTCCTGCAATGCTCATGTCAGAGCAAACCAGAGATTTCATGGATCTTTTTAAACATCTTGATATGATCTCTCTGCATGTACCAGCAAAATCTGTCTATCTATCTATATACAGTATCTATATATTATTCTTTTCCTTGTTCCTTACTGTCTGGTCACTTAGTGATTTGGCCTGATGAGGGCCCTCTACGCTGATGGATTTACCATTAGATAATGACAAATGGCAGGTGCAGCTGAGCTGATTTCAGCACTTACTGCTCCTTTGGGAGCCTGTACTCACCACACTGCAGACCACACTGACCACCCCCCAACCCAAGATCTTAATTGAACGAGTGGCTGTGCAGCCAATTGATTCAGCCTGACATGCATTTCTGGTAATTTCCAGTCGGTGATGTAGTGTGACCTGCAGGTCAAAATATGCTGCAATCTGGAGCAGAAGGCACTGACATTAGTCTTGATTTGTTGGACTATGACTCTTTCAGAGAGGGACTTTATCTCTGTGAGTTCATGGTAGATAAAGAGAGAAGAAAAAAAATTGGATGAGTAGATCTTTGATGTCGTACAGACCCCTAAAGATACAACTAGAAGTTTATTGGACTGACTGATGCTGAAGATGTGATGAGATAACAAATGCTGCCCTGCGGGTCCATGCAAAATATAAGGTGGCGGTAAAATGTGTCTGGAAATGTAATTGCTGTGATGTAGGTGCTAAACATTGATGATTTTTAGTTTTTCAATTTAGTTTAACTGCAACAGTTTAATGTTTGTGATTCAAGTTTGTGCTTCGAGGAGCAGTAATTCCATCCTGACACAGTCCACACAGATCCTTTGTAGCAGGGACCAGTCTGCTGTGTGTCTGCATTGGGTATGACTTTCCAATCATGTTATCATCTACTTTGCAGGCATACTTTACCATTCTTAGTGAAGTTTCAGCCAGAGAGCATCAGATAGTTCTTCAACTCACTGTGGTGCACTTCATGTTGCTTTACAGTATGTTCACTGTCACTTGCCTGGTGATGTTTTATATTTTTCTTAGTTACCAGATCCCTTGAAAAGACAAAGACAAGCAATGAACTAATCCTCCTAACAAATGCTGTGTGTACCTACAGCCTGATATAGTAACTTATTCATCTGGGCCATTGAGCTCCATTGTTGTCCAAAAACTATAAATAAAAACTAAAAAAAAATCATCAGTGAGTCAGACTCTTGACGTGTTCCCTCATTTAGATAAACATGGGCTCTGGAGTTTATTTTTGAGTGAAACCCACTTACACTGTCCTGCTGCCGTGAATCTCAATAGAGCACCAAATTTGTGCCTGAAAATAGTCCCCAACCACTGCACTGTTTACTCTGCTATTAATCTCTGTTATGATTTTCTACTGTGCCCAAGTGTTTTAGAACATTACTTAACCTTTTTTTAAGGATAAAAATATATATTAGCAACCTATTTTTAAAGATTTACATCCTCAGTAGGAACAAATGGGATTCAGGCTTAATGCATAAACACGCTGGGAGTGTTGGGGATGTGACGGGATAAAGATTAATGCACTGCTTGTTCTGTTTTTTTTTCCATGGGATTTGTTGACTAAAATAAAGTACAGAATATCTCCAGCCTTATCCTTTAGGTCACTGAAGTGAGACTTGACATGAACTAGACACAACTCATTAAAGACTTGAACAAACTTAAAAGCAAAAACACTGCAGCGATGCCTTGAGTCTCAGTTAGAAAAAAAAAACAGCAGAAAGACTTGCAGCTGACTTGCAATTTGCTCATGAACACGTGTGTCTTGACTAGCACTTGTCTTGAGTGACTTCAGAATTGTCCTGCACTTGTACTTTAACCCCGACTGACTGTCTTAAAGGCACTTATCGTTAATTTAAAGCCTGTTCTCTTCTCTTCTCTTCTCTTCTCTTCTCTTCTCTTCTCTTCTACCTGATTTGTCATTGGATGCACATTAGATAGGTAGAGATATGTTTGCAGTGTTTTAGAGCCATTAGGCACTGGTCATCTGGATGTAATGCAACTTTAATGTGGAAATGCTACTCACTGGGAAAGCTGCATAAATGAGACGGAGATGGCAAAACCCTTATCTTAAAACAAAGTCCGGGGTTATGATAGGCCCACACGATGATGTTCCAGTGGATCAAACACACACTTATTTGCGCTCACAGCTCCTGCACTGCACTAATGGATGGCGGGCGAGATGGAGAGCTTTATCTCGGTTTGCTTTTGTCCCCCATAATTTATTCAGCAGGGTCTGTCCTCTGTGTTGTGTGTACATGTCTTTGTGTGTGTAGGCTATGCAAGTGTGTGTGTTTATGAGGCTTTATGGCTTTGACTGTCCCCCTTGTCCCTGGGGAATGAACTCTTCCGACTTACAGTAGCATACTGTAAAGCCCCTCTTGTTAGATAGAGGTTCTCAAAGGCCCTAAAATATCAGCATCAGCAGAGAGTGCTGAGGAAGTGGTTGAAAGGAAAACTAACAAGATGACTCAATGATTATTTAGAAACAGTAAAGAGAATTTTGAATTAGATGTACTCTGTCCTAAGGGTTTAAAAAAATTGCATTTTTTGGTAGCTGAGTAGATACATCATAATCTTTCCAAAACAGTGAATTATTCATGGGCTGTACTTTATGGAGCCCATGAAATGGAGTGGCCACTAACTGCATCACTGTAAATGTGTTATCTATTTTAAAGTATTCTTACAGTTTGCCTCTTGTCTTTTCAGGGCCAGAGTTACGGCAGATTGGAAGTTAAGTTATGAGGATGACCAGAACACCTTGGAACTGTGATTGAACTGGCAGGTAAGAACTGAATTAGACAGAACCAGAAACCTGAGCTTCATCACCTTCTTCCCTGGTCAGAATTTAATGTGACCAATCTAAACCCTAATTATGTGCCATGTGGTAAAAAATAATATACTTTATCCAAATCATTTTAAGCCATTTTAGAAAGGATATTAAAAGCTACACACAGAGAAAGTAACTACATCAGTAACTGCCTTTTTCATTCAGTGTACTCTCTGCAAATAAACCTATTCAGCCAAAATAAATCATCCTTATTATCTCAGCAAACCACTGCTGGTACACTTCTTAAAGTGTGGGAACACAGCACAGTCCAAAGGTGTCGAATTCTGGTGGATTGGAAACTATAAATCACCAGCGTGCTTTCATAGTTGTCTACCTCATGTTTGCTGGGATTACCCTCGAGTCCCCTGTGATCATGAAAAAGATTTAGTGGGGAAAGTAAACGAATGGCTGAATGAATGAACTGCATTCCACTTCTATTTACTTTTTTCTTATTCCAATTTATTTTAGCTATTTCATGACTGAGCCAGTGACAACTGTCTATGTTATGTTACATACCCTTTAAATAATCACATGATCAGATATAAGGTGATATGTGCAGGACAGGCAAATTGTTGCTTCCTAAATGTTTGATTTTGAAATGTTCAGGGATGTTGAACGTCTTCGTTCAATCCATACAGACTGACTAATTTGTAAATCTGTTGAGACCACACTTGATTTTGTTTAGCACCATGTCTGGGGAATAATCATTTTGGAAAATGAGGGACATTATGAGGGAACAATATTTGCACCATAGGGTGCATCGGGGTCCTTTGAAAAAGCCTCACTTTCTCTGGCTGTTTTACAATCACACAGAGCAATTATTGAACACAATGACTCCCACAAGATGGCTAACTATAGAATTACACATCCACAACCATGATTAACACATGGAAATAAGATGGTGGGTATGTTGTGGGCATCCTTTGACTTCTCTGAGATGTAAATCCAGCTAACTTAAAGAACAACTATCTATCAACAACTATGAAACTATTTTCAACTTTCTGTTCTATTTGCTGTGTCTTTGTCCATTAGCCCTAGATGCAAGCTGTTTGAGATTGACACCACTGGTTTTGTCCTAGGCCATAGGAGAGACCATAGTTTTGCAATTTTTTGTTAGCTATAAATGAAGTTCTTGAGACTGAGTTGTTGAGAAGTTCTGTTACTGTACTGTGTGTAGCAGATGCCAAGTGTGGTCACCCACACGCAGTGGACTTTCATACATACAGGCCTTAAAACGTCCAGCTGTAGCTTTAGCAATGCTGAGTGTGACTGACTTTAAAAATAAGGCACGTTTCACAAAAATACAAATAAATATCAGCTCTCTCTGAGGGATTGGGTGTTTCGAATGTATTGGACTGATAGAAATGGACAGAGAGAGATTCAGTCTTATAGACTTTAGCCAATCACAGCACGGCCCTGAATGAGAAATGACATGCGGCTACTTTGATGCATGAGTAAGTCTGCGGAGAAAATGGAAAGAAAAGACCGACAGAAAGTTACCGAAGTGGAAAAATAAGACGAACTTTATGACTCTCAGCAGTGTTTCTATGCTGGTACCTCTGCTCACATTGTAAGAAGTCTATTTTCACAAGACATTTCACCTTTGTGTCAGATGATTTTTTTTTTCCTCAAAGAGGGCTGCTGGCCTGCACACAGAAATACGCCTCTGGTGTGAACAGCACTGCTGCAACTCATGCGTGTAACTTCCACTACACGTCTGCTCTACTTTTGGTGTGAACCACTGTCGCAGTGTCAGGGAGCTTTTACTTGCAACCACTGTTCCTCTAGGCTGATGATACTGTTTGTCTGTGTTGGCCATATGTTGTCATCATCATTGCGTCTATTATGCCTGCCACAGTAAATCATTCCTTTTTTTTTTTTTTTTACTGCCGATGTAGCAGCAAATCAGGCACTGAGTCTCTGGCTCTTTGAAACTCTGCTAGTTCCATTGTGTTGCTTTGAAAACTCACATATAAAAGTGGTGATTGTCAGACCTCTTTAAAAGCTAAATGGCATTCAGCGTATTTGATATGACTCGCATGAATAGTTGCTTTTGTGATTCACTTACTTCAAAGCTCCTCTTCATGTGGTGTTTCTCTTATTTTATCCACCATTTATATCCACCCCAGTGGGGCGGGAGATTGGGTTTCTTAATGGAAATGATCCTGAATTTGTACAATGGAATAAATTCACATGTTTTTATTTCCTCTAAAATGCAGTCGTTTCCTTTGGCACCAAATTCCAGAAAAACACTTGATGACATGCATGCTCCCAAGTGTGCGTATTAACATGTGGTGATGTGTTATTGAATGAAAAAGTTTCTCTTACTTAACTTTTTAATACGCCTCCTCACAGAGGTCCTCTGTGTTTTCTGAGTCTGAGCGTCACTGTTCTTCACTTAAATTTTGGCATCGTCAATTAGAAAATAATATGATGGAATTAAAACAAGACAAGGACGGTCTAGTTTTGTAATTCAATATCCCGTGTTCCTTGCATAAAGTGTTAATGTTATTTAAGATGAGTATCACTCTCCTTTCTTTCTATTAGTTCTGCAGATTTGCTTGATATGAGATGAAACAGTGAAGTCATTGATACATTTAATCAGCCGATATTTCCATCAATACACTTTAAAATATTATCACAGTTCTATGTTTTGTGACAGAATGTGTGAATATGCAAAATGAACTGAATTCAATTATAGGTGACATACAGTAAAAAGGTCATCAACATTTACATTAATAGTTGTAGTGCTAAAAAATAATTAGATCAGGTCTGTTCTTCCTAGGGTGAATCTAATCAGGAGGAGAAAGAAAATTGTTGCTGTTACGAATTAAACTAGGCCTCTAATCTTTCACTGTTAGCAGCAGTTTTTATACAAATCCCACGGTCTTTCACCATGAAACAAATACTGTACTAAGTCCCTAAACAATGATTAGGCACACTACCGTATCTATTTATTGGTATTTTGAGTCATACGCACAGCACAACACACAAGGAGGCAGAGCAGGCTCTACCTCCTGAGGAGACTGCGGTCTTTTGGTGTGCAGGGGACACTCCTAAATACCTTCTATGACTCTGTGGTGGCGTCAGCCATCCTGTACGGTGTCGTCTGCTGGAGCAGCAGCATAACCGAGAAGGAGAGGAAGAAGCTGGACAAAGTCATCAGGAAGTCCAGCTCTGTCCTGGGCTGTCCTCTGGACTCAGTGCGAGAGGTCGGGGACAGAAGGGTCCTAGCAAAACTGTCATCTATGCTGGACCATGAGTCCCACCCCCTGCAGGACGTCCTGTCAGCTCTGCAGAGCAGCTTCAGTGACAGACTGCTCCATCCTCGGTGTGTGAAGGAGAGATTTAGAAGATCTTTCCTTCCTGCTGCTGTCAGACTCTATAATGAGCATTAACACACGAACATGATAACAATTCCGAAACTCCAGTGAAATATCAGTGCAATATCAATGTGCAAATTCAATTATTAGTGCAATATCATGTGCAACATTAATCCTCATCTCATAACTATGCCCATCTCATATTTATGTATGTACATACTACAGATCTTTCTTAGTTTTAGTTCTTAGTTATTCTGTTATTGGAATAGTGCCTATTTAATCTTGTTCCAGCCATATTGGCCTCTTACTTATATTTACTTACTGTACTGTACCCCTGCTGTTGCTGAATGCAATTTCCCCACTGAGGGACTAATAAAGGATTTCTTATCTTATCTTATCTTATCTTAAGTACACACACCAGAGAACTCCAAACCTAAAATGCCAAAGCTGAAAATCTATTTTTATTTATCATCTTACTTAAATGAGCTTCTTATCTTACGTAAATTATTAAATAATAATCAAATAATAATTTCCCCCTCAAGCATGCATTTATATAGAGTTGAATTAAGATGACTAATGGATGAAATTCTTTATCGTAATGACATGTTTCCAAACCACCAGAGGGTCCCCTCCCACTGCTCTCACTGTTACCATTATAAGTTGCATCCAAAATTGTGTGCATTTTATTTGGCTCCTCTTAACCTAACCTTCTATTAGCAGATGCTCTGTGGAGCTGATCTTCAGTTCCACTGATGTTACAGTGTTATACCAACACATCAATCAAGCAGACACTACAAGCATGCGTCCTTGAACACGTCAACACCGAACAGATCTTAAAATCAGTCATATGTTCAGAGAAGGAGAACAGAGGTGTAGCGTTTAGCCAGACGTCTATTTCTGCCCTTTTAACTCACTGACTCATTGCAGTGATGTAATCTTCTGTTACTGTAAAACCACATCAACCATTGATTTTGTGAATCAGTCATTAGTTTCCTGCTGGGTTGCGTCAGTCCAAAGGGATTATTAGTGTACAAGAATTAAACTTTAAACCCAACAAATTAATTCACACATTCAGTCTTAACAGACACTCACTTATTTTCCAACACTGTAGCCTTCGCTTTTGTCTCTGGGTTGTAGATACCATCGGTGCGCTCCTTATCTCCCTCTTATCTCACATGTTCTCTCGAGCTCAAACTCAATCACAGGGAGATTGCGCTGCCTGGACGTCCGGGTTCACAGCCTCAGAATGACCTCTGCGCAGCTCGGTCAGGCCCTGAGTGATGCATGCTAACCCTGACCTCAACCAGACACCACAGACTGACAGCAACATTATGGACAGGACTCCTTCATCCTACATCCTTGAAGAGTAGCAGCCATTTTCTGCCCACAGCCTCTCGGAAATGTTCACAGGGTGAAGAATGATTTTATCAATACCTCTTGTCACCTACAAGCCCCCACCGCCAACACGCTGCTCACTGTGAAACAAGAGGGCTGTCACATACACAGCTTGTGAAAATTTGCACATGCTAAAAGCACACACCACTGACACACTCTCACACAGACATGCTTTTTACTGAAAATCTTTGATATTGTTATAAACTCTTTTTTTTCGTCTTCTTCAGTTATAACAGTATAAGAAGTATAAGATCAATTTTATTTTCATTAGAAATTATGTTTATAAGGACTCTATTGAGACACTGGCTATACAGTACGGATACTTCTTTGGATTCTTTTACTGTACAGTATGTGTCCTAGAAGGTGTGTGAAAATGTGTGAATGTTTGTATTTCTGTAAACTGAACAGTGTCAAAATGCACACGTCCATACTTGCACCAGCTCATGCACATGCAACGTGTACGTATCCTCACACGTGTTTTCAAGGCCACCAGCCCTAGACACTCTCCTGATTGGGCACTTCTGTCTGACGAAGCCAATTGAAATTACTCATTTATCAGGAAAACTTGTCACTCTGGGGGTCATCCTCTGACTGAGGGTGGGGGCTCTGTCTCCGTGCAAAACTGGCCTGCATCTGAATAGCAAGTGCGATGCCCTGCAGTAATGATACACCGTCCTCATCATGCTCTGGTGACACACCACCCTCTCTCTAGCAGATACCAGACCGCTGACTCACAAGCAAAGCATCGTCACCAACAATGACCTCATTCAAAAATAGAGAAAGATGCGTCATTGTAAACAGTGAGAAACTGTCTCCGGAAAGAAGCACTGAGTGAGCTTGTGGGAATAGAAACTGACAGATAATCCTTCACTTATGAGGCGACAAAAAGTTGTTACTCACAACTTAAAATTAAGCCACACACTTAGAAAAAGTGCAAATCATGAAGCATACGAAGTTCATACTAAGTATTAGCATTTTAGTGACTCATGCGGTGGCCTCTTCATTCATTATCTTCATTAGATCATCTTAACACTATTTTACTTTATTTAAATAAGACTGAAAACCCAATATTTATGAGATTCAAGAAGAAGGTGTGGACATTCACAGGGTAACTGGAAAAATGAGAGAAAGAGGCGTTTGGATCTTTATCCCATTGAATGTTCTCCATTTCTTCCATTTGGTTCATTGAAATCATTGAAATCATCATCACAGTTTCCTCTGAGCTTTAACTGTAGCTTTCCTGTCTCCTTTGTCAAAAGCTTGCTAAAGAGGCTTTCCCTTTATCATTATGAAATGAACATACACAAAAATACAAATTAACAACTAGTCAGATTATACTAATATTCAGATTATACTAATATTTAAGGGCAAGCAAACCCTTATTGTGTGATACTCATCACTGTTGTAATACTGACAATTGTGTATAGCATTGCAAAACATCATGCGGCCATAAATGTTTTCAGGTTGACATGCAAAATGATTTATGGATTTTTTCAAACTTTAAAATCCAAATAAAATACATGCATACATACATGTTACGGTAAGGTTTTTAAATTAACACAGTAACAGAACAGTAATAATTAAAAGTAAGACTGTGAACCTCGTAACATTCCTGGTTGTTTTCTGACCGGAGACCTTCGCTGTGTGTTACACTCCTTTCTTGCCCCTACATTTCCCGTCTAAATCTACACTGTAAGCTGTCCAATAAGGGCAAAGTTCTGTTGTTGCATGCCTGTATCAGATTATTTGGGTAGACAAACATCTAAAAAGTCTGTTTCTAAATGCCAGTGGAAATGCTTTTACAGTAAGAAGGGGACTATGAGGTGATAGTGTTAAGTATGTGTGGTAGCTCGCTACACATAAATTCATTTACAGGCAGAACAGCTGAGACAGAATGCTTACTTGTAGCTGACATTACAACGGCTCATTAGATGTCCTTGCATCCTGCTTGCTTTTCTTTTTTTTCTTCACTGTATATGTTTATGTTTTGAAGTAGGACTCCATGCTGGTGTTAATGAGATGAAAAAATGTTTCTGCTTCTTCCAGTGTCAGAAAAGAAATCAAAGTCTGCATTAAAAGGATGAAATAAATAACAGGAAACATAGAACCTGAATCACAAAACCTCAGAGATGGGTGAAGTGGAGACTGGGTTTTACATAATGGGAAAAAAACATGAAATGTGTCTAAACTATGGGATTAAACTCATTTATTAATGTGGGTATAACTGAAATCACCCAGTTTGCCAAAGAGAAATAATTCCTTACCACATTGGACTTAAGTGATATTCACAAAACACACTTTTGATTGTATGTAACTTATGTTCTTTATCTTTAAATTTATCGCAACAAGTTTATTGATTAGCATGGACTTTGTCTCAGCCCTTTTACCCACAGCTCACTCGTTATATGCACTAGTTTTGTACCACTTTTTCCCCTTAGCTAGGATTCATATTTCTTCTAACAGGAGACATTTCATTTCTACAGTAACTTCCTAATACAGTTCCATGCAACAATAGCTGGTTTTAAATTGGTGTTTGTTAGATGAATCAAATCCATTTCACCATCTTGTTATGGATGAGACACACAAGCTGTGAGTGGAAGGATGTCAGGCTGTGGGCAGGGGAGCAGCTGTCAGTTTGTCGCACTTGGCTAGTTAGTACCAATTCAAAGTACTCGGCTTTGTCTGTTTCACTTGGCTGGTTAAAAAGAGAGACACTGAAATAAAGCTACAGTTTTTTTTTCTCAACATTTCAGAACACTTTATTATACTGCGGCTTAAATCAGTGCACTGATCTGTTAAAACTGTAGAAAAAATAAAAAATCAGGGTACACTCCAGAAATTATTGACGACCAGAAATGGGATTTGAAAGTGTCCCTTTACATGTGGTACTGAATAGTGTACTTACAAGCAAATACTGATAATTGTGTTTTGAGTTAGAATTATGTGATAGTAGCCAGCAAAATAAAAATAAAAAAACAAAACTGGACAGATCTATATTTTCATTGATTCATCTGTGAATCTCCACTGAGCCAAGTAATAGTCAATTACAAACTGGACAGTGCAAAAATAGAGAAAAGGGAGAAGAAGAAAAACAGCTCATTTACATTTTGTAGTGGTCAAACAGCTTGCACGTGCAGGAAATAATGATCATGAAAGGCCCAAAAAGGTTCAGACGTTGCTGCTAATGATATTGAAATTCAAATTTGAAAGCAGTGCCCTATTATATTTGCATGGTATCAGAAATTTAACTTGCTTTGCTTGGAAAAGACAAGAATACCTCCCCTGTGACTCTCTTTCTCTCAATGTAATGCCAGTACCAAATCAAACACAGCAGCTTTATGCAGTTATTGGTTAGAAACCACACTCCAAGCTGACCAAAGTAACAGTTGCAGTGGTCTAACTAATTAGTGCATATTCAATTATCATCTGCAGATAATAAACAGCTTGCTAAGCAAGTTTGCTGCTGTGTTTATACATGTAGGTGGTTGGTGCAATCTGAATGAGATCAAGAGGTTGTCTGCAGATGAAACACTTGAATATTAATAGTTTGTGTGTGTGTGTGTGTGTAATGAACTTGACCTATGCTTCTTCTGAGAAAAGACTCAATACTGTGTATTACTGAAATTGAGCTAAAGAAATAATTATATATGTTACACTGGACCGTAAGAGGTCATTTGAAATAAATTACTTCAGTACAAATGGTCAGTACTGTACTTTAAGTAGGTTTAAAATTACCTTATTATGAAGTACTATAGAGACAAATAAATACATGAACGACCAACAGACAAAATAGATGGAGTACTATAAACACAGAAAAACAAATAAAAGAGAATAAGAAGAATAAGTCTATTAGCGTTAAAAGGATAAATCATTCTCACCGTTTTTAGTTGTTAGTTAAAAAAAAAAAAAAAAAAACAGTGACATTTATACATAATCGTAATGGCATTTTCACTTAGATTGTGAGGCTGGGAAACTGTGTCATCTAAGAGTAGGAGAAAAAACAGATTTTAATTACAAATATAGAAGCAACGCAGTTGAGTCATACTGACTGACACACTGTTTTCAGCTTCAAAACATTAACACAACTGTCTCAGCAGATATACAGTCGCCCCTGACACTGGCTCAAGGGGAGGATGCTGTGTCCTGTTATTACCCCAGTGAAATGCTAAAATACTGCTAAAGATAAGCAGTGACAAAACACTGTATGCAAAATAAGACTGAGGCAAAAAAAAAAGACTATATGGTAGCTACAGTACGGAGGCCTGCCTTCATCTAATCTGTTCTTTGCACTAGTCATGGTGTCTTGTGTATGTTTATGCTGCAAGGCTGGAGAGAAGGGAACAAGGAGAAGGCTTGTGATGCATACATGTGGTGGGTATCCCTCCCACACTGGAATCCATAAAGGATTCTGGTTTATATTTGGAGCTGTTGCAAGATTGCTGGCATTATCAAGAAGTGACCTGATTTGATTTATATCTCATTAATCTCTCTCTCCCTCTCTCTCTCTCAAGAATAGCATACATGCCGACCTTCCTCTGTCACACACGTCTCTTACTCTACAATCTCTCATCATACCATGCAGTGTGAAAGCCAAAGCCTCTGACATTCACTCTTCACCAAAAAAAAAAAAAAGTTCATAATCAGCGGGCACTCAAGCATTAACTGAGTGAAGAAAAGGCTTCAGGCAAGTTCCCTCTCACTTTCCTCACCTTTCAAATGAAGCTCTGAATGTGTTTGTGAAGGCTGAGGACAGGAAATGTTTGTTGACCATGGAAAGAGAGCAGAAGGAAATCACTCAGTGCTTCTTGCCAAGCAGCAGCGACACCAGACCTATTTTAGGGGGCTTTAGCCCCACTAGAATTTCCTGTAGCCCAGCTAAATAATTCATTCAGCCTTTTCTGGCTGATTTATAATGCAAAAATACGATACAGGCTTAAGAAATACAGTGCTCATGAAAAAGGCTGAGACTAGGACCCAGTGGAAACTGCTGTGCAGCACACTGTGTGCACTGGTTAAACCAGCAACAGACTTGTAACTGTGCATTCAGTGAGGATAAAAAAAGGAATAAAAGAATGGTATGATGAAACATGGGACTTATACAGCCCAAATGTCTTATCTATAACACACCACTCGTAAAATTATGGCAGGCTATCAGGGTGAACGCCTTAGCTGATTAACTCACAGGTTCCTCTTGAAGCAGATACTCTAACCATAGACACAAGACACCTGATTTTTAAACCAGTAAGCATCTTGAAATAGATTTATTAAAATGTTAAATAACAGTCAGTATGATTGTTTTATATGACTGGTAAACCGGCATGAATGTTCTCTTCGCTATGTCCATTTTCATCAGGTGTTTGAGAAAAACTGTCCTTTTTTTTTCCAAAAACTTTTTTTCAAAAAGTTTCTGTGTGTGTTATGAGGTTATTGCACTGAGTGTGTACATACTCTGGATGACAAGAAGAACTGAGCAATATCAGCAAGACAGCTGCTGTATTTATGCCGCATGGGTATTGATTAGTTGTGACATGCAAAGAGATGAGCCTCTTGTTTCTGTGGCTGCCAAAGTTAATTCCCATTGGTTACCTTTAAGTGGTCTGATAGCAGATCCTCAGGGAGGGTTTGTGGGAAAATAAGTGAAGAGATGATTGATGTAACTACACCCTTATGTAAGGAGCCATGTGGCACATATGATTCTTTACAGGTATATTTGTTAGTGCCTCCTTTAGTCAGTTCATACCAGGCCTGTGCAGTAGCTAAAGCATTCAACTCTGTTACAGCAATATAAAATGCAACACGTTGTCAACATAGACAAAGATTTGTGATTAGGCATTATGACTGTAATGCATAATCACAATTATGTGCACCATTGTTTGGCACCTTTTGAAAAGTATCAAACGAATGACCCATCTACCCACACTAGTCTCACTTAAATGAACTGCTTCATGTCTACAATTACATCATCTACGGAAAAAAGGTTTTCTTTTTCTTTTTTATGTTATTATAAGAGAGTTTATAGAGTTAATGAGTTGAACTCAATAACTGCCAATCTATGTGTCATTGTCTCCATTTATATGCTCACATTTGGCATCAAATTATTTCACACGTACTATTTCGATTGTTTTTTCATTTTATGCTGACGACACCCAGTTATATGTTGTTAAATATGTTATTAATATATGTGTTAAATCCAAAGCATGCTGATGTTTTCACAAAAGTTTGCTAAAATCTATGTTGCTGAATTTGGAAACCTAGGCGTACAATAATGACAAGTTACAGTTACTTTTCAGAAACTCTTGGCATCTTTGGACAAGACGTGTGTAAGATTTTATGCCTTTTTTGTCATCTAAGATGGCATGCTGCTAAACAGCTGTACACAGTTGTATGCAGTCATGTACTGTGTTTCTCCATACACATGGCTACAGAGTGAATTATTTCCATCTCATAAACCAGAAATTAATTCAGAAATGTTGCAGATCTTGCTCTTCAATTGTCTGCAGTCTTGCTAATCTGGGTCATGCTTTAGTTCTCTCTTCCAAACAAAGATACAGCTGGCAGCTGATAATCTGTTAGGACAAAAGTTTAAAAATGCATTCTTTTCTTAATCTCATTTTCCTTATCTCTTTTTATCTAATTTCTTCACTGCACCACGCAAATCCAATTTTGCTGCTTTCATTGTCAGCATGAGGACGTATTGTATTGTTTTGCTTTGTAAATCAACTTCGTCTTTTCTGCTGCCACAATTTGGATTCTGTTCTGCTGATTCATTGTTTATGTCCTTTCAAGGTTTGATCTTGATGAAAAGAAGGATGAGTAAATAGTGGAATAACGTACAAGGATTCCTTATCCGAGGGATAGTTATTCACAAGTCCAAACTGTGCAGCATATTTTCTACTTAGTCGTGCTATTGATAGAATTTCACCTTGAAAAAAACATTGAGTAAAAAGCATGCACCATAAACATTCCTGAAAATTTTCAACTTTTTTTCATTAAAACTTCTTTCTGAAAAGGTCAGTAGAACATGGAAGCAGAAGACTCATATTGTGCCCTAGATTGTACAACAGTTAATTTGTTTTGCGCACAGGTTTTAATTCCTAACAAATTAAAGTTGCCACAATGGAATGTGATTTTCAGCCTGGTGTGTGATCCCCCTCACATTTGCCTGGTCCCCTGCATGAAAACACATTCCTTCTGCACCCGCAGGCTTTGGCTGCTTGGAATTTGAATTTTGTAATTGAAGAATTAATGGAGTCAGTAATCAACCAATTAATCAGTAGTTACAGTAATAGCCTGACGTCTTTAAGTGAAGAGCTTTTTATTGCAGATTAGTCGGTGTTGAACATACTGTATGGAAGAAGAAAACACTGTAATCCCACATTCATGTGGCTGATTTATTCTATTCTGTTCAGAAAGCAGCTACCATGTTAATACTGTTACACCACAAAAAAATTTCAAAATGAGGTTGCAGTTTTTTTTGGTTTGTTGTTTTGTGCATTGTCATCTATAATTTCTCAAGTATTTCTAATTTCCCTTTTAGCTGTCTAAACATACAGGTGTACAACCTTTATCATACACCTGTATGTTTTCTTACATACAGGTGTACAACCCTTATCGTACACACCTTGTTAGAATTTCAGAATTTGAGTTTGTGTTTTAAACTAACAGTGTCAGTGACAAGTGACCCAATGACAATGAATAACAATGTTTATATTTGATTAATCTACTTAAATATGACAGCCGTTTCACTTTATTCATCAAACACATCCCAAGAGAACCCTTGTCTCTTAGAGCTCATATGATTACGCTGTTTTTAGTTTAAAACGTGTTTATGTGTCATAGTTGTCTAGATGACAAATATAGAGATTTACTGTAGCTATTTGTAGCTTAACACATGCAGCTCGGTAGATCAGTGTTCATCACTGTCATTTCACTACAGGTTGTAAATCTAGCACTTTCTGTGTGAAGTTTACATTTTTTTTTCTTCATGTTCACATTGATTTTCTGAATGTGCTCCAGTTTCCTCCCACACTCAAAAACATTCAGGTCAGGGAGATTAGAGACTCTATAAATGTTTCTCTTTATCTGTGCTAGCTCTGTGACTCACTTCCGACCTGCCCAGAGTGTTTCCTTGTCTTTCACTTTCACAGAAAAAAGGAAAAAAATAAATCAAGCTTTCTCTGGCAGTAATGAAAAATAATATGTACAAATGAACTCTGACAACTATAAGATAAACAACCTTTGTTGAAACTGCCATTGCTCTATTCAAACAGTGATGCTATGCCTATTACTTTATTTACTCATTTGCTGTATTAAACTGCTGTGTATGTATTAGTTAACACTGCAGTTATAATCTAGTCTCAACAATAAACTGGTGAAGTCACTCAGGGGTGTCACACGTTAACACTGAAACTAAGGTAATTAGCACAAGAGTGGTGTAACACGTTACCCTCTCATGAATCCGTATTTCCACAGGAAGGCTGGTTTTTGATATTTAATACTTAAAACCATCTATAAATTTATTCTAGACACAATTTTTTCTTAGCTGTATCTATAAAACTCATTTAATTCAATCTGAAGCTCCATCTCAGTGGTATGGTGTTCACATGTGACTTATGACCAATAAAAACTGCTTTGCTGTCTTTATGATTCAATTATTGTAAGAGGTTCATTCTATGTCTACGCACTGTATATTTTGTATTCAGGTCACTTTTAAAACTCACTTAATGACTTCTCAATTTTAAGTTTTGCTTTCCAGGTGAAAGATTTTAGTTTTAGCTCCACAACCTGTATTGTTACTTTGCTGTCTCATGTTTCTGCTTATCACTTACTGTATACTGTAACCATTAACCATTAATCACTGTCCAGCCATGAAAATTTGAAAAACTTCAAGGAATAATGGTGTTATCCAGTAGAAAACAAGAAGATAACATACACTGAATCAATTAAACATCTGTCATTCATTCAAACATAGCTTCCATGGCATTATCTCTCTTACATACAGTCAATCTTAATTAAAGAACAAATTGTTTGCATTTCCTCTATTTCCTCTGGTGTGATACATAAAGAGTTGCACAAACAAATTCCCCAGTTGCATTTTGGCTTGTTTGTTTGACATTCCAGTCGCATACACGCCTTTGAGGAACTGTGTGTTGTAATCAGACGTTTCCAGATATCTCGACTCGATTGAAGGACTGGTGGGTGGCGAGCTTCCTTATTATTTATGTCCCCCCAGTTTCAAATATAAATCACACGACACAGCAGTCATAGCAGCTTTTCTACCCTCCCTTCCTCCTCCTGCAGAGATACAGCACAGAAGTTGGCGGCTTCATTGTGATTTTGTTTTATGTGACTGAGACTGAGAGTGCGAGGACAGTGCTCCCAGAAACAGAATGGGATATAAGACACTCCATCAAGGTTGCAAGTTTGTGTGTGCGGGCATATGTGTGCATGGCTGTTAGTGGCTACAACAGATACACAAACCTAACAAATATAATTAGGTAAAAACATTCAAATTTTACTTTTTTGGATTAGTAATTTGCTATGTTTTCATAATTTTATATATCACTAAGTATTTCGGTTGTAATGTTTAGATTGTAAAATGTGCATTAGGGCCATATATTCAATTGTATTCTAATTTATGTCTTCTCTCGTCTGTCTCTCATTTCATTTCAGTGGGCCCAAATCCTCTTTTCAAAGAGTGGAAGACCATTCAATGAATTATGAATGTTAAACAAGATGACCTCCTATCAGCAGCAGCAGATGATGCGAGGTCCTAGGTGGAACCGGGCCTTGTCCGACCCTTTGTTTGTGCTGCTTCTGGCCCTCCAGCTGCTGGTGGTGGCAGGGCTAGTACGTGCTCAGACGTGCCCCTCTGTCTGCTCCTGTAGTAACCAGTTCAGCAAAGTCATTTGCACCCGCCGAGGCCTGCGGGATGTCCCTGATGGCATCTCTACCAACACACGCTACCTGAATCTGCAAGAAAATCTCATTCAGGTCATAAAGGTGGACAGCTTCAAACACCTAAGACATCTGGAGATCCTGCAGCTGAGCAAAAACCACATACGCAAAATTGAGCTGGGAGCCTTCAATGGACTGGCCAGCCTCAATACCTTGGAGCTTTTCGATAACCGCCTCACCACCATCCCAAACGGGGCATTTGAGTACCTGTCCAAACTAAAGGAGCTTTGGCTGAGGAATAACCCCATAGAGAGTATTCCCTCCTATGCTTTCAACAGAGTGCCCTCGTTACGGCGGTTGGACCTTGGGGAGCTCAAACGGCTCTCCTACATATCTGAGGGGGCCTTTGAAGGGCTGAGCAATCTGCGCTACTTAAACCTGGGAATGTGCAATCTGAAGGAAATTCCCAACCTTATTCCCCTGGTGAAGCTGGATGAACTGGAGATGTCGGGGAACCAGCTATCCGTCATCCGGCCTGGCTCTTTTAAGGGGCTCATCCATTTGCAAAAGCTGTGGATGATGCATGCCCAGATCCAGACCATAGAAAGGAACTCTTTTGATGACCTGCAGTCACTAGTGGAGCTCAATCTGGCCCACAACAACCTTACTCTCTTGCCCCATGACCTCTTCACTCCTTTACATCACCTGGAGAGGGTGCACTTGCACCACAACCCGTGGAATTGTAACTGTGACATCCTCTGGCTAAGCTGGTGGCTTAAGGAGATGGTACCAGCAAACACCAGCTGCTGTGCCCGCTGCAGCTCACCTCCCCACCATAAGGGACGATACATTGGCGAGCTGGACCAGAACTACTTTCACTGTTATGCTCCTGTTATTGTGGAGCCTCCTGCGGACCTAAACGTGACGGAGGGAAGCGCTGCAGAGTTGAAATGCAGAGCCAGCTCTTTGACTTCAGTAAGCTGGATTACACCCAATGGTTCCATCATGACACACGGTGCATACAAGGTCAGAATCTCTGTGCTGAATGACGGCACTCTGAACTTCACTAATGTTACCATGCAGGACACAGGCACATATACATGTATGGTCAGTAATTCCGCAGGTAACACAACAGCATCTGCCACACTCAATGTGTCCTCGACAGAGAACAGCAGCTTCAGCTACTTCACCACAGTGACAGTGGAGACCATAGAAACGCCACATAACGAAGGCTTCACCACTACTGTGCAACAGAAGGTGGGACCCACCCCCTCTGCTGGTACATGGGAGTCTATTTCACCCACCTCTACAACTACCACAACATTTCGGACCCCACTCTCCACCCGTGCCACAGAGAAAACTTACACAATCCCAGTCACAGAGCTGGGTGGGGAGGGCTCATTAAACGGCTTGGATGAGGTGATGAAGACGACCAAGATCATCATTGGCTGCTTTGTTGCAATAACACTCATGGCAGCTGTAATGCTGATTATCTTCTACAAGATGCGTAAACAGCACCACCAGCAGAACCACCATGCACCCATACGCACTATTGAGATCATTAATGTGGATGAGGACTGTGTAACAGGAGGCCCCGGCATGGAGGGCCACCTGACTCTGCCTCCTCTTGAGCATGAGCACCTCAACCACTATAACACCTATAAGACTGCATACAACCATGCCTCCACTATCAACTCCATACACAGCTCAGCGCACGAACCTTTGTTAATCCGGGCCAGCTCAAAAGACAATGTACAAGAGACCCAAATCTAATACTTTTTTGCAAAATGAGACATTATAAAACTGATGGAATTACATAAAGACATTACAGACAGGACATTGCCGATAACTGGTTGTGAGGACTGTGGCTCAAACGTGGAGAAACAGACTCATGTTTGGCAAATCAAGTGGCTGGTGGTGTTTATTCAATGACTTTGGGAATTAGGGTATGTCTACTGTTTCAAGAAGTGTCTTTACAAAACAGAAGTTATTTATTTAAGAAAAAAAAACTATTGTGGTTAAATCAAGAAAAACTGTATTCTGCAATTATTTTTTCAGCACTTAATTCATGTTTTTTTTCTCTTTCTCTCTCATTTCATGGGATTGGTTTTACTAATATGCTTTCAAACTCTGAAGACATCTGTCGAAGAAAAAACTCCTGAAGCAAATTATTATTCTATTGTTTTTTATTTTTCTTTTCTGGTAAACTGCAGACTGTGGATCAGATGAGATAGTAACCTCATGTTCCCCATGTATCAAAGAAATCTAGAGCACATTAGTGATTTTCTCCAGCTGTGGATTAAGTGATGAAATCTTTGTGACCATCTGTAACTGGGATGAATTAAACACTTGTTCATTATTTTTACAGTGATTGACAGAACTGTCAGTGATAAAAATTTGATCATAATTCACTTTTTAATTATATCTGTCACATACATATTAGGCACTCTGCTCTGTCATCAAGAAACTGAGGAATCTAAATGAGCGAAATATGTCCTGCGTTCTGCTATTGTAAAAGTCAAGGCGCACTATTAGAAGTACATTTTACTTAAATTAAATTCTATAGATTAACTATGAAAGAAAAATTTGTCTTTGTGTTCCTAACGTACATGCAATATATAGTTTCACCCCTGATCGCCACCTGTTTTGACTGAAATCTCAAGCTTCTCAGAGACACAGTCATAAAGAAAAAAACATTTAATTGCATTAAGATCAATTCTGACCCCTGAAGGTCGTGATACAGGAGCAGCATTGATGGGTACTTCAGAATTAATAATTAATAATGGTGGTTAAAAATATAGGGAAAGATGTAAAAATCAAGTCAAGTGAAAAATGCAGATGATCTTAAATTCTGGTAAAGGTCCACTGCCTCCAAATGTTTCCACTGTATAATGGCCTCACCTTTACCTTACGGTGCTTTGTACTGCTGCATATGAAGATGATTGCTTTGAAGCCACCCTTTTCATGTTTGGACCCCTTACCTCATCTGCAGTACTGCAGGATAGAGTGCTGTCAGAAGCAGACTGATGAGCTGAAGAAAGAGCATAAACCCTTTATACAGCTGTCTGAGCACATTGCCTGTCATCTGTGTGCCACATTTCCACATGGGCAGTGCCTGGCAGTCCCAGATTCACACTCTGCCCCTGCCAACCATAGGACTTGGCCCTGAGCGGGAGGGCTTATGCTGCAAGAGGCTTTAGGGGTGAGTGTGTGGGATCGGGCATCAACCAGATGTTTGGGTTGCACCTGTGTCTCTCCCTCTCCCTTAGCGACAACACAATTTCCATTTTAATTGATGTGCCCATGGGCTTTGGATGGACACAGCTCTGCAGGCGCCCATACCCTGGAAACCATTTCAAAGTCCCCACCATGAAAAATGGTGCCAGGCACCAGAAATGCAGAGAGTAAACAGATGTCAGATGCTCCAGGTTTATTTTTAGCAAATAGGTGCAGCTCCCCTAGCAGTAAAATATATATAAAGGTCAGGGAATTGCCATGTTTCATTCAGTTTTGTCTTTACAAAACATTAAGGTGTTGTTGTAAGGAATTATAAAGAGGAGAAAATACCTCATAAAAACTACTGCTACAGACAGTGCCATGTACCTTCTGAGAAGTCACCATGGATGCCACTATCCTGAAAACTGGAAGTGGTACTCCACCCAAAATTCAGAAGAAGTTGTGAGTTTCACACATTCATCCTCTATGGGCTTGAAAGGTGTCTGTATGCAAAGATCTGATGCTGTGATCATCCTGGATTAATGGCTGTTACAGTTTAATTCCACTGGTGGCAATGTTGGTTTTCACAGCAGAAATAAATTATCAACACATCCACGTAAACTTTGCAGACTACTCATGCTGCATAATCTGTATCTCTGTTGTCCATTTGTATGCTCAGTTTTTTTTTCCACACTGATATATTTCACCAAAATATGGCTAAAACACTGCTTCCATCTCAATACTCATGGAGAACACTGTCAAGCTTAGGAGCTGTGACAGGCATAGGTCCATGTATATTACAGTGCCCCCCTCCTCCTCCTTCTGCCATTGGTCAAAGCCACTCTGGACTATATGATCCAGTCTCATTTAGAGCTTCTGCCACAACATCTATGTTTGACAAGAGTGCACACTCACAAATTAACAAAAATGTCATCAGGAGGACATAAACCTTTCATAACCACCTTTAAAGCCTACCTGAGGTGAGTGCTGTCTATTCAAAAACACAGACTTTAACCTAAAACACAAATAGGCTACTTCCCATAGTTCACAGTTTCAGCATATTTCAAGCAGCAGTGAGAATAAATCAGGAACAGAACTAGTTAGAACTATAATACCATATCTAGGATATAAAAAAAGAATGAAATTAAACAACAAGATAATAATCTAAAGCCCTATTCCCACAGGACAAGTATTACCTGGGGTCCTCTTGTGATATGTAATACAATAATTGCATAGATTATATATGTTAATAATCCATGTCCTGCAATTTGTTAAGCAGAAACTTCTTTGCCTTCCTTTACCTTCCATAACACAGAGGGCATTTGTTAATATTAGTCCTATGTGAAACTGATTTCTTCTTCTTTTATAATTTTCTTTAGATGTTTCTTACTCTTCCAGGTTAAGTATTATGGAGGCTGTAGTTAAAATGATCATTGCACCCTTTGGGGTCCAAATTAGAGTGCTAATGTATCTACTCTCTACGGAAACCCACTGTATGTTTCAAAATAATTTGATTTGTTCTGGGGTTTGATCTGTTCAGTAAATGTAACAAGACTTTTTTTTTTTAATTCACTTTGAATGTGCTGCACACAACACAGATGTGGAGGGTAGATTCCTAAATAACATGAGGTACCCAGGTGATTTAAGTCCGGACTCGATGAGATAACTGATTACCCCAAATCATGCTTTTTTTCGCTGCCGTCAGGACACTATTTATCCCATAATTGCACTTCTGTGGAGTCTGGCACATTTGTAGACCCTAGAATGACCTGGATGTGTGTCATTTAGACTGTGTTTGAGTTCTTAGTGCTGGGATGTGGATCACATCAGTTGACATAATAGAGTGTAACCATCTTCCCCTTTTGCTTTTAGTTGGAGGTAAATCGTCTGAAAATTTAAATGGTAAATTTGTTGCATTTTAGTCAAGCTATCTCATGTATGTAAGATATCTAAATATTTTTGGTCAATATTCTTTTTGTTTCCACATTCTTTTCTTTTTTTCTGAGAGGGAATGCTGTTCTAGTGGTAGATTTATATACAAAATACATTTTGAGAATAAAACAAAACAAAAACAAAAATTTTTAAATTTTGATTTTACATGTGCCAACAACCTGTTCTAAAAGTGAAAAAGAGAAACATGCTGTAAAAGAATAAGAGACTGATTTTCATGTAAGCATTCTTTCATGACCTTTAAAAGATATTGAGATCGATTATAGAGACCAGAGTTTGTAGTTCATACACAAAATATGGTTAAAATAAACTATTGTTGTTTTTCTGTATTGTCTGATTCTTGTTTTCATCCTCTATCCACAAGAGGAATGACAGAGGCAGAACAGCATAACACTGGAAGGCTCATATTTTAGAAACAAAGCTTAAGTACAGTATGTTCTTTTCACTCACACACTTTCTCAACCATGAATTATCTGCAAAGCCAATATTTATCAAAGCCTTTTAAATCTTTATTTTATGCTTTTCAACTATCAAATTTGATTCAAGTATAATGATAGCTTAATGACCGTTACCATTCTATCATCAAAATTAGAAAAAAGGATTAAAAAAAAGGATCTTTGATGGCTTAAATCCTTCTTTATATACCTATTTTTTTTAATATGCGGCTGTCATGCTTTACAACAGTATCTATGAAAATGTAGATTCATCGTAACAATGCAATCAAGTGAAGTGTTACACGAAATTAGCATGAAACCAGTTCTGCAAGCACAATTAAATTATAGGCATTTGTCTTCGTACAATTGCTGCAGGGATGTACTGATATGCACAACTATGCAGGACCTTACAGGACTAAATGTGTACTGTACATAACAATGTATAAAGCACACCACATACCAGCACAGACAGAACACTCACTGTATTATACTGTCATTCTGTCATATTATTAATTTAAAAACAAACAAGTTAAAATGATTCGGCTTTACATAAAACACTGATCCGACTACTTCACAACTTTCTAGATGAGGTGATAACTGCAGTGCTTAGTATCATGCTTTGGGCACATGTGTGTGCCACCTATAAAATGTTTTGTTTTTCTTACCTTAACACTGAAAATAGTTACTTGGGGAGAATGGGTCTTAATTTGTTTTTTAAAAAATATGCTGGTAAACAGGAAGAAATCAGAAATAAGTAATGCCACAAATAACATTGACAAGAAAGAGCAACAGCTGTTTCCATGTAAACCTATTGTTTGAGGATTTACCCTTAATCTGTTGTAAATGTGCTACTTCTTTGGCCCGAGCATCTTAGTGTAACCAATCTACGACTCTGACTCAAGCACTCACAGTACACCTAAATAACTTCACTGTTATGCATTTTCCATTAATGCCATTTTCAAACTGCACATCCATAATTCTTATTATCCAGGAAAATCCAGTCACCATACTATTTTATTATCTTACAGAGACCTAATAAAACTGAATTAGTAAAACATCATGTGATTGGGATCTTATCCTGAACAGATTTCAGCACAAGCTAAACAAGATGAGCACACTTTCTCCATCATCAGCATTCATAAGCTATTGTTCCACTTGGTAATTAGCCAAATAAAATAAGATTGGGATCATCATGTGATCAAGTCATATCACAAAGCACAAGCCATCAGTAAACATTTGGACCCAAGAGTAATTACATCCCCTTTGGGCCAATCAGAAGCAAGTAAACAATGGTTGTACAGCAGTGCCACACTTGAGCTTAGGGATTCATGGGATCTCGATCAGTGAAACTGAAAGATGTCTGACATTCAGACAAGTGATGGATGATAGCGAATCCATAGTCTGTTCCCTTTATTTCTAGGGGGGCAATAAAACATCCGGATTCTACCAGCAGATGTTAGAAATTGATAATTACTTCATAGAGGTTGTATGTTTTTACATTAGTGATTTCAAGATAACTCTCTCTCTCTCTCCTTCATGCTACAGAAAACAGATCAATATTGTCACAATCATATGACACTGTAGACATGTACAGCTTTGCTACCAAAGGAAGTTGTGTAGCAGTTTGTCTCTTAATATTTACTGAATGATACATGATCATCCAATTATTCCCCAACTGTAGCAGCTTCCACTGAGATGTCATACTCCACATCAAGCGTGACAGACTTTTTTGTTTACCTTATGCTTGCAGATGTAGCATGTCCAGACGTATTTGACTGGGGTGGCCTGAGGGAAGCACTGATTTATGCAGGGTTGGCATCAGCACACACATGCATGCATGCATGACTGTGAAGTATCTGAAAGTGAAAAAAGCATGAGAACGTATTAATTAAGTACAATATATTTTACATAAAAACATTGAAATATTAAGGCATAACAAGGTTCACATTTGGCAACAGGGGCTGCCATATCACTATCTGCTGGATGGTTCTCGTAATCAGTGTGTCTGAGAAAGGCCGACTTGACAGACCTGAGGCAATACAGGGATCAGTTGTATGACTTTACTTCTCTGACAAATTACTCACATTACACACAAACTACACTTTTTCACACATGCGATAATGGTTGGATATTGCTCTGAATGACAGTACAAGCAATTGCATATAAGTACAGCAACAGTGAAACATCCACATCCTATGTCAAAGCAGATAAGGTTTTATAGAAGATAAATTCATATGTACCCTGATGTACAGGTAATGCTGAAGCATCCTCATCACCAGTATCCTTGTCTGGGTGTACAAAAATACACAAGTCATTATCAGAATGATTTTTAAAAAACAAAAAACAACCTTTTTCTGCAAAGTGGTGTGATACCCAACCCAGCTGGCCAAAATGAAATGAGTATTACACCTCTACACATATAAATGACAAGCTTCAACTTTAGTTTCCATATCTGACAATTAACCACAATGTCATTGTTTTTATCAAAGCAATCAAGTAAGTGCTTACTAGAGAAATCTGGAACTATTAGGACTCTCCATAGCCATGTGTGCAAAGTATCAAGCTGTCTCTCATCCTCTGACTGGAGACTGTCGCTGCTGGCTGTTCTGTTTTGAATTTCTTTCTTTGGAAGAAATCATCTTTTTATACTATAATAGTCGCAGAAAGCACCTTGCACCTATCTATGCGTGAATGACTGGCAGGTGCAGGCTTTACTAAGGCCTACAACGTTACAGGAGAAACATTTACATAGCTAGCGTTAGCATCTTTGAAAGTAGCCAAACAACGGCGACAGGTTTGCTAGCAAACCTGTCGTGATGACGACCCTGCCCAACACCTTCTCATGAAAGTAAAAAAAGAAAGGGGAAGCTTTTTAGCTTACTACAGCTAAAACGTCTTTAACCACTGGCACCGTGTGTGTATATCAAGCAGTGCACTCACATCTTTTAGAAGCGACAAAAGAAAAGACAACTCCAGTACAAAGCACCCATAGTCCGCGGGAATTCAGACACTCGACGTGGCTAACCACAGCCTTCAAAGTCAAAACAACGGTGCGAAGCGAACAACCTTTTCCAATAGTTGGGTTTCAGTCACGTGATCATGACGCACGTAGGCAGAGCAATTTCACGGCAGGAAGTAAGTTACATGTCAAAGCCAATGGAGGAAATATTAGCAGAGAGTCCGTATTGTACGGGTTTAGATCCCGTGTCGAGACGGAGATACACACAATTAATCAAACAATATGTTGGACGTGACCCGTACCTCATGAAGATGAAATTTTTCAACGGACGTTAAAGATTTGCCGACAATCGAGGCTGTTGACATCACCAATTATCTCGTACTTCAAACCTCTTATTATACGAAACAGCAAATGAAAGCCTACAAAAGCCTGGGGACATATAACTTTTTTGTGAGCGGGTGGGTCCACAACCTTGTTACCAAACGGCTCCAAGACGATTATCGTTTGGTCTTCGCCAGGGAGAGTGTTTATTCTTACACTGGTTATGTATAGCTAGCAATAGCGGCTATAATGTTAACAAACACATCTTACAGGGATACAAGGGGGTTTATTTGTCAGTTACATAGAAATACTAATGTATGACATGACAGGGAAATAGCATTTGGACTACTGAGTCAACGTCCCCTAAAACGCTAGGGCAGCCTAAAAAGTCCCAATGAAGTCATATTAGACTACCGGCAACTTAATAATTATTACTATGTAAACGAGCATTAAGCGACAACCTAATGATATAAACACAGCCACAAAAAACAAGTTAGCTAGCTAACATACCTTCGACGAAGTGGTCACTGCAGGCAGGGGCATTAGCAGACTCCTCCTCCCGACCGCAGACGTAGGTTTAAGATCCACATTTTACAGCGTTGTTCTGTAAGTTTTTCATATTTCTCGCCTTTGTGGGTGACTACTTTTGGTACCCTAGAATAGCTTTTTACTTTTTCTTTGTTGGAACGATTTGAGCACCGGTAAACTACACAAAACAGGCATTTTTCCACACGGTAGATTCTTAGTGTGTCAGTCAGCTGAAGGCTGAAACACTTTCTGCCCTCCATCTAAATTTGGCGCCCTCGCGCCGCTGCGTCGTGACGTCACGTGAAACCCACCTACTCTTCTCTGGGTCTTTAGCAGGTTACACACTATTCTGGCACATTACTGCCTCTCAGGTTTACGACTGAATTGCACCTATAAATGAAACTTGGGTTTCCCCAAGTTGAGTTGAGTTCAACACTAGTCCCGCCTGTTACTGGGCATGTAGCCAATCATAATTTAGAAGAGTATGGTGGCACTTGGGGTAACCAATCAGATTCCAGTAAATCCAAAGCGCAAGAAAATGTTAGAATTACCACCCAACTTAACAACTGTGCTGAGCTTTTTTTTTTTTTTTTTTTTTAGCTCAGTATTTGTACCTCCAGCTTTACTGTATGATTGATTGACAGTAATGGCTGTATAAGAATTTAGTACATATATAAAGAACTACAACACAGGTGGAAGGCATGGCAGTTTTCTGGTACCCCATTAATAACCCAGTCAGCGAATCAACCAGTTAATCAGTCATAGACCTGCTGGCATTCATTTGGCCCACCAGTTATATCTTTATTCAGCATCATCCATATTGCCACTATTCTGCATTTTTGTTTATTTGTGAGAGACTCCATGTGAGATAAAGAAAAGAGACTGGAGCAAATTAAGTTTTGCTTTTGTTTTCACAACAGGAAGCTTTGATTAGATGTATTGTATCCATCAGGGGTAAAGCTGCAGCACTGGCAGCATCAGTCAAAACAAGTATTTTTTTTTTTTTTTTTTTTTTAAAGCGTGTTGCAAGTGGAAATACAAAGCTGTTAACAACAATACAGTAATTGAAGAGAATATCCAGTGAGCAAAAATGTTAAAATGAATCTGCGTATATCTATAATCAGGTTTATGAATGAGAAAACAAATTGGAAACACTGCAGAACATATACCTCACATTCAAAATGAATCTGTTTGTTGTATAATTCTGAGAATGACAGGCATGGCATGGTTTTAACATAACTTGTCTCTTATGTGGGGGAAACTGTAAATTTAAACAGACCTACATAACATGGCAGGAAATGCACAATACTTCTGTCTAATTTAAAAGTTTGCCCTTTAAATAACTTTCAAAAGGTAAGCTCATCTAACCCCTTCACCTTTGTTGCAGATTTGTGTCAGCCGATCATAAACAAGTTAAAGCATGGACTCTACTCCTTGAGGAAACATTGCATTACAAAGTATAATACCAACTGGTCTGCTCTTTCAAGTGTGTGACAGATTGGTTTTCATAATAGTTGCCTATTCAAAACACAGCCCAGGGCCTGTTCCACTGGCTCCTCACTAATGCACCATTAAACTCCTCATTTTCTTATTTATTCTGCTCCTGAGGCTCGGGTAAATTAATGGATGCTTAATGCCAGTGCACTGTTTGGCATGCTAGTGTTTTTCTTATGTGTATAATATAGTATTAGATATAGAAAACTGTTTAGGAATAGTCTCTGAGAGAAATGTTTGAGGACTAGGAGCAGTGATTATTTTCTTACATTAAAAGAAAAATGTGTTTTATTACAGTTACAGATCATTTGGTAATGATAAATTCATAAAGCTACTGTATAGATATTAAAATGTAAGTGCTGAGATACTGGCAGCAATGAAACAACAGCCAAAAAAGGACAAAAGGACAAAACAGTCTCCCTTGGCAATTTACAGTGTACAACAACTACAGCCGACTATGCTGTATTGCAAGTACTGGTAGGGGAGGCAGATAAATGTCTTTTTATAAAAAAAATAAATAAATCAGTCTCTTAAGCAGCTGCTATTCATTGTAGCTCCCGACCTATGGTTGGACCCCCTACTTAATCTGTTGAAAATGTCCAACATATTCAAGTAGGAGGGAAGCAACTTTATTGTCACCAAGGACCAGGTATACATCAATATAATTTTTTTGCCCCAAAGATGTAGTTACACTGAAAACAAGGATCTTGACAAAAACAGGAAAGAATGTGATGCTTTATGCTTCATTCTTTTAGCTTGCAGCCACATTAAGGAAGTTCTTGTGGACAGAAAGGACAAAACCAAGGGGAGAACAGAGGGCTGTTTGTGTTTTCCGGTTTGTTTTCTACAGACTGTGTGCTATACTAATAAACATAAAAACTGAAAAAAAAGTGATGTTTTTATATGTTTAATTTATGTGATGATGTGCCCCAAAACCTCACCCCACCCTGGGACCACTAGTTGCCAGATGTCCCAAGATGACAGGGACTCTTTTGAGGTCAAAAGCTGCCCTTTTCCTTCAGATACTGCATCATGACAGACAAGATGAAAATAAGATCAAAGAAAAGTCTATTCTGTATCAGAGTATGGCTGTCTGAAGATAACATGAACACATTGCAGACAGATAGATGGCTGGCCCCTGAGAAGCTGTGTTTCAGAAAGAGCAAAGCAAATCAATGTAGCACTGAGCTTGATAAGTGGCAAACATTTAGGGATGTGTCTGGGTTTTAACAAATACATATGGGCAAGAATTATTGCTGATCTGAAGTTAAGTGCACTCTGAATAGTAGGATAATGACATCCTCGTCATTGCATGACAATCAAGTTCTCCCACATACTGTAGAAATAGCCACAACTTAAAGTGAAGGAGAGTCCCAGACTGCCTAGTTCCAGGTCTACATCATCAGATATGGGCTGAGAGGGATGCAAACTGCAGTGGAAGCTGGATGCCGGCAGCAAGCTCCATTTCCTTCCAGTGAGGGATCCAGCATTGCAGTGAGACTAGGACGGGAGGGCATCACATCAAAGAATACGAGACGAGGCTATCATTGAGAGCAGGTAATGACCTCATTTGTCATGTTGCTCTTTAAGTCACTTGAAGAAAGTGAATGTCAGGTTATGGTATGATGGCTATTTATACAGGCTGTACTGTGTAGGGTCGGTGGGTTCATCCAGACTGAACTAGTGCATGCAAATCTCAGTACAAATCTGAAGAGCTAGTCAGCACCTGAAGCCTCTGTGATATAAAAGATGCAGACTATCTTTTATATATTTATATATACATGTATGAATGATTATATTGCTTTTATGTTTGTCATTATATTTAGGATGCCACAATGTGTGTTTGTATGTGTCTGTGGACAGCAAAGTAAACTGCAACATATAATTTCCAAGTGACATAAAGAAGTTAGTGTATTTAAGAAGTTTTTCAAACCATATTCATTCATACAGTAATTCCCTATATAAGGAGATCCTCTAGGAAAATTTGAAGTATATAACTTTTACCAGATGGAAATTCAGGATGTACGAGGGGCACCTATGGTAACATTTTGAACAGGTTTGACAGAGAAAGCCTAACCCTGATCCATACAGCAATTTTGTAATAGTTTAAGAAATTGAGGCCAATGCAGGTAATTGATATTTCTGATAGAAGCTTCTGTCCTATAACCAGGACACATCTGTATAATAAGAATAATTGAGCAGAGCAGAGTCACGGTGAAACTACTGTCATCCTGCTGCTCTGCAGGAGTGCTCAAACTCTGAACATTCAGTATCTAAAAAAAACTGCTCTCCATCAGAGCTTCCCTTCCCTATAAAGAGAATTACTTCCTAAGGGTGTATTCACCATCTTTGAACTTACCAGCAATGCAGCAAAGCAAGCACCCAGCTGCATATACAGCAGACATGGGTAACCAGCCATGTAAACACAGACACTTATTCCCTCTGCTTCTCTCTAGTTCTCTCATACGCACACATTGGCACACATGTACACAAAACACTGTAATAATGGCTGGGCTTTGTATTGTGTGGGCGATTAGTGGAGGCACCATCGGCTGCTACAGTGCTCCGTGTCTGTGTTCCCGTGGAAACTGTGATAGTGGCATGCACTGACCGACCCTGTTTAGTATGCCAAATATTAACCATGCACAGAACCCTTTTCTTTAAAATGTGCACCTCTCGCAGCCTTTTACTCCAGTGCTCCAAATATTGCAGACTTTTTACATAATTTAATCAAAATCAAGCTTTATATTCATATCACCTTTCAGTTGGTGCACCTTAATGCAGTGCTTGTCAAACTGTTTTTGACATGACCCCTTTCAGAAGCCAAAAAATGTTAAGTATAAAAAGTATATTAAATTAAAGTAAAGTAAAGTAAAATCAAAAGCAAGATCACCCCTTGTAGAAAAAGAACAGCAAAGCAATTATAGTACATAGAGTTTATGAATTTTACTGTATACAGTCAATCCTAAATTAGAAAGAAGTGTCTTTTAGTTTTGTTTAAAGTTATACAGATTGTGACATCCACAGGTCCAATGGAAGACAGCTCCAGTGGCAAGGAACACTGACAGCAAATGCTGCTCCTCAACATGTGTCTGAGCCAGGGAACAACTGTGCAGTTCCAAAGTCTACTGGAAGTTTTTCAGCAGCAGTGCAGCGTGAAGCAACTTTCCATAATTCATGTTGTTTTGTTAATTTTTTGTTGGTTTTGGGGCTTCTACATTTGTTACAAGATCTGTCTTTCTCTTTCTGTCTCGCTTCCAGTGCAAACTCCCTGAAGCACCTACTGGTTTCTATTTACACTGAAAACAATACTGACTGTATAAAAACTTTTTAGTCTGTTAGTCTGTTACCTGTACACATTTACAAGACTACAAGACTACAATACTTTAAAACATACAAGACCAGTGCCCAAACACAATTAACTATTTCTACTGTGAGTCACATTCATGCATCCGTTAAAAATGAAGGAAAGTAAAGTTATTGTTGCAGAAGTCATTCAAAATCTTCTTGTAAGGGAAAAGGGCGTACTCTGGCAATACTGCTACAACTGATAAAAGTGGTTGTATTTCTGATGTGTGCATCAAAACTCTAATCGTTTTCAGAATCTACTCCAAGACTCAAAGCTTCAGTTCCAAATTTTGTTGATGGACAGCACCTATTTCTAGGCCTTGCAGAAAGAAAATTAATCTGTGTCACACCTCTGTGTAACTGGCAGATCGTCTGTGACATTCACAAGTTGATCAATACAGTGAACTGCTAATCTTTGGGCGGTATGGAAATACACAGCTGCATGTCATCTATATAGCAGTGAAAATCAATTCTATGGTCCCAGTGAGGGAGCTGTAAGACACTTCTGCCACTAATAAGGAAAGTGGAGGTTTGCAGTTGGTATCTTTGCACTGTCACATACGTACATAATATTATTACTACTAATAATACTAATAATATTAGTACTAATATTAGTACTAATATATATGTTGGGATAACCACATTGTGAGGGATGTTATAACACAAGTGAATTAGCACTAACTCCTTTACACCTGGGAAAAAAAATGTCTTGCATACCTGAACAATTCCAGGCCATTTCCTGCGGATACATATAACCAAGCATCCAATATTTATTCAACCAAGAGGGGCATACTGAATGGTGATCCAGATGGTCATAAATTTTGCACTTCTCAGAGAGAAGAAGTACCGACAATCCAACTGTGGGGGGTGGTTACATTGTATGTGTATTAAACCACGGGCCTTTACAACAGATTGTTCTGTTTTGGACAAAATTGCTCAATTTCGCACATGCTGTCATGTCAGTTTTCAAAATGGCCTGACAACACATGGGATTTTGCTAATGGAAGAGACTGAGGTGCTCTTTAAAGAGGTGTTCTTTGAATCCACTGTCAGTCAAAGCAATTAAACACAATTCAGAGTTTTGTCTGTGTAAACTGCTAATGTTGTAAATCTGTGGAGAACTGTTGGACTATGCTTGCACAAGTTGAAAACATTACCATTTGCTTGTCGGATATATTTTTTTCAGTCTTCACACTAAACTTAGAATTTACTCCGGAAGAAATGTTTAGGTTCTATGGGGGTAAAGTGGAAACCTTGAGGGAACCAATAGTCATGTAGAATAAACTGATCATTGCAGGAAAAGGAATGACCACAAAATTGAAATAGAAACCATGTGTTGCAGTCATTTGGATATTAAACATATTGAATTAAACCTAAATCAGATTATCGATTTTTGAAATTTCTTGACTGCACCATGATCTTGAATGTAACATGGCATTTTGCAGTCCAGGCACCACTTAACACTGGGGGGCATTCTGCTGGGGAGCATTGATCAAAGTCAAACTTTGATGAAGAACCGCTTGCAGCAAATTGCTGTTGAAATTTCACTTTTTGCACAAATATGTCAATCATTTGGATGTGACATTAAGCAACTAAATACGCAGATTAACATAGGACACACATTATACACCGTTATTACTGAAGTAATAGTTTTCCATAAGGAAATGATGGCTCAGTGTGTGCATTAGTACAGCTATAAGAGGTTCCAGCACAGTCATAAATACCATACATTTAATGCCCTCCTTCTCTGGTTAAGTGTCTGACCATGTGTGCCCAGGGCTGGAATAGCACTCATCCTCAGCCTGGGAAACCAAGCAATTTATTCTTCATCATTGCTTGCAAATGTAAATGTGCATTCAAAATGTAATTTAAATGGGTAGTTGATGTTTAGACATGAAACTTTAGAGGACAAAAAAAAAAAAGTAAAATGCATTATTCATGCTTTTTCTCTGATAGACGTAAAAGTGGGTTGGCCCTGCTCCAGTCCACATGGTGGTGGTAATGCGCCTGAAGCTGTTTGGTAAATGCCAGAGAAAGACCTGCCATTTAGCTAAGTAGCTAACAGTATCTGTCAGCTAACACATACACATGGATGTGTTTGTGCACAGATGGACTACAAGTGAGGCGAAACATTGGAGGCCATCATACTGCAGGCACTCACACCACTCTCACACCCATGCTGATTATTCAGATAAATGCTTCAACAGGATGTTGTGTCTGCTGTTTGACTGCAAGTGTTTTTTTTTCTTCCTGTCACTTAAAAGTGACTCATAAACCTAAGTAATTAACTGACTCTTTTATTGTATATTGCAACATGTAGAGCTGTGCTTAGCATTCTGTCCTCTTTACAGTGTGGTAGAAAATGTCTTGTATATCCCACTAATGTAACTGAAAAATTTGAATTCATAAGTCATCCAAATCTTTTGAGCAACGTGCACCAACAATAATGGCCATTTTAGAGTGATGAATTATTCAAGTGTAATAAATTCAACTTAAATGGTTCTCAATATGTGCGCATAATACTCCTGCATAATGATTCACATTGAGTGATTTGATACTGTTGGAGCTTATTGCCACTGCAAGGCTAAGGTGGGATGCCAGCAGAGGGGCTGTGCTGATTTTATGGCCCGTGATGATGACTGGTAAATGAGATGCTTAAAAATTTCCAAGAGCCATTGTCCTGTATCACTGCGAATTGGGTTCAGTGATTAAATATCAGGTACAAAGGAAAGACATGCTGCCTCTCATGTAAGGATTCTTAAAAATGTGTTTTCTGGCAGGTCAGACAGTCAAAAGAAAAAGTAGATATTTAAAATGACCTTCTATCATAAAATGTATAAATTTCCTGGCATTTTGCCCTCATTAGATTACTGATAGAAAGTGAGAGCAGATGTAGGGAATAACAAAGAAAGGGCTGGCATGAGATAAAGAACTTAAACACATGGGGGTTCCTTGATACTGCTGCACAACTGGACAACATATGAGTTTCCCAAGTATAAGTGACATGGTCAACTGCACTCATCCTGCAATGGGGGCAGTGTGGAAGAATTTATTTGTTTTGGGGGTTTTTTGTTATGTTTTGTTTTTTGCAGGGTAATACTGGAGTGAATGATTTGTGATGTGCTTTGGGAATTGTCAGCGGTCAGCTTGGTTGAAGCCATGGTTGAGTTATTGTCTCAAAGCAGTGGGAGAAAAAAAAAGTTTGTGAAGTTTGTTATTGATGAGAAATAACATGATATCTGACTGACTGTCTAAAGCATGGAAATAAATTCATGCCAAAATCACGCATGCAAATGTTTATTTTAAGCACACACAGAGAAGAGAAGAATCCTCCTCAAACATTTACACATGCAGAATTTTAGCACTGATATAACTTCCTTAACTTAAAATTAGCATTCTTCAGTGATTACTGCATTTCCACAAAGTTAGAGTATGTATGAAAGAAAGATTAAAAGAGGTCAAACTTGATATAGCAGAGGCTTAGATATCCCAAGTTTTGGTCAAGCCCAGAAAATACTAAATCCTAAATTTCACATTATGCAACTCAAAAGCATCTTTCAGACCCTCCCTGTGTGGTAAAGAATCATCAGTCTGCACAACTCAGGTTTGTACTGTGAACATACAACCATTCTCCCTCCTGAAAGAAGAATCTTCATACTGCTGCAGAGGCTTCATCATCATCATCTCCATATTGTATTACATTATGCGTTGATTTGTATTTTATTGCATTTCACTATTATATTACATTTAATTTTGTTATACTGTTTGATGAAGCACCGTAACTATATGACATTATGCACAGTTATTAGATAAAAAGTATCTAAATCTGTCATGTAAAAAGGGAGTAGAGCACTCTGTAGATATCACATTAAAACTCAGTCACTTCCTACAGTACATCAGGCACTTGGACATATAAATTACAGTTGTTTAGCTCTAAAACAAAACTCTTGTGTATTCTACTTACTGTTGTGTAACAGTGAGCTTGCTGCAACTTGCAAGCACACATTTGAAGGTCAGGTCTTAAGAGGGAAAAATCCTCCTAACTCTGCCAATTCATTAATCTATGGCTCAATGCAGGAACAAAATGTATCTGGATGATGAATGTCTAGATCAAAGGCTTTTGCACCCCTAAAGGCATGAAATCAAACTGAAGTAAACCTCTAACTCTTCATATGAATGTGATGCATGCTATTGAAATGGGTGATTTATTTTTCAAATATAAATCACCACCTGTCAAAAAATATTTGTGTTTGTACCAAATTTTCTGGAGGACACAAAAGCAGAAGACGACTAAAATGATTCTTTAGGGAAAACTGCAACTTTTGAGCAAGTGGGACACACGAGAACAGTGCATAATACGTTAATATATATTATACATAAGGAATCTTAAATAAAAGTAGTATCTAGGTAGTGTATTGAATGAACCTAGTTGTGTCAGATCTCAAATCTCAGTTTGCAATAAAAAGATGGGAAGGTGACTTCAGAACTTATAGACTTGAAAGATGGTCTTTCAGCGCTGCATCTATTGCCCACAATGCTTTCCGTCTATATAGTGCCGTTTTTCCTTTCTCCCTTTGTTAGGTCAGAAGGCTTTGTCAGAGCCCTCAGCTCTGGTTCTGCTGGGTACAGTCATTCAGAAATAAGGCTAAGGAAAGGAGGCCTTATTTTAAAAAGCCTGACTTCACCTAACATAAAAAGCCTGAAAAAAGAGCGTGTTTTCAAACTTTAAAACAGAGCAGAGATGTCAAACTGTTGTATAAATTGACAGACTTCAACAGACGTCACTTGTCAACCACACAAAATGAAGACCAAAAATGTAATGCCAGCACAAAAAGGAAAGTAACATTCATTCATCAGCCATTCATTCATCAAATTTTAAGTTGATTGTCCTAGTCAAAGTCACCATGACAACAAAGTGAGCAAACGAGCTCTAAATGTGCTTTTTCCAGCAACTTTCTCCAACTCCTCTCTCTAGCCAACAAAGAAACTGTATTTCTCCAGTTTGAAATGAGAATGGCATCTCTGCCGTTTGGGGATGATACTGTAAGTCTGGGTCAGACGTACAAATGAGTGGAGAAATAAATACAGATGCTTCCAAACAGAGCAAGGGATCATTGAATGGTTTGATAAATATGAAAATTACCTGAATCATATGTTTTGACCTTGTGGTGGCCCATCACCTCTATAAGACTCCTTATTTTGTTCTTATTTCTTGTTTATTTCCCATCTGTGGGTACTTAGTGACAGATCACAGCTGTTCAGTTTTACACCACTGTAACAATTCAATAATAGACTATAACCCTCCAACAGTATAGACCTTTGTTCATGTCTGAGGTTGTAATGAAAATAGCATTTCAGTAAATATTTTAGTTATCAATGTACATTTCTGGCAATAAAGTAATATCTCCCTTATGAATCTAAAATGCAAAACTTAATTAGGCAAATGCAGTCTACATTAACATTGCTCTTTTTGCTTGAACACAAATCATTACATATTATTACATTATTACAAAACTATGCTTTGTTGGCTCTCACCACACACTACCACTTCCAACAAGGGAAATTGGCCTAATTCTGATCTGCAATATAGATAAGCTTCGGTAATAATGTAATGTGGTTGTAAAATGTTTTTTTTTTCTTTTTTTTCCCCACAGTGAAAAGTGCATGAATCAGTAATGAAGCACAACACTGCTTGTGTGCCCAAACCCATTAACACAATGTCTGCCTCCCACATAAACTGGAAATAATCATTCATTATTTTAATGTATTTCCAGCTCCAGCTCCATTAATATTCAACTTGAGAAGAGTTAAGAAGGTTCTGCTTGTGTGTATCTGCTTTCACAAACTGAGAAGACTGAATGCAGCCTGAAATGCACTACACTATATACAGATGATAAAAAATGTCTTTGTAAGCAGTAAACTTCTCTTTATAAACATCTCTTGAACTTCACAGTCTGTCTTCAGTGTTTTGCTGTATTATTTTGAGCTGATCAGTGGAGAAGCTGTCAGGTAAGTCTTGATTAAAAAGCATATTTTGGCCCTTCAATCTGGTTAGGATACTTATAACTAGGGTCATTATATATTCCACAGCAGCGATTTTAACAACAGAATGAGATCTGTTCCAATAACACACCTGCTTTCTCAGAAAACATTACATTCTTCCCACAGCACTTTTCTGTTCAATTTTCCCACAGGCCACTAGTTGTAAAATGTGGACCTACTGGTTTGATAATTATTACTTCCTGGAAATATGATGTGTACCTATTTTCTTCGGAAACAGTGATTTTTTTTTTCTATAACTGAGGTGTAAATGTAAACACGGAGAGGCAGCTCTCTAGAAATTCAGAAAATAATGATTTCTTTCTCAGGAAGATAGAGAAGAGTTTGGCAAGAGGTCCTTATGGCAAGAGGCCCTATGCTTTATATTTTCATAACACAACCCACAGAGACTGTGTGTGTGTGTGTGTGTGTGTGTGCGTGCGTGCGTGTGTGTATGTGTGTATGTGTGTGTGTGTAATAAATGTAATAGCATACCATGTCATACAATAAAAATCTAAACACAACAGTAAATTCAATCACTCATGGCATACTACCTTTTCTCTACCTATAATAGTATACTAGTAACAAAATACACTGTGTATTTGTGTAAATATGTGTGTGTGTGTGTGTGTGTTGTCCTTTGTTGTCCTTTGTTGTCCTTTGTCTCACACCCAGAAAGACATGTGGCCTATCACAAACAACAAACACTAATAAAAAAAACATTGCATGGATTCAGGCAGGAACATGACCTCATTAGCATCACTCAGATCAGCTGATCATTCACTAACAACTAACTGTAATGAGCAAAACAGCAATTACTGGCCAGTGGCTGCTGCTGCAATGCAAGCTAATTAATGAAGTTTTACCATGCCACTATTTTGATGATATTGTAGATATTTAAATATACATTTCATCATCTACTCTGCTGTCATAATATGAGCACAGAAAAAAAACAACTGAACAACAGTGTGATGCCTTTGTCCTGCTCGCTCCATTCCTGCTTATGCCCTATGTAATGCGACATAGACTATTGTAGGAAATGCCCTTCCATTGCGCAAACACTGCCTTTTAGCACATGGGTGAGAGAATTTTTTACCATATTTGGACAATATTAACTGTACAGGTTTGTGTGGAAGATCATATGCTGTTAATCAAAACACAAATGGCTTGGAACTCTGCCAGCAACACAAAATTGGCAACCATGACACAGGGCAGATGCTCAGGTTCTGACTACAGGAGGGCTGATAAAATACAATTCTAAACAATACATGTTGAAGTGACGTGGTAGAAAGTCTTTCAGTGGTTTATTTGATCAGTTCTTTATTAATAAAGGTGTTTTATATGAACAATTTTGGTCCATATATATAAAAAAAACTGAATTTTGTACTGATAGCTTACAGTAGAGTCTGGGGCATTGTCCAAGGAAAACTAATTAACTGATGCATTCCATTTCATCAGGGTCTGGGGAACCATCCATCACACTAAGGGGGACAAACAAAATACAGTACTCATGTAAATTAAAGTCCCGGAGAGCCTCTGGCTCAGGCTAGATCATTTTCATTCATTTATTAATTTATTTCTCTCACAACTCTTTATCGGTGATCCGACAGCCCGACCACAATGAGCTTGAGGGGAAATGTTGTGGGACAATGTCTGAGACTGAAGAGGCAGAGAAAGACTTCCCCTTGTGTTTTCCCTGAAATCAAGAGAAAGTGTCACAAACTACATGAAATCTGAGTGGAGGCTGTTGTATATGAATTGTCATCATAATTAATTATCTCTACGAAGGACACTTTGACTTGGTCTGTGCTGAATGAAGTGATGAACTGATGCCTGCTGAAGACAAATCAAATGGCAGCACAGTAAAGTACGTACCATGTGACAAATTGTAGCAATTGCTAGTCATTTTATCCTATACCTGTAGAAATTAGTGTAAAAGTGTATTCCCTGTTTACAGGATCCTCACTTTACCCTGGTTGTTTCTTTAGTCAAAAACAGGATTTGCATGTTTTAGAAAGCAAGAGATGAAAAATCTGGATTATACTGAGTTAAGCCTATTAATGTTGAAAGCTATAGATTTGTAATAAGATGGATGGGCTAAGCTTTACCTTCAGTCTGTTTCTGTGAGATTGTAAAGGTAATCTAACAAGACACTTCAGGTGATTAGGAGCATAAACTGAGCATCTATTCATACAAAACACCTCGCAACCAGAGAAAATCCTGCAGGATACCTTCAGCTTGTGAAATGTAAATATGACAAGTGGATCTCACAGGGTGGTTTAGTTTCTCATTATATTTGTTGAAGGTTGTTCAAGGCTTTACATTTTTGAGATGTCTTAATATTTGAATTGTATTTGAATATTTTTAATATTGTGAGAGATTTGAGATACGGATCACTTTTTTCAGACTCTCTGTGTTTTTGTTTGTTTAATCGTTTTTTTGTTTTTTCTTTAATTACTCTGATGAAGTCTAGATATTAAACCAGTCTGAGTGTCTCACGTTGCATAATCACATATCATAGTTACCTGCATAGGTAACGTGTCAATGTCAATGTTCAGCTTTCTTCTTCGGTCCTATAATGGATACAAGGCACAGTTGTGACAAGGAATGTCAGTAACACTTCTGTCCAACTTTCATCATTTATTTTGTGCCAACAGATTACATACTTTTTTTTTTTTTTTAACTTAGATTAGTCGTTCAGAAGGCACACTCACAGCACAAGTTTGTTATTTCTATGTGCAACTGCAAGATTTTAAATGAAATCCACAATGATGGGCTTGAACATGATATGTTATCATAGCTGTTGCAGGAATGCTGTAAAGGGGCTTTTCCAGGCATCATGCATGCAGGGTTTGACTGCGCCAACACCAGTAGTCTTTATCTCTGCACTTTTCACAGATCTATGCATTTAAAAGGATTTTGTCCAGGGCAATTATTACTGGTTGAGGCAAATGCTGGGAAGAGAGATGAAGTGGAACAGAAACTTGAGACAACAATGCCCAGAAGGGGTAAGCTGGAGGGGGAGATTTGACTGCAGAGAAAAGCGTAGAGAGGGAAACGAAAGAGGGTTTTTAGCTGAGACCAGCAGCCAGTATAAGTCACTCTGTCATTTGGTCAGGGGGGTCCTGAGAATTTTGAAGCACTTTATTGAACATGGTATTATTGGACACAGCTGCAAGACTCTATAAGCCTTGCAGTTGTCTCGTTTTATGTTTACTTTTGGAGCTAAAGCATTGCTATTCCATTCCAGTGACCCAGGGTTTTCATCTTAATTCAGCGCAGGCATGTGCTACGCAGACAGACAAATTCATAATGTGCTGCAACAAGGTTATCACAAATTACACACTTCTTTAAAAATATTTTATGAGTAATGGAAAGGACAAATTACAATGACAAGCAGTACAAAGCTGAGCTGAGTCACAGAATGGGATGTAATCAGTGGCGGTTCTACATTGAATTACTCCCTGGGTGACTCCCCCTCCAAGCCCCCCCCGCAAAAAAGAAAAGACATTTAACACAAACAGCCATGTTTTAACAATATTTATATTATAACAATCTCCAACTCCAACATTGCCAAAACAGTTTAGAAATTCAAGTTATCAGAAAAAAAAAAAAAAAAAAAAAAAAAAAAAAAATATATATATATATATATATATATATATATATATATATATATATATATATATATATATATATATATATAAAAGTGGCAAAAATATACACATTCACACATAACAGCAGAGAATAACAATAATATAAAATAAAAGCAATATAATTTTATTATTTTAGAATAATAAAGAAAATAAAAGAATAATATACAAATAAAATATAGAATAAATATTCTCAATAGCACAAATCCTTCATCACACAAATGAAAACACACTAAAGGAAATCTACTTATAACACTATTAACAAAAACTAGCAAACTAACAAATAAAAATTAAAACTAAAACCTGACCTTTCTGGCCTTTCTTGATGCAAAATCATCAATAATGTCATCATTTGAAACCAGCTCCCCTATTGAGTGATTGATACTGATGACAGCAAGGCCAGTGAGCCATTCCTGTCACATGGTTGACCTCAGGTACGACTTGATCATCTTCAGCTTTGAAAAGCTCCTCTCTGCTTGAGCCACAGTGACTGGCAGAGTAAGTGCAATCCTGAGAGCAGGATTATCAGAAAAACAAAACCGTGTAGGAATTATAGGCCTGTATTTATAATATGAATGAAATGTGTGCTATTTGGCAGAAAGTCGAGGTGACTTTGGCCCACTAATTCAGGAGAGACCCAGAGGTGAACTGCATCCCCCTCCTCTTTCCCCCTCCTCACACAGTAGTTAGTAGTCTTTCTAGAAAACTGAGACATTAGAGTTTTTTTTATCTATAAGATAAATGAGTATCCACGGCACTAGCTAATCAAATGTCAGCATAAAAGTATAAGCAAAATGATTTAATACTGTAATGGCTTGGAAGGAAAACTCAGCATTAAGCAAACTCAGTGCAGCTACAGAGCTGTAGCATTTTCATCAATGTGCTACTCTGAGATTTTCTTTTAAACAGAAATGCTTTTCTCATGGACAAATTTATTCCAATTCCACTTTGCTGTTTTTCTATCAACATTAAGAGACTGTGAATGAAATTCAACACTTCCTGCAGTTGTTTCATATTGAAAACAACAAGGAAGGTGGGACACTGAGCTTTGGGAAACTGGAAGGATTTTAATGTGAGATATTCTTCAAGGGGGTTAAGTTTCTTTGACATTAACAGTGAGGGAGCATAATGCAAAGAGGAACATTATTTTAAACAATAAAAAGCCGACATGACGGTGTTGTTTTATGTACTGATGGAATTAGCTTTGTGCAACTGACTTTATCCTGAATAACATGTCCATCACGTCTATCATGTCTCTCTGAGTTATGTTTTTTGTTTTTTTTTCTTTTCATCCTGCAAACCAAGGACATTGTGTCAGGTATATTTTCAAATGGTAAATGGCATTACTAAAACCAGTACATTTTAGAAGTAATGTTAAAGAGTGTGTGCCTCTCATCTCGGGGGTGATTCAGAGAGATATGATCCATGGTGGCTAATTGTCTGATTGATTAATTGATAAACTTTAATGACACAGAAGATTCATGTGCACACTGAAGGACAGGGGATATCGACTTTGTGATGTTATTGTAATATAAATCCACACAGCGTGTGACAAAGCATCTAAACGAATGACTCTGTCACCTTTCAATTTAGCTTGCAACCTCACGTCCTCTACAAAATGTAAATAAATGTACTAGCCTGTACTATCTGTTATTAATAGGATTTTTTTTATTATCAGATCTTCATTGTATTTTCACTCAGACTTCAAAGTATTGTGAGTGGCTTCAAAGCACTCACAAAGCACAGACTTCAAAGATGAGTCTGGCAATTGCTGAGTCAATCAAGAGTGTGTCAAAATATGCTAAACAAAGATACACGTCAAACACGGGGTGCCTCCAAAAATCAGGCTACAGAGGCCAGTTCTGATATTTCAGACTGGATTGCTAAATGCTGAAAACTACATTAAGCAACTGCGCAAATAACAGCTCTATAATTATAATTATAAGGTCAACTTTCAGTGATAGTGTAAATATCAATGCATAAATTGAAAATAAATTACATGTGCATGAAAAAATGCCACTGGCAGACCAGCCATTTTTATCTTTGCAAACTGACACATACAGAAAAGGTTGCAGGCTGCTGTCTTACAATATTCAAGGAGCATTGTGCACAAAAAGTCATTACAAATATAACAGTACACTGTGAACCATATCCTAATGAGGGATGGCACATACTAGTTGAAATTTATGAGCTGTTGTGCATGTTTTTATTACCATATTACAGTACTGTTTTGATGACAATATGTAAACCTACATGCAGCATGACGCTTGGGTCCTCTTTCCTCTAGAATTTATCGTCATGACCTCCAACAGAGGCAGAAAATGAATTTGACGGAGAAGAGCTGGAGATGTAATGAAACTGAGACACTTAGAAGGCACCTTTTTATTTCTAATATTTACTTGAACAAAAAACACTCTATAGCTAGACAACAATTATGCACACTCGCTGGGACATCCAAAAGCATTTCACAGTTCAAAAATCTGTGATATGAGCTTCACAGTATGTTTTGGAATATATTCATAATGTTTTTTTTAAACTGAAACAAAGTTTTGGTATGGGAGTTACAGTCACTTGCCACTTCAAGTTACTTCATTTCATCCTGCTTGGAGGTGCAAAATATGCTCAAAGTCACTAAGGAGATTGCATCCATCCATAGCTGGTATTCTCTTCCGGAGTAAAACCATAACTGTAAAAGTAAACTACTATTCTCACCTGCTGCTACTAAGAACTTCTGCTGTTTCTGTGTGCTGAGAACACAGGAGTCAGCACAGTACAGCTTTGTTCTGTGTTGACACCAGCATGGAAACACCTGTGATCTCAGGTCAGCACAGATACAGACAATCTTTAACAGAAACTCTGACTGAGAGAAGTAAAGCGCTCTTCCCCTCTTGTTAAAACTCACAGCTTTTTGACTGAGATGAACCTGCCCTTCTGCTATTGCCTAGCAACCAACTCAAAGACTCACAGCAATATAGTCATTGTTGCCTTTGTGTGGCTCTAATAAAAGTGGCCCATATTTACGATTGCTAATACTTCCAACCAATGACAGACAAGTCCTTAGCAAGAAGACCTTGTTTTCCTGAATGCAGCTCCTTCGATGCAGCTGAGTGAGGGATCTACAGGACTCTCTCTGACTGACTGCCGCCCACACTCTGCTGTCAAAATAACTGCACTCCCATTGCCCAAACAGGTGGATCCCAGATGGATGCATAAGGACTTTGGGAGACTCCAGACAGACCACAGATTTTGCCCTGCTGTCACCTGTTACCACCAGCTCAACAGCTACAGTACCACATATTTTTGCATGTATGTTATAAGTCACTGAAAGTTAATCTATTGTCAGACTGCCTTCACTTTTATGGGAACTTCTTTCAGCTATGCTGATTATTTCCATTTATTGTTATATACTGAAAGCATTTAGTCCCCTTGAAATCCTTCTTTAGTTCAGTCTTTGGTGACATGGTTTATCAGTATTATTAACTATTAATATTCAGTCGATGCTTTGACTCACCATGCCAATTAAGTGCTCTACGCAGTGTTAATATTTTTATTGATTATTGCTGTTGCTGTTGTTTTTTTTATGATCTAGGATTTTCACTCAGTAGGTGGGTTTCCATCCAGCTGTTTCTGTGCATTCATTAATATTTAATTTTTGCATGCAGAAAAAGAAATGGAAACATCAAAAAATAAAAAATGAAAAAAGACTCAAAATATTGCAGAACAGTTTTCATGATAAAATGGAACAAAGTTTGTAAGGAAAAATCATTATGTACATGAAGCATGTGACTTAAACATGCACTGAAGCTTCTGCTCCACTTAAGAGATGGAAAATAGTGGCGTATGAAAACATGTGAGGAGCAATGCAGAGAAATGATCATTAATGACAAAAAACTATAAACAAGATATTGTAAATGCCATGTTTTCATCATCTTCTCTACATTGTTTTTCACCTTTTGAGGTCAATTATGCCACCTCCTTATGCCTCTTGTTCTGCAGTGGTTTGAAGGCACCCAACTGGAACATTAGTACAGCCAACTGTAATATTTGCATGACAGTAGCTGGTGGATCCCAGATTGATGTGTAAGGTCTTTGGGAGACTCCAGACAGACCACAGATTTTGCCCTGCTGTCACCTGTTACCACCAGCTCAACAGCTACAGTACCACATATTTTTGCATGTATGTTATAAGTCACTGAAAATTAATCTATTGTCAGACTGCCTTCACTTTTATGGGAACTTCTTTCAGCTCTGCTGATTATTTCCATTTATGGTTATATACTGTATGATAGCATTTAGTCCCCTTGAAATCCTTCTCAAACTTTCCTCCTGATAAATCAACATTAGTTCAGTCTCTGGTGACATAGTTTATCAGTATTATTAACTATTAATATTCAGTCGATGCTTTGACTCACCATGCCAATTAAGTGCTCTACGCAGTGTTAATATTTTTATTGATTATTGCTGTTGCTGTTGTTTTTTTTATGATCTAGGATTTTCACTCAGTAGGTGGGTTTCCATCCAGCTGTTTCTGTGCATTCATTAATATTTAATTTTTGCATGCAGAAAAAGAAATGGAAACATCAAAAAATAAAAAATGAAAAAAGACTCAAAATATTGCAAAACAGTTTTCATGATAAAATGGAACAAAGTTTGTAAGGAAAAATCATTATGTACATGAAGCATGTGACTTAAACATGCACTGAAGCTTCTGCTCCACTTAAGAGATGGAAAATAGTGGCGTATGAAAACATGTGAGGAGCAATGCAGAGAAATGATCATTAATGACAAAAAACTATAAACAAGATATTGTAAATGCCATGTTTTCATCATCTTCTCTATATTGTTTTTCACCTTTTGAGGTCAATTATGCCACCTCCTTATGCCTCTTGTTCTGCAGTGGTTTGAAGGCACCCAACTGGAACATTAGTACAGCCAACTGTAATATTTGCATGACAGTAGCTGGTGGATCCCAGATTGATGTGTAAGGTCTTTGGGAGACTCCAGACAGACCACAGATTTTGCCCTGCTGTCACCTGTTACCACCAGCTCAACAGCTACAGTACCACATATTTTTGCATGTATGTTATAAGTCACTGAAAATTAATCTATTGTCAGACTGCCTTCACTTTTATGGGAACTTCTTTCAGCTCTGCTGATTATTTCCATTTATGGTTATATACTGTATGATAGCATTTAGTCCCCTTGAAATCCTTCTCAAACTTTCCTCCTGATAAATCAACATTAGTTCAGTCTCTGGTGACATAGTTTATCAGTATTATTAACTATTAATATTCAGTCGATGCTTTGACTCACCATGCCAATTAAGTGCTCTACGCAGTGTTAATATTTTTATTGATTATTGCTGTTGCTGTTGTTTTTTTTATGATCTAGGATTTTCACTCAGTAGGTGGGTTTCCATCCAGCTGTTTCTGTGCATTCATTAATATTTAATTTTTGCATGCAGAAAAACAAATGGAAACATCAAAAAATAAAAAATGAAAAAAGACTCAAAATATTGCAGAACAGTTTTCATGATAAAATGGAACAAAGTTTGTAAGGAAAAATCATTATGTACATGAAGCATGTGACTTAAACATGCACTGAATCTTCTGCTCCACTGAAGAGATGGAAAATAGTGGCGTATGAAAACGTGAGGAGCAATGCAGAGAAATGATCATTAATGACAAAAAACTATAAACAAGATATTATAAATGCCATGTTTTCATCATCTTCTCTACATTGTTTTTCACCTTTTGAGGTCAATTATGCCACCTCCTTATGCCTCTTGTTCTGCAGTGGTTTGAAGGCACCTAACTGGAACATTAGTACAGCCAACTGTAATATTTGCATGACAGTAGCTGGTGGATCCCAGATTGATGTGTAAGGTCTTTGGGAGACTCCAGACAGACCACAGATTTTGCCCTGCTGACACCTGTTACCACCAGCTCAACAGCTACGGTACCACATATTTTTGCATGTATGTTATAAGTCACTGAAAGTTAATCTATTGTCAGACTGCCTTCACTTTTATGGGAACTTCTTTCAGCTATGCTGATTATTTCCATTTATTGTTATATACTGAAAGCATTTAGTCCCCTTGAAATCCTTCTTTAGTTCAGTCTTTGGTGACATGGTTTATCAGTATTATTAACTATTAATATTCAGTCGATGCTTTGACTCACCATGCCAATTAAGTGCTCTACGCAGTGTTAATATTTTTATTGATTATTGCTGTTGCTGTTGTTTTTTTTATGATCTAGGATTTTCACTCAGTAGGTGGGTTTCCATCCAGCTGTTTCTGTGCATTCATTAATATTTAATTTTTGCATGCAGAAAAAGAAATGGAAACATCAAAAAATAAAAAATGAAAAAAGACTCAAAATATTGCAAAACAGTTTTCATGATAAAATGGAACAAAGTTTGTAAGGAAAAATCATTATGTACATGAAGCATGTGACTTAAACATGCACTGAAGCTTCTGCTCCACTTAAGAGATGGAAAATAGTGGCGTATGAAAACATGTGAGGAGCAATGCAGAGAAATGATCATTAATGACAAAAAACTATAAACAAGATATTGTAAATGCCATGTTTTCATCATCTTCTCTATATTGTTTTTCACCTTTTGAGGTCAATTATGCCACCTCCTTATGCCTCTTGTTCTGCAGTGGTTTGAAGGCACCCAACTGGAACATTAGTACAGCCAACTGTAATATTTGCATGACAGTAGCTGGTGGATCCCAGATTGATGTGTAAGGTCTTTGGGAGACTCCAGACAGACCACAGATTTTGCCCTGCTGTCACCTGTTACCACCAGCTCAACAGCTACAGTACCACATATTTTTGCATGTATGTTATAAGTCACTGAAAGTTAATCTATTGTCAGACTGCCTTCACTTTTATGGGAACTTCTTTCAGCTCTGTTGATTATTTCCATTTATGGTTATATACTGTATGATAGCATTTAGTCCCCTTGAAATCCTTCTCAAACTTTCCTCCTGATAAATCAACATTAGTTCAGTCTCTAGTGACATAGTTTATCAGTATTATTAACTATTAATATTCAGTCGATGCTTTGACTCACCATGCCAATTAAGGGCTCTGCGCAAACAGTGTTAATACTTTTATTGATTATTGCTGTTGCTGTTGTTTTTTATGATCTAGGATTTTCACTCAGTAGGTGGGTTTCCATCCAGCTGTTTCTGTGCATTCATTAATATTTAATTTTTGCATGCAGAAAAACAAACGGAAACATCAAAAAATAAAAAATGAAAAAAGACTCTAAATGTTGCAAAACAGTTTTTATGTTAAAATACAACAAAGTGCAATGGAAGCAGAGTTTGTGAGGAAAAATCATTATGTACATGAAGCATGTGACTTAAACATGCACTGAAGCTTCTGCTCCACTGAAGAGATGGAAAATAGTGACGTATGAAAACGTGAGGAGCAATGCAGAGAAATTAACATGAATGACAAAAAAAACAATAAACAAGATATTGTAAATGCCATGTTTTCATCATCTTCTCTACATTGTTTTTCACCTTTTGAGGTCAATTGTGCCACCTCCTTATGCCTCTTCTTCTGCAGTGGTTTAAAGGCACCCAACTGGAACATTAGTACCATCTTTTGCCAATTTTCTCTAAATTCAGTTCAAAGTTATTTTACATTTAGATGGAACCCTATCTAGTTTCTCACAACATAAAATGGGAAATCAAATAAAATCATTAAATCAGATAATTTATGAAGGTCCATGTCCATTATCAAATAACCTGTCCGAAGATTTTTGAAGACAAATTCCCATTATACCTGAAATTTCATCCACTGATGTACTTTTGCTTGGCCGCCAGTATTGCTGCTTGCAGCTGTTATTATTTTTTATGCTTTTATGTTCAAGGGCATAAAATGTAAAAGGTAATGACTGTATGCATTCTGTTAGTCCCAGTGAAAAACAGTTCAATAGAAAACATGTTATGACAAATTACACGAGTCTTTGTTCGTGGCTGGACATTGATCAGCTTTTGTAACAGCCCCATTAATTGTAATCCCTCTTCACTAACAACTGCAGAGAATTATAGGCAGAGCTTACATTAATGCTTGAGTAGACAAGCAGTTGACCTCCACTGCCTGAATATTACTGCATGTTCTACACCCTCACATGTTTATATGCCATCAATTTACAGATTATCAGTGTCTGTGTGTGTTTGCACACATCTGTTTTGTCTATCTTGATGTGATGTTTTGGAGGGCCAAAAGAAGTGACAATTAAGTCATCAAGAGCTTCCTCCCACAATGTCAATCTTATATCTTTTAGAAACTGATGTATGGTGGTTAGAGAAAGTTTTAAGTTTGTGAAGATTTGGAGAGACAGGATTACTCAAACATCTTTCAACTGTGTGGGCCCTGCTTGTTAATCATTTGTCTCCATCTTTTTGCCTCCCTCATGTCAGTCCTTTCTGCCAGTAATACAAGGTTGAGAAGCCATTTAATTATTACTTGCCACTTGTTTCTTTCCGTCTCCTTCCCTCAGTGTCCCCTCATATTTGGTGAGTACCCTCCCCTCTCATTATTGTCATCACAGTAGTCTCATTGCTCAAAGAAGACGAGCGTATGGGTGTCAACAAGTGACAACAACTATCAGTTCAATTTACCGCTTGGAAAATGAAAACAAATGAATCCAGGTTTTAAACTCAAATTCCGGCCCAATAAGTCATACACAAAGCAGCCAGGTCCAGTAATCGTTACTTTTAATTAATTTAACTAGGTTTCCTAATTATTATTATTATTATTGTCACTGTGGTGTTTTATGTTGACATGACTAGTGTTTTATATTAAATCAGCAAATAAATACATTTTGCCAGTATGTCCAAGAGGCCACCATGCCCCCTGGAAATCACCAAATCACCAGACCAACATACATACATATGTACATACATAAAAACCCATTTTCTGCATGTATGGACTTTTGGAGAGAAGATAAACACCTTTCTCACAGAAAAGACACAATTGAGCCTGCTGCTATGACAAGCATGGGAGTACAGGTTAGTGGATCATTTACCAACTGGTTTTGGTTTTCATCTTCAGTGAATCAAATAACTACTTTAGTGAACAGAGATGACCGAATGATTTTTATGTTCACAGCTCTTTGTCACCTGTCTAGTCAGTAGGCAATAGACTTGATGGAGAGGGAACCTGATCTCATCTTTGTCAAGGAGGAGTCATATGATGATCATCCCATTGGCCAGCAGATTAGTTTCACAGATAACAAGAAAAGTAAGTTTGCTTTCAAAAAAAACCAAAACAAATCATTGAAATCCTGATAGTTTCTGTGATGTAACTGCATTTATTCTCATTTAACAGTTGGAATTTCTGAGGAGGACAGCATGTTTCATAGATCTGTTGATGAGCTGCAGCTTCACTCAGGCGACTTAACTTCCCCATGGTGGCTGACACTCAAACAGAATAATGCACACAGCCAACAATTATGGACAGGTTAATAGGTGATGGAACAATGAGTACTCTGGTTGACAACACAAATCCTCTGCACTCTCATGCTCCTCTCATGGGCTGTGCAATGCCCCCCCGAATGAGCCCGAGAGCCTGTGCACTCTCATCTCAGTCAGGGTGCCACTTATACATGCATATGCTGCTGGGGCATGCTGGGAGATGGGGATGGCTCCCACATTCTCCATAAAGCCAGCCACCACCCTGAGTCAGGGTGCCATCTATACATGCATATACTGTTGGGGAATGCTGGGAGAAGGGGACGACTCCCACACTCTCTATAAAGCCAGCGACCACCCTGAGTGCCGTCTATACATGCATATGCTGGGAGATGGGGAGTGTGATTGTCATGGAGCTAGATAAATAGTACTTTTCTGTTTGACAGCACCAGATGATAAAGTGGACTAATAATAATAATAATAATAATAATAATAATAATAATAATAATAATAATAATAATAATAATATTAGAAGACCATGTTTGTTATTTTGCTTGGCTGACTCTAACCCTTCATAATCTTCACTTATATTTTGAAATACATTGAAATAGTGTTGGTACATTCATGAGATGTGCTTTACAAATACAGACTGATGTCATTTTCAGATGATACTGGTGCAAATTTATATGTAATGAATCTATATGTCTTATCTATATCTAATGTTTTTTAGGATTATATATCTATTGCTCTATATACACTGATTCTCCAAAAATACACAATCAACACTACTAACTCTCAAAACACCTAACAAACGCAACAAACCGACCTACTCTGCAAAGAAAAATTCAAATGACCGCCACTATACAGAGCTATACTATCTCTGAACACACTCAGTCCCGCCACGTGATTCACATGACAAACCGAACCAATCAGGTGATTCGTATGACGTCCGAAGCACTCACCTGCTTCGAACGTCACTCAAGTGCTGCAAACATCAGTGACCAAACCACACCTTGGCACAGTGGTTCAATACAACTGCCTCATGAGCTACTGCGCATGTGTCGGAGCCTCGAGTGTTAGAGGACCATCACTAGGGAGGACTCCCACACTCTTCCAACCTAGCCACCACCTTGAGTCAGGGTGCCGTTTCTACATGCATATGCTGGTGGTGCATGCTGGGAGATGGGGACGGCACGAATTGGCCAATTTCCCACACAGTAATATGATAGATAATAGAAAACAGCTTAGCGATGCAGAAGATTTTCTTTTCACGTGGTTGTGCCGCCCCCCATGTGATGCCGCCCCGGGCGGCTGTCCGGTTCACCCGTGCCAAAAACCGCCACTGATGTTTACACTTAATACGACGGAGTCTCAGACGGTTTTTAGATCGACGGACGGTCAGCACAAAATCCTCGTCCCCTCTGTCTTGTCGGCACACTCCGACAGACGTATCCGATCTCCCAAAACACCGCTCAGCGCGCTCTACTAAATCTGTAAGTATTTATAGTGAGTGACCTGCATACAACTCTGTTGTCAACAGCTGTTTTTTATGAATCAGATACTCTTACCGTAGTCTGACTGCATTAAGTTGAGACCTTCCAGCTCCTCTGGAGTCATTTTTAACAAGAGAAACCCTCGTTAAATAATTTAAAAAATAAGATGTTTAAATGAATGGCTGTTCTGAGGAGACTTACCGGTAAACAAGTTTTCACGCGGAGGAGAGTGTATTTCGGCACAAACTGTAACCTCTAAGAAAAAACAAAATGTTTTATTTGCTTTTTTTTTTTGGTATTTTTTAAAAGCCGTAGGATCAAGCTGATAAATTTGTATTCCTACCATGAGTCACCTTGCCGGTGTAGTCTGACCGACTTTACTTTCTCACTTGCACATTTATACCTTTCTCTGTTTTTATTTTTCTTTGATGCACCCTAAACAACAAATGCTTTGTCATGAGACGCCTTAGAGTCTACAACATTGCATATTGACCCTTTGATATGAAACTCTGAGTGAAACTTTCTGCAGATCCGGACCTTCAGACATTCTGCAGAGTAAGGACCATGGAAGAATGGGAAAAGGACTTTTGTCGCTCCTCAATTTTATTTTATTATTGTATTTTGCAACTTTTAAAGTTTATATTTTCAGAATTTTCTATAAAAGCTTTTTTTTATAAACGAGGGTTTTCCCATTGGGGGGTGGAAGCGAGTTGTAGCAAACGGAGGAAGGGGACATTATTTTCTCACCTTTGCGACGCACTCGAATCAACAAATGCCTCCTCACGAGACGCCTTAGAGTTTACAACATTGCATTTTGACTCTTTGATCTGAAACTGTCACTTAGCACGTGTATGTGATACTTTCTGCAGAGAGGGAGGACAAGCAGGAGCAGGAGGAGGACCACAGCACATGGAAAGGAGCTTCTACAACCAATGTTTACATCAAGCACCCAAATGTTCACATCAAACACACACTAATGTTCATATCAAACACACACAAATGTTCACATCAAACACCCCTATTTATTTATATTTATTTCATGTTGTCTTGAAGGGAATGAAAAACAATGAAGGGGGTAGGATGAAGGAAGTGATGTCAGAAAAGAGGCAGGGGATACAGTGTGAGGGTCTAGGAATACCGGAATACATACAGGGGTGGGGTTCGATGGGCGGTGTTAGGGAGTGATGTCATAAATGGGGATTACGCCACGTGGTGGGGGGTCATAAATCTTTTTGACAGAAGGATGTACTCTTTCTCTCTTGTGTAAATGCATCCAGTGTATTAATATAAAATAAAACTGACATTTTGTGGTCAGTCTTGGTTTGAGATCCACTCAACGTACTAACAGAGCTCTCAGACAGACAGGTGCTTTGTGAATTTGACCTTCATGTGATGAAATTATATACTTTTGTTTTGTTCCAGCATGTGACACCTAATTGACAGAAATGAAATTGAGATTGTCACTGTAGTAACACGATGTGTTAGCAAACCTATTTGCCTAAATACAAATATGATATTGGTGTGAAAAAAATGGTTACATGTACACAGCTCTAGAAACTCATATGTTAAATGTTATCACAGACATTTGCTGAATGTGTAAACACAGAAGGGATATCTTCTTATATGTCAGTGCATTAGCTGCCCTTTCTCAATCCCCCACAGGTGTCCTGCGATTCAATGGCCTTCCTCTGAAACCTGTGCAGCATAATGGCAAACCTGATACACATGGTGTACTCAGAGTCACAGCACACCACTAACAATGACCTTAATCTGTATGCATTGAAGCATCTTACTGTAGTTCTTCGCAGATAAATGCCAGTTGTCGGAAGGAGTCTGTTTATGGCATCTGATTTTGAGAGACAGACACAGAAGTAGTGAGAAGGACTGGTCAAAGGGAATGCTCCAGTGTGCTTATTGTGGATGCCAGAGCTACCTGAATTTCCAGTTGTGTATTTATGGAAGTAAATTTCTTCAAAACCTTGAAGAAATAACTATTTTTTTTACCTCTAGCACAAGGAAATACTGGACAGACCTTCCAGACTTTGGTCTTTAATGCATTGAAATATATAAACCCCTGTATTTGCATGTTTGCTGGGCTAACAGAAGGACATACACCTAACTTCAAGCAATAATTGATGGCTCCATTTCTTGGTTGACAACAAGATGTGATTGCACCTGTTTAATAGGTAATGAGATGAATGCTGGAGAATGGGAAGGGGCTGATTTGAAAATTCGGGCTTTTGATAAACAGGAGAGTCTCCCTTTAAGCACTCTTCATCTCTAATATGGTACAGACAGTATGAGGACAAAAGCTGATGACTAATGTCAAAGGATCCACAACACTGATGGCTATCAGACACCACTTGAATCCTCTGGGTAGATTTCATTAAGCATCACATTTCACAGGCAGATAAAGGAAATAATTAGGACTTTGGTCTTTGCCTACTTATCCGTTACTGTGTGGATCGGCTGAGCCTGTTTTTCCAGGCCTGTTCCTTCACACTGACAGGAGGGATGTGGAAAATACTTTCAGAAGAAAAATCATTGTATTGAAAGGAATAATGCAGGTAATCCACTAACATAACGATTTAGGAGTCACCCAGGACTCTAGAAGGTCAACCCTTGAACAAAGTCTTTACTTGAGCCTTTGATTACCTGGCAATTAGATTAATGACTTCTTGACTCATGTTTAAAACATTCCACCTTGATAAAATTAAAACACAAGTTTTAAATGAGTTCACAATCAGCTACTGTGGACATGTGAAAGTCGTGTAAGTAGGTACTGAGACTTCTCACAGTAAAATACGAGACATATTTTTGAAACTGAATGTGAGTAATAAAACATAATGAGTGGCATCTTATGGTTTCTATACTGACCACAGAAGCCCCTTCATTCAAGTAATGGAACCCCAACTCCCATGTTTCATGCAGCTTATGATCCACACCTGTAATGTACAGTGACAACCATAGTCTCATATTTCATGTAATCAGCACTCTCTTGTGTGTCTCTTAACTGTTATGAGCCTGTGGCCTGTTGCCACCTGCTCAATATGGCTGACTGTCTGAGTGATTGGCCCATTTATTCCCCCGATGTGCATCGATTTTGTCCTGACATAGCTGCAAGCTCTTGTCTTGGAGCCCTAATTTGGACATATCCCTTTTATAGTGCTCTCCCAAGTCACATTTCTGAATGGATGGGATCCATAATAGTAACATTTCTATGCTACTTACTTTAACGGACACCCGCTCGGACATGGAACCTCCCAACATTTGGGGGACTGCAATGGGAATGTGTGTTACCACAATATACCAGTGGGGAATGCCAGTCAATTGCTAATCTGGGAAGCTGAGTAGTATACTTCTTAGTTAGTTATTCTGTATTATAAAGTAAGATCAAGTTGTAATAGCAGCCACTATGAAACAACAACTATAACAACAGCAAAGATGAACCTGCACTCTGATTGCTTAGGGCATATTGGAAAAAAATGCAGGAAAAGTCTCCATTTCACAGTTGTAAAAACCCACAATAATATGATTATCTACAAAAACACATTTAGGTTCATATTACATAAGAACACTTGGATGAAAGTGAGAGACAAAAGGCATTTCCACATGCTTTAATTCTGGGAATTACTTAGTGTGAGAAGGGCAAGTCACAGGTAACTGAGACTCAATATCTTGTGACTTTGTTTTATTTGTTGGTAATCGCTCACCAGTCCTAACAAAATCAGTTTAAAACTGTAATGACTCAGGCCTTGCAAATAAAGTTCTTTGCCAACATCTGCTTGTAAGGAGGATGTAGAAGAAGAATTACCAAGACAGCTGTGAGCCACAACTGTGGAAATGACAGCTGTTTACCAAAGAGATGCGTGCTCAAAATACACAGGTTGAAATGGGTGTAAGGCAGCATTGGATTCCAGTTTATGGCTGAATCAGAGTTTGGTGTGAGCAGCATGTTTTAGGTCTGTTAGAACCTATTGGAGGAGAATTTATACATGAGAATGAACGTAAACATTACGATGACACAGTGTACCATGACTGAAATGGATATGTGTGCTGTGCTACAAAGAGCACATAGTACCGAGGTGGTTACAGTTACATCAACATTAGGACTGTAAACTTCTGGATATCACTGTCTGAGAACTTTCATGAAGAGGTAAAATAGGACTTTTACAGCAAGTAATTACTCAGTTGTTCTGAGTCCAATTAAAGTTTTGAGCCTTTTAAGTATTGGAGATATTGTTCCATGATGTTGCAATAATGCATATTATTTAAGTTAATTTTATATTATTACAAAAATGCCAGTGAATTCATTTTTTTGTTTTTATTTTAGTTAATAAGTTATCATATTGCAGCCATGTAAACCAAAAAAATGTATTAAAATAATTCTTGAATTTTCTCAAAATACAACGTTTTGATAGCTGCATAAAATCACCTAAATGATTTAAAATGTATCAGTCTCTATTCTAATAACTTTTTAGTTTTGTAGGTGAAATTTCTGTACAAATTGTCATTATTTACGTTTCTGTATTGAAACCCCGCCACCAAAATAAACAGATTTATTAATAATTGCAGTCTGAAACTTTATTCGCTCTACTTTGTCTTTGGGCAGTCCAGTTTACGGCATCAAGCCCATGCGGTGATTCTGAGCAGCACGTGAACGTGAACGTGCGCGTCACCGTGACGTTTTCATGCTCTGCGTCGAGAGAGCGAGAGGACGTGACTCGGATGCAGCCCTCTGTCTGTACTGCGTTTGAAGAAGCACACAGGACCTGCTGCGCTGCCTACGTTCTTCTTCCTTGTGAGGTGACTTTGCTTATTATTACTACTGTGCATAAGTAATTGTTTTCCATGACATTTTTACCCTATAAACGCGGAGACCTACGAACTTGTACCGATCCGTGCAAACGCTAGCCACGCTTGCTAGCCAGTATTGGTAAAAAACGACTGGTACAGTTAAATAATAGACGCTGTGAAGTTGGCTGCTGAGCATAGTGTTGTGTCATGAAAGTTGTAGCATAAGCTTGTAACTGTATTAGTTTGTTACTTGGGGTAAACGCCCCACACGTGTTAAGCTAACATGTTTAGTTAGCTACCCTGGGGTAAATTAACAGAAGTTCCACATTTGAATGCGCAAGTGAGCGACCCGCCTAAACGCCATTTTTAGTTACGTTAAAGTTAAGTTTGTAAAGTTAGCGTGCTTTGGCGCTTTCAATAATGTTCGCCTCGCTGTGGCATTAGTTAAAAGGACACTTCTTCATTTGTGAAAGGGATAAGTAGCATTGAAAAGCCATTGTTTATTTATACTCAAGTTTACTGGCTATAGTTTGACAAGCCTCCATTTGTATTTGCTGTTCGATATAATTTCACCATGTGGAAATGTAAACTATGTGGGTTTTCTAGTGCCCTAAAAATACAGTTGTTGCGACATTACAGACTTTACCATGGCCAGTATTCCACAGTTTCACCATTACCTTGTCTGTACAACAACTGCATGTGTACATTTAGTACTTATAATTCACTAAAGGGTACATCTCTCAACAACACATTATGAGAAAACCCCGGTAGGCAGTCAAGATTTGACAAATAATGTGACATTTCATTGCCCTGTGTGCACTTTTAAGCAGCCATTTGTGGATAGTTGCATGTATGCTCATCTACGGGGACATTTAAGACAAAAATAAATGGTACCATGTCCAGTTAGGGATTGTAGGTTCAAAACAAATGTGTACAGCACGTGCAATGCACATAAATGCAAAGAACATCAAAGTACATCAGACTATGATGTAACAGTTGTAGTACAAAATATTTCAAATGTTTCTCATGGGGGCGATGAAGACACTGATGAAAATGAAACCACCTCAGTTGCAGGTAGTAGTACTAAGGGTCTAGCAGAGCAAATACAGGAGCAGTTACAGCACAATCTGGCTGCTTTCTTCTTAAAAATGCAAACTGTTCTACATGTGTCACAAAAGGCAACACAAGAAATCATAGAACACATGATCAGTTGTTTTCCCTGTCAGAACCTGTCATCAGAGAATCTGTAGTCAGAGTGCTGAAAAACCATAACAGCCCTCTTAATGTTACACACTTGTAAATGAAATTGTCCAGGCAGTGTCAGACAGTAATGTTTTCCACAAATCTGTTGCATCTGATAGACCATTGTCAACAGATAAGCGAAGGAAAAGTTATTATGAAGTGAAATTTCCATTTGTTAAGCCAGTAGAGTACCTTATTGAGTCTTCACAGCATAACTACATATATGTGCCCACTCTCTCATCTTTGCAGCAGCTGTTAAAAAAACGGATGTATTTGAGAAAGTGCAATAAAGTACTTCACATTTGCCTGGGCAATATGCAAGCTATTGTGATGGCTCCTATTATCAGGAAAATCTGCTTCTCTGGTGAGGGTCAGAAATTATCAGTAATTCTCTACATTGATGACTTCGAAATTGCAAACCCACTAGGAACATCAAAAAAAATCCACAAGGTATGTGCAGTGTATTGGACATTAGCTAACTTGCCGATCATGTATCGATCAACTCTAAGACTCAAGTTGAGTCTGTCCTTGTTGAATCATTGCCTGCTGATACACACAAAATAATCTCAAGTTTCACAGACAGCAACACTGTGTATGGCACAAAACAGGCAACAATCCAAGGCACGGTCTTTGTCCTTGGAATGTTTGCACTGGGTTCCATGCTGCCTTGCCCAAGTTTAAAGAGATTAGAAACATTTTACTTATCAGAGATAACATCATCTTTCTATTGATAGACTATGAGACCCTGTATATTGAACATTTGCGGTCATATGAGCTAACAGAAAACAAAAGTGAAAATCAGACAGTGAAACTTGTTGGTGAGCCAATTGACCAAATGCCACTGTTTGCTTACAGAGTTGCAGGCAAGTTAATTCTCACAACTAAACATTTCATTCCAGTGATTGAGTAAAAGAGCAGTATGAACCCAGGAGCCATCCTAAGCTGTTGTTTCTGAGATGACTCCTGTGCTGAACATGTTGTGTGGTTACACTGCATCTGCATGTAATTGTTAATGTACATAGGACAGAATGAGAATAAAGCCTGCAACCTTTTTTAGGTGAGAAGTTATATAATGAAGTGTATGTGCTCTTGTTTATTTTACAGGTTCCTCTAAGAAAGTGTTAATGGACACCTGATGTTCTAAAACTAAGGGTCATCCTTGATGAAGTCAACGCTGAGAGGCTTGTTTTGCCCTCTCGCAGGGCTGGCATAAGGGATGTGGCTGTGAATGCAGGAAAATGTAGAAGGACCAATCCAGGGGCTGCAGCATCTAGGGCCAACATCAAAAGACCCAGAAGAGGGGAATTTAATTTCCTTTCCAACTATCTCCAAGGAGAAACTAAGGACACATTGGAGGCCCAGAGGCCAGAGCTGGTGGAGCAGTTTAAGAAGACATCAACAGAAAGAGACATGATTCTCATCTATCAGCATATGCAGCACACCTTTGCACTCAGGCATGAAGAAATTGTGAATTCAGCTCCTCCCATTGCTAAACTAAAAGAGAGATGGCCTGCACTCTTTTGTGAAACCCAAGTAAGTAAAAAACATACTTGAGAAGTTGACAGTTATCAAAGTCACCGTTAGAAATGGATAGTTCTGCAATCTTTTGTTTTTGTTTCTCTACAGCTTTACACCGAATTCCATAGAATCACCAATCAGAATATCCCATTTTCCTTCTTTGCTGCCCTTGACAAATATACACCTAAGCTGCTTCAGCTCTATAAAAAAGAAGAAGACTGGACATTTTGGTCAGAAAATGGAAGAACTCTTGATTGAGTATGAGGCTCAGGTAAAGTATTTGAAATACATAACATAGATGTTGAATGTAAGTAGAAGACCCCTATTCACAATTTCTTTGTTTGTACAACAGGACAAAAACAACATCGTGGCAGCCAGAACGGCAGCCTTGGCTGGTTTACCTCTATTTAAAAGAGGATTTCTCACAGATCTTCAAAACCTGCAAGGTAATTTTGTGTTGTCTTTCTCCCATAACATGGTTTATTTACATAGACGTGGTGGTTGAGTCTTGTTTTAGAATTGGTTAAGAATTTTTTTTAAGGTTTCCTCAATTGAGGTTCTGGTTAAACAGATTATTATTCTAAAAATGTTAAGTATTATTCTGCACATATTTTATCTTTTCACTGAACTCTACTATTTAACTAATTCAAAGTCATGGTGCATTTTAATGCTTTTTTCTAAGAAAATGTCTACAAAAACAGTCCAGATCCTTGCAAATAAGAGTTTTCAATGATTTGGTTTACGTTTACTATGTTCCAGTATGTATGTAACAGAACAGTTCACATAAATATATAATTTTTCACGCATACTGAATATGTATTCCCTTCTCAGGATGACCTTGAACCAGCCCAGGAGGGATCAGTGGCTTTGGTGGCAGTGGTCAGCGAAGAGGAGGTGCCTGGAGGAGTTCCCTACCAACCTCATCATGTGTCAATCATCCTAGAGGATCAGGTTGTATTGACACACAAATCTTGACCAGATTCTGTGGTTATTTTGTTTGGACTGATCTATGCTCTCCATTTGAGCTACCCTGAGAAGCTGAGTGGCTTTTTTGAGTTTATCCAGGTTGTCATTTTAAATCTTGATGATGACAGAAAGCAGCTCAAACCAAAGTTACAGGCACTGAGAGATGAGCTGGAGTAAAGTTGCCAACAGGTTGCCAACAGTGTCTGCCCATCAGGAAATGGTGTCTTCAGCATAGCTTTTATATTTTCCATGTTTAGTGTGATGTAGCAGCACTGATTTGAGATTACAGTGTCAGACCTACTTGTAGGGTTGTAGTTGTTTTGCATGTTCAATGCCTCTACTGCCTCACTTGTGTTGTATGTTGTTTTCCAAGTGATTCAAATAGTTGGTATTGTAGAGTAAGGCAATTACTTCATGCTGAGAATTTTAACCTAGGCCTCTAGCCAGCATTTTTTGTTTAGCTAGCATTGTTTGTTCAATTTTGTGGAATGCATATTCAATCATAGATTTACACATTTTCAGGTCTTGTGAGTGCAGTGCTCACATGCTCAAATGTCCTGGTCATTGTGGGGTGTTGGTGTCTGTTACAGACCTGGAAAAATGTTGCAATATAACTGCAACTGCTTTTGCTGTTGGTCAGGTCTAACAATTATTGTTCATGTCAAAACTTTTGATGTGTTTGTACTTTGAACATGTGAAGAATGTACATGTCTTTTCCCTCAGACAACATAACCAGGGGACAGTAGTTAACTGTTTGTCAAGGGCTGTAAACATTTTTTTTTTATACAGTGGAGTTTCCAGCGTTCACTCAAATAAAACTGTTTGTGCATCTATCTGCATTGTTTTAATCCAACTTAAATAGTTCAAGGCAATCGGTTTCCTAAAATGAATTGAGTAGTAACAATGAAGGGTTTGATGGCCATGTTGGGCCAGGGTTGACACTGGCACCTGTAGATTACTAAATGGGCCTACCGCACACAGGTCCGGGGCCCTTGGACCAGAACCTCTTTCTTTATTCCTCTCTCTTGTTGGACAATCAAACTACCACTAGGAAACACAAAGAGACACAAACAACCACACAGAGATGCAAAACAATGACAAAGAGTTGCTAAATTACGGCAAAGAGATACAAAACAACCACAAAGAGATGCAAAATTACCACTAAGACCCAAGATGACCACAAACAGTCACAGAGAGATGCAAAAAGACAACAAAAAAACACAAAATGATGACAATGAAGAATTTTCACAAGTCCGTGTCCAGAAGCAGTGTCTCACAATCTGTGCTGTAGGTTGTTACAAATAGCAGTTGTTAATTAATATAGTTTTGAATTTGAATATTTTAATTTATTTATTTTACATTCATTTATTTCAGTGAATAAACAACGTAACTATTGAAGAGGTAAAGTTTTTTTATTTACTAGAACCAGGCTTTAAATATTTGTCTTATGACATTTTTACTCATTTTACAATTGGGGACCCCCTTTTTTAAACCTGTGCCTCAGTCTGCCCCCTCATTCAGGCTTTCCTAAATATACCCCTGACTCCACAGAAATGAGTGAGCAAGCCTATAGAGTCTGTTAGAGTACTCTGCTCATTGAACTGTGGTTAACATGCATAACCTTCACCATTCAAACTAATTAAGCCCAGTCCAGTGAGCTGTTTGATAAAGGGGTGTGAAAGTATAGCACTTTTCATAGAGACCTGACACACTGCACATTTTGAGGAAAAAAAAACCTAGAAAATCTTCTTTTTTGCAGAGTGAATGAAAGTAATTAAAAACTCAGTGGATCTAGTTCACTCTTGAAACTTGTTTACATTACAAGAAAAAGTATATTTAACCATTTCACAGATTATTTGTTACAGTGGTGGAAATAATAGCATGAACACCTGCACAGTCCATAGTTATACAGTCTAATCCAACAGCAAACAACTTGAAATATAATGCACTGAAATTGTACAACATCAAAGACTCCAGCCTCAAGAATTATTGTTATTATTATTTACTGGCAGGTTATTTTATGCTTCACAAAAGAAGTATTTATTTAAAGGCTTATTGAATCACATGATTTTTGTTGAACCCCTCTACTTATTATGACACACATATGGTAGTTACTCAAAGACTGAGGTTAGTATTGCTTTTAAATCTTTTGGACAGCCACGTCCAAACACCTACTTAAATCACAATAATTTGTTATTATTGTGCAGTGCACTGCTCAAAAATAGAGCATAAAATAGGGCTAAACAGAATGATTTTAAGTCGATCCTCCGTACTACAAAAAGGGCATTTGCTGACCAGATGCAGCAGTAGCAGCAGTGGAGTTGGTGATATCATAGAATTGACATCACCCTCTTCCTTTCCATGAGTGGATCAAGAGCAGAGTTCTTACCATATGTGGGTCATTAAGATATGAATATACATAAAGTAAATTAGCTGCAGCTTGACCAACTGATTTCCTTGTTAATGTGAAGTATCATTTTATTCTGGAAATCCGGAGCAGCTGCCTGAGCAACACCGACACAGACAGGTGAGCTGCAGGCTCTCAGGTGGGTTCTGATCTAGCCATGAGTTCAGGAGCTGAAGGAAAATAATACAAGAAGGACTTTTTAGACATGGTTTACAGATGAGATTGAGCATCGCTGTGGCTCAGTCATGAAACTAGAGTTGCGTCAGTTAGTTGGTCTGTCTGTGGGTCAGTCAGTCCACCACTTTGGTCTAGATTGAAATATCTTTACATCAACAAGTTGGATTAGCACACATTTAGTACAGGCATCTGATAGGGCATTTATATATATTTGTGATTTTTTTAAATATGTGGTATCTGCACTCTTATGTGTCTACAAAAATCAATGCATTTCTGATTTGAGTAAAAGGAGAGCAGCTGTGGATATATGAGCCATGTGCTTGTGCTGCGTTTTTCAGTTGGCAGTTACCCAGGAAATATCAGTAAAGCCACTGACGACCAGCCAAATCACTGTTTGTTTCCTTTATTCTTTCAGAATAAATCTCCTCGTTCTTTTTTTTATGCTTATCCTGAGTTTGCCTTGAATTGTGGGTGCAAACATTAGCGTCCATACTTCTGATTATAAGACACATAAATCACCTGAAGTTCTCTTATTGTAAAAGATAAGTGGTAAATTGTAGTGCACATGCCAAATAACTTGATTGACAGCATTTATAAATAATAAATAGTGGCTGTAAAGTGTCTTTGCTGTAGTGTCAGAAAGTCTTAGTTAAATCACTTGAACACTAATGACTTCTTCAGATTATCCGTATTGAGTACTTCCTTTAAGAGCCCTTTGCAAATATCATTATGTTATTAATTTTTCACACTTTATTGAAAACCTTTTAGGAAGTGACTAGTGCACAGAGGGGTGGTCACAGCAGACTGGAAATTCTCACCGGGGATCCATGTTTGTCGGATAAGTGGTATTACACTGTGTCAGCATCTTTGGAAAACTGCAGATCCAAGCAGTTATTATTGACTCAATTAGAAGTATACTTTCCAGTTGTTTAATATTCCTATTAATATTCATTTTGGTCTGTTAAACACAAATGATAGATATAATATTAACTCTAGTTAAAGTTCAGTACTTTCCTTGATAATGTCTAATCAAAGAAAGTGATTTTGATTGAACTGTAAATTCACTGGGATTTGGGACTGGGTCAGTTTGAAGCATTTCCTGTTTTATTTTGGTGTCCTAACTTCTCCATCTCATTTCACATCTCCATTTCCTGCTCTTGTGAGTTTCCTGTCTTGTCTCCTCTATTGTGATGTGTTGTACCCGTGTCTCATTGTGTGCCCACTCTTTGTGTATTTAGTCTCTGTGCTCCTTTCCTTCTGTGTCAACTTGCCTTTCTTCCTTGTGACAACTGTTCCAGCCTTTGTCCTAGTGTTTAACTCTCATGTGTGTGACCAGTTTCTAGTTTTCTGACCCTGCCTCCTTGCTACTTTTTGCTTTTGTTTGCAAGTCTGACTGCTCTCCTGTGTACCAAACCCTAGCTTCAGTAAAGAAACCCGATTCTGCCTCTGAATTGTGCATTTGAGTCCTTGCCTTGTGTGTCAGTCATTGCACCCCTTTTGTTCATTCACACTGAGATGTAATCCTATCCCCTAAACCTCTCCCCTCTGCATACCCTACTCTTCGATTCAACCAATTGACTGCATGATGGGTGGTAAACTGCTAGTTCACAGCGGGTAACCGGGGTTCAGGGCTTAATTGATATTAATTGTGGCAAAAGCTTGACTGTTACCCCTCTCATCTGTGGAACAAAAAGGGCTCTAGATATAGTGAATTTTATCTTATGGTTCCTCATAAGAACAGTTTTGTTTAGTATACATTAAGGTTTTGTAGAATTTAGTATATTTTCTGTGTTGTGGTATTAATTTCAACTCTTCACATGTAGATTCTACACCCACAATGTCCTGTGCTCAGAGCATCAAACATCCTTCAGTTCTGTTTGAAATTTTATTTTTTCATCATAATTTTCACTTGTTGTACAGACACTGAGGACTGTTTTTGGCACATTCCTGCATCTCGGACAGATGCTGTTTTTCCACTGCTGACTTACTGCATGAGGGGGTGGAGGCAGGACAGAGAGAGGAAGGTGACTCAGAGCAAAGAATTCAGCTGTTTTAAAAAAAAAAAAAAAAAAAAAAAAAAAAACAGACCTGAAAAGAGTCAGACAGGGATTCTCTCTGATTGTACGAGCTCTCATGGTGGTCAGAGTAAATCTATCAGTGTTGTTTCCGCAAATTAATCAATTAATCATCAACATAGCAGTCTGATTGAGAGTAGGGCAAAGGTTAAATCAGTACTAACGTCTGTGGGAGAAGATGTGTTATTGTTTTTCTTTCACTAATCCACTATGTGACCCTCCGCTCATGCTTCATTCCACCTACATCCCTCCCTCTTGCTTTCTCAGTGCTCGGAGGAGCAGCAGCTCTCCTCCAATATTTACCAGAAAAAGGAAGATTTCTCTGCCTTGTCCTGATGATGTAGTCGTGTCTGTACCCTGAGTGTGGCTAGAATTTTAATGTGGCCTGTTTTTTTTTTTTTTTTTAACACATAACAGGTTAGCACGACATACTGTGTAGATTCATGAGCATCTGCTGTCAAGTGGTACATTTGATGATAAAATAAGCTGCATTAACCCTGATGTGTTGAGTGTCTTTTATGGACCTGTTTACTGTATGGTGCACTACATGTACCCTCCACCATTTTATCTGAGTGTTCAAATTCTGTATGTGAATTCATCCTCCACGAAACATCCTAAACAGTTCCACGATTCAATGCTCTGCATGCCAGCTGTGCAAACCGAGAGCAGCTTGTTTGCTTGTTTGTTGGTTGGTCTGCATGTATCTTATAACTAGTCCTGTGGCGTATTTGTTTGTATGTTCTTGTATGTTCTTGTATGCTATGTTTCTCACAAGCTGCTCATAACTTATTGCCCCTAGTGGGATCAATAAAGTTATTTTGAGCTGAGCTTGATTTCATAGATGTGAAAATTACAGTTGCGTGACTCAACAGCTGTCAGCGATGTATGTATGAAATGCCAATTTGTACAAGTAGAAATGTGTATGCATGTATGCCGGATATAAACAGCATATATAGCAACAACAATCAATTACAATACATCTTGCATTACTTGTTCAGGCCAACTCATCTAAAATTTTCATTCAGAAGTCAAAGGAATGGATTGATATTTTGGGAAACATGCACACTGGCATTCTTGCCAAGAGTTGTTTCAGAAGTTGTAAGGAGAAGTGGAGGTTTTTGGAAAGTTACGTGCTGGAAATATTTCTTGGCTGGGCAAGTGACTTCCTTCTCAACCTCACAGTGACAGCAAGATTCCAAGAAGCTGCTGTGCCTGGAGAGAAATAGTTCCAGCACTCCCTGTTAAAACCACATCCCTTCTATTTTATGTTTTGGTTTGTTTATAATAGGTTCGCCTTTCTTCCAGTCTTTCTGCTAAGCAAAGCTGGCCGTACCGCTATACTTATTGAACAAAAACTCTCGGCAAGAAAGCTAGTAAGCATATTGCCTGGAAAATAATACATTCTTCTGTTGTGTCATTTGTTTTTTTTTGTTTGCTTTTTTTGTTATAGTGCAAAAAATGTGTTTGTTACTTGATATATTTCTAAAACTAGTGAATATTACTATTAGGTCCAGAGCCGTATTTAATATTGTGAACATTAAGGTTGTGTCTTGGTATGTTTTTTTGTAAGGATTTCAGCATCATGAAAGGTAGTTTTTATAAATAATAGCATGGTAGGTATTTTAGGGGTCATATCAGCATTTGTTAAGCTCAACAGATATACGCTATGTAGAAAACATTTAAGATGAATTTTACAAATCTGGTGGGTGTCAAGATTAATAACCTCTCAACCATATCACTCCTCTTGTACCTTTTAAACAACGTCAAATGGTTCAGTAAATGAAGAGAAGAGTCTGCAGACTGGCTTTTTTCAGTATGAAAATGTCAGAGATGCTCATGACAAATATACAGCACAACATATTTCCAACCAAATGCAGCCTTTAACTACGCACACTACCTATAGTCCGTTGTAAAGCTTTGGCTCCCTTCAGTCCATATGAATTATTGCCCTGTTATGTTTTTGCATTCCTTAATGTTTCAAAGTCATTATCAGTCATTATCTGCTCAGGGATAATTTTGCTGTGTGACAGTGATTATCACAAATTACTTGTTCGTATTGATTTGTGTATTAATTTTTAATGTGACAGCAGTTCTGGCAACATGTGATAAATACAGAATGTGCACATTACAAGCACTCCTGCAAAAAGATGCAGATTTCCATCAAAGCACACACACACACACACACACATACTCGCAAGACAAATGAGGATATCCAAACACAACATTCATTGCTGCGTCCTTTATGCCCTGTCAATGTTTCATCGCAAGAATTTTAATCAATACTTTGCTCGTCCCATAAAGTCTTGTACCAAATATATCAACAGAAGAAAAAAGGCTCAGCAGAGACAGATTTTGTGTGTGGGAGTCACTGAGTTTTGTGAGCTACAAACAGGTCAGAGTCCACTAGCAAGCCATTCTTTTATAATTATTCTCAACTAGGCATCCTACCCTCTCCCCCCATGTCATTTCTATACAACCATGAGCCTGCCCCTCAATTTCCAGTTTTTATTTGACAATGGAATGATATTTTTTCTCATTTCTTGTTTCCTTCCAGCACCCACACAGAGCTAATTTCCGTTTGGTCCGAGCTACTGACACAAGACAAGCTTTGTGAAAACAAAACCAGTGGTAGGGCCCGATTACAAACTGAAAGCACCCCTCTCTGTCATCCAAGTGACACCTTGGGGGAAGGTTGTTGAGATGAAGAAGAGGCAGCCCCTTGTGTCTCATAGTGACAGCACCCATGACCCATGACTGTCTGTGACATTTAGGTCTCTGGTTCCCCTAGGTAGATCATTTCCAGCCAGCCTGGGGTCAGCCTCAGGGCACATTTGTCTAGCTCCACTGGCCAGTTGCTTGGACAAGCACTTGGCTTTGGAGCAAAGCAATGAATTTGGTGTTTCAGTTCCCTTTAGAGCCTATCAGTCAGTTAGGCATTTTTTACATTTCACACTCAAGGATACCAAATTGAATCTGTTACAACTTGTTGTAAAAAGAAATAGATATTCTACAGTCATAGAAGATTATTATACACCTTAGCCTCAGATAGTGGCCACAATTTTAATACAGATTTCGAGCATAAAGGTTTTTTGCAGGCTGTTGTGCAGCCCAGAATGTTCTCACCCAGGCAAACCCTCCTGCAGTTAGATGCATCTTTGTCTTTACTAATGCAAGCAAGTACTCAGTGGGACTGTTTGAATTGAAGACGGTAGAGGGGGCTTTGTTGCACACTAAACGCTGCTCTGAACATGTTTTGGAGCGACTAGGTATAAATCAGGCAAACCCTCCTGCAGTTAGATGCATCTTTGTCTTTACTAATGCAAGCAAGTACTCAGTGGGACTGTTTGAATTGAAGACGGTAGAGGGGGCTTTGTTGCACACTAAACGCTGCTCTGAACATGTTTTGGAGCGACTAGGTATAAATCAGAGGGATTCAGACAGTAACAACATATGAGATTAAAGACCACATCTGAATGGGCTGACTGAGTGATGGAATGCTCTGCATTGAGACAGCATCTTTATTGGTTCATTCATGTTTGAATATTGACACATGGGCTTAACCCTCAGAGGCCCACTGTTGTTATATTACAACATCACATTTAGTTCTACAAAAATAAACTTCTACATGTTTTTTTTCCTCTTTAAAACCACATTTACATTACTAATAGGTCCCATTGTTCAGTTCTGCAATGCCATTGGATGGCAGATTGTGTAAATAGGCCTGGTTACCTGGCAGTGAAGTCATACAACAAGTGAACCAGCCTTGAAGTTCAGCACCTTGATGTGGTGGCAGAGTTTTCCGTTTCACACCAGGGGTGTCAAGTGTCATCTCTGCGTTGGATAATTGTAGATTAGTTTCAAACTGCTCATCATTGATATTATGATTCAAGTTATATTGAGTGATAAGTGGTCATAAGCGATAACAGATAAGACAACAAAATTAGCAAAAAAAAAACAACAACAAAAGCAATTGATCTCAAATCCTACACTTTGAATTTTTCTTTTTAACAAGGACATAAAATATCTTGTTACATGATGATCCCAGAGCTACAGGGTCTTTATTCACCCAATAATATCTTGGGCTTGTCTGGCCTCTGCTTCAGTGCCTCCCTCCTCGGGGGAATTTCATACTGGCTGGAGCCCTGGCTGTAATGAGGTGGTAGCAGTATCTGCAGAAGAGAAATACCATGAACCTGCAGAGTGTGGTCTAATAAAACACCCTAAAAGATCTTGGCCTGGGTAAACAGGAGCAGGCTGTTAACTGCTTGACTGACCAACACATTATGTCACATTTGATGGATATACTCAAACAGGAAGACATGGAAAAAATATTTATAACTTGTCTGCAGTGTTTCGCTCAACTCACCCCTCTTACCTTTTACTTTGTTTTCATGCTACAGTATGTGTTGACAGCCTCGACGCCAAAAGAAGTTTGCCAGAAGAAAACAGAGCTTATTAGGTTATTTGAATTGAGGGCTTGTTGTTCCCAGTCAATCAGCGACAGTTTTTCAGTGCCATTGTAGAATTGTGTAAGCTATAAACTAAATCTTGTTTTGAGTTTATTATAGCACGAATACGGGGTGAATATATTGGTCCTGTGGGATTTTTGGAGTTTGGTATAAAATTAAACTTGAAACAAGGAGTAAACTGTTCCTGCTGTGCTGCAGCCCACTTGGCTTCAGATGTTAAAGGTAAGGGTTTAACACATTATTCAACAGATTTTTCTTTGATGCAGCATGTTTCAAATGTTGTTATATGTCCATGCTGTCTTACTACCTTTGTTTCGTCTGTCTTCTCCACAGAGTATTCGCCAGTCAGTGCTATAGAAGGCTTCAGTGCAGAGGAGGTTTTGTTTGTTTTTAGCTCTGCATAGCACGAGTGGGTGGAGGGTTGATGGCTGTGTGAGGATAGCATGAGGCACTGAAGGACAACAGCAGGAATTTTCAAAATTTACCAAAGAATAAGTGTGAGAGAGAGTATTACTGCTTGTAAACTATATGTGTTTTTTTTTAAGGTGTGTAAACACTGCATATGCATATCTCCACCAGTCATAGATTTTCTACAGTTTTTCTGAGAAGTTGGTGAGTGCTACCTGGGATGATTTCCATGAACCAATGTTAGTATTACCTGAAAGAGTACACATGAATTAAATAATGTATGTGTTGCAGTCTAAACAAGCAGTTGGTACATAAAATCACTTTATTACGTATGTGTACATATTTTCAGTGGTGATAATTGTGTGATACTCTTGGGTCATCTTCGGTCAGTTCTTCTTATTACAAATAAAAGAAAGAAAGAATAAAATGTTGTTCAGTGCCAATCTGTGTTTGCTGAAGTGTGGACAAATGTGACAAATAGATGCATGAGAATTTGAGACTGAGTGGGGATATGTAAAATGAGTTTCATATACCTGGGCTCTAATTTAATACATTTCAAAATTGGCTTCAGATTTAAACATTTAAATTTAAGTACATTATACAGAATATATTCATTGCCCATTTACCATGTGTGATAAATGTTTTACCAATGTTGAGTTGAGTTGATACAGATTTCAAGTTACTGTACATACCAGGTAGCTTAAAAAGTACTAGGGTAATTTATTTCTAGGTCCCCTGCTAAATGTTACCTATACATTATCAGCATACTCACATTTTCCTTTCCCCTCTTTCAGCATATTGAGAAACAAATTGATATTCTCTTCTTACAGTCTGCACATGATTCCCCACAAAAACAGGGCAACATGTTTTTGGACATTTGATAATTTTATGACTATGAGATTATGAATTGTCTCATTTAAATAAGCATCCAGGTCCTTGAGCCAGCATTTTCTTAAACAAGCAAAAGTGTTAATTCAGTGTTAATTTAAGACTGAAAAAAAAAGAAAACACTTGGCCAGTGTTACTTCTCAATTAATTTAACACTTATACACAGTTTCTAACACAAGCCCCAGAGCCAAACCAGAACAACCTGAACAAATAACGTGACAGCCAGCAATTCCACATAATTAATTACAGGCAAAATACAAGTATATATTTTTATAACTAAATTCATGAATGTCATTTTTTTCCCCGTCTTTGTTTACAATTATCATTAAAACTGCTGCTGTTGCCCTCCTCACTCCAAACTTCACAAAACACAATGAAAACATGACCGTCCAGAGTAGTGATACATTTAAATGAGTCACGACCTGTGCCTGCAGTTTCCATCAGACACAGCCCTGTGAGTTCAGTGTTTGTTTCCTGGGACCCAGGAAAACAAACACTGAACTCACTGTCCCTTTTTTTGCCTGTTTACAAACTCTTTTGTGAACCCTTTCACATGCCTTTTGATGAACTCCAAAAAGGCTGTTATATGGCGGTTTACCAATCTCGCACTGCAGCTGGTAAGTAATTTACATACTATGGTCTCATTGATTTACACCAGTTATGCTGTTTTAAAAAATATACATTTGTACATTTGAGAATTACATGTAAATTAAAAGACAGAAGAAAATTGTCAGTGCAGTTCAGCTCTTTATGAATGATTATTTTTTTCTGTTTCAGGAATCAGTGCAGTACAGTGCACTGTTATATGATGTACAAGAGAGCAGGATACAAAGACATTATTTCCCTGTGGTGTATATATAAGGAGCATTTAGAGGCCTTATGTTTTATCAACCTGCCACTGGCCCTTTGGCCTGACTCCTCGTATCACTGATAAGACCTTCCTGTTTGTACTCCATCTTCTAAAAAAAAAAAAAAAATCAATACAGAAAATGAAAGGAAAATGCCTCCAGCAGAGCCACCTTTGGCATGTCTTTTCGTGTTGTCACATATGGTGAAGCAGAAAACAGATCTGTTGTAAGGGAGAAAAAAAAAAGAATTGTACATTATTGAATGGACTTATAATTGCATTTCCTCTCTCTCTCTCTCTCCCTCTCTCAGGAGGACAGACCCCGGGCACATGGTGAAGTTGCTTGCTTAAGTTCTGTAGATTCCTCGGGGAGCCTGTGTCTTTATAATAGGCCATCAGCCACAGCTTTAGGGCATGGGCTATCAGCAATCAGCCCTGCTGAATCACATTTTAGCTAAGGAAAATGGGACTTATCGACATACTGTATGCTGCTGAGAAAGCAAATGTACTTAAACTGTCAATGACTAGTAGAAGTCTTGATTATAGAGGAGTGTGTGCCTTGCAACAAAGCCTGCAAACATAGTGATTGCAATGAAAGCAGTAACTGGCTGCACAGACACTATCTTTTACTGTTGAGTGGTTCTTTTTGTCAACCCAAAGGATCAGAATGGAAATATCTCACCAACATCTATCAGTTGCACAAAGCAGATTTGCTTCTCGATGATGACAGTGGACAGTATCCAGTAACCATAGCAGCAAAGGCCAGAACGCAATGAGAGTGAGTTGTTTTAAATGCTGCTGACAGAGGATGTGAAGCCTAAAGGAACACAATACATAGTGCTCATAAAGTAATCTTATCACACATAATGCAATTAACTGTTGCAACTGCACATGGCAGTCATGTGACTTTTTTTTTTTTTTGTTGTTGAGTGGATGGCTCTAAGTGGCTTTATGCTGTGTAAAACCCATTTAGGAATTATACATGCATGTGTGATGCACAAGCATTATAATCTTGTTTGCTAATGTGTAATTTTGTAAAAAGTTTTGTAAAAAGCTATAAAGCCAACACTTGTATCCCTGAAAGTAGCAACTGAGGCTGAACTGAAATTCAGATGGGTTTATTTGCAGAAGAACCATCGAGGTCCTAACAGTCTTGACATTTATACCTTATTGCTATCATCACCACTTGAGATTTTGTCACAATCTGACAACAACTTCCTGTTAATTACACCTCCTGCCAAGAAAGTGACATTGCCAAGAAAATGACCTGGCCGAAAGAATGTCCAGTACTTTCCGAGTTTCTTGTTATTCACTTGCATCTTGTCCGTTCTAATCTCAGTTACCAAACACAGTTATATCTTCATTCCACCATACAGTGACATTTTATCACTTTTTAAAATGGATACGGTGAACATGAACAGTATCAAGCAAAACCTGAGCTATATTTGCATTCATGTGGAGTCGTGTTTATTTTTGTTTAAATAACCATTATGCATGGTTATTTCATTCATAGTTAATATAAAATAAATATTGATAATAGCAGCTGTAAAATAAAAAGTGCTTTGATGGTAAATTGTTGCAGTAAAACAGATTTTAAGCGGTGGCTAAAAACTGGATGCTCAACACTGACACTGAAAGTAAATTATATTATCTGTCTGCAGCTGAACTGAAGTGAGCTCATCTTGAAGCAATATGTTAGCGTAACCACTGACTCAGAAATGCAAGCACATTACAGACACTCCCCCCCCCAAAAAAAAGATTGTTTTGTTTGAGTAACTTAGAAAGACACAACACATCTCATTTTGCAACTCTCTAAATGGTACTTTTGGATTAAGTGTCTGTCAAACTTCAAGAACCGCATGGGCAATACCAACAGACAGAAAATGAGAATGGAATGGAAAGAGAAACGTTATAGAGGACGCAGGAAATCTACTCACATGAAACCTATAAATATGAGTTTTTGTGTGACTGAGTAAGTCAGAGACCAGATTCTTGAGACTCTTTGCACCGAAAAGCCTTCTCACGGATACGGAATACAGGTTTCAGCACACTTATATTGTTCGCCACAATTGCTTGTAGCTGAAGGCAGACCATAAGTGTCTGCTCAGCCTTCTCTCTTCCTGTGTTCGCAAGTGATTTATATAGTAAGTGAAAAACCCAGTAGAGTGACTTATTGAAAGATGGGAGTTTGAATCCAATTTGTCTCCCATGTGCTTAGAGTGCACCCTTGTAACGTCTGCTGTCTTCAGGCTGGGTTGAGCAGGAATTAACCTTCCTTCTCTTTCTTCTGTCTCAGTGCTTAATAATAACGTACACATTCTCACTTTCTTTTCCGTCCATGATGTACAGGACTGACCATCCTGTGAAAGGGTCAAATGTCATTTACTTTCTTTTACTTTGGCCAAGGTCTGATGTACCATTAGCCACAGCTCCCATCTCTGTGTTGGTCATCCCTGCTGTCAGGTCGATGCCCTGCAGTGGTCATGCTAAAAATAAATGTACTCAGACAGAATGTGATTTGTATG